>NC_140592.1:445737754-446327936 GCF_964204655.1 Triturus cristatus | reverse complement strand
CTTGCAGCGGTAAATTTAAAAAACTATATAAAATGTGCAAAAGTACGGCCTCGTCATGCAAACCATAAGCTCTGCTCCTGGAACATCGCTGGTCTTGAAAAGCAAACTAGGGAGTGATGACACTTTTCCCTTTCAGAACAAGTTTGATATAGTTGCCCTACAGAAAACATGGGCAGTGTCCAAGGATACTCAGTTTACTATAACCTAGCAGTAAAAAGAAAAAATGTGGCTACCCGGCTGAAGGGGAGGCAACTTACATATCTCTGGCTCTGACAGAGCACTTAGAGCTAATACCAGAATCAGACCCAGGCATTTTGGTTACACTAAATGTAATTTTAATTGCATTTATTTAGCTCTTACTACCCCTGATGATGCATCAAATCACTTTTGTGGCAAGTAGCATGCTTCTCCAGAATCCAAACAGGATTAGTGAGGAATTAGTATAGAGAAATATGAAATTAATTTGAGCAGTGGACATATTAGTCTGTTAATTGGATTGAAAAGGATAGTGGAGGTATGGAAGAGGGAAGAGTCTGCATTTATATAGCACTTGCTACCCCTGATGAGGTGTTGAAGCTCTTTTTAGCCGGTAGCAAGCTAATCCACAACCCAAACAGGATTAGTGGGGCATTACTATAGGGAAATATGAAATTAATTTGAGTGGCGGACATGTTAGTCTGTTATTTGGATTGAAACAAATAGTGAAGGCATAGAAGAGGGATGGGGCTAGAAAGATTTTTTGTTTTTTGGTGAATTCACAGCAGTAGGAGGGGGTTGGGATGAGTAAAGGGGAGGTGGAGGGGGAAGATTCAGAGGGAAGGGTTTAGAAAGGCTTGTTTGGGAGATCTGAATAGTAAAAGATGCATGAGATGATGCAAGGAGGGGTGGGGGGAAGAGTCTAGAAAGGTTTTTTGAGGTGATCAGAGTAGTAGAATGAGGTTTGAGATGAGCCAGAGCGTTGAGGTAGAGGATATATTGAGAGTGGTATAGGGTGAGAAATAGGGTAGTGCATTGGAGAGAGTAGTAGAATAAGGTTTGAGATGAGTCAGAGTGCAGGTAGAGGATATATCGCAAGAGATATGGGGTAGTGCATTGTATATGTTGGATTAGTAGCAAAGTAATACATATAAAGATACAGAAGTACATGGAAGGTATATATATGAATAAGGAAGGTAATATATGTAGATTAAAGTTGCATTTAATAAATTCCGGCTTTCAAGTGTTGTACATTAAATACATTTATTTGGTTTTAATTTTTTGCAATTCAATACTGAAGTAATTGTGGATAACTAGTTATGATAAAAAAATGGACTTATTTATTCTGTCACTTATATACATGTTAAAACATAGAATAATGTAACCATAAGTAATATGTACTTTTTTTAAGCAGAACTAACGACTACCTATATTTCTCAAAACATAATTATTATAAACGTTTATGCAAAGCAATACACATATATAGGTACATATCTGTAGTCTACATAAATGCTTATATACAGAGGGATATGATGTATATGTCTCTGTGAGTATAGTGGTTATGGGGGAAGATCCCGTTTTTGAGTAGTTTTCTGAAGATAAGGTTGATATATGTGGATCTTATGTCTGAGCGTAAAGAGTTCCATAGTTTGGCTGCGTGAACAGAGAAGGATGTGCCACCAATGTTTTTTTTCTTTTATGGTGGGATTTTGAGGTGAGGTGCCGCTCTAGAGTGGAGGTTCCTTTGTTGAATGCATTTTGTGATTTTATTCCTGATGAAGAGCAGTGCTTTTCCATGTATCACTTTATGGGTGATACAAAGCAGCTTGAATGTGGCTCTTCTGGCAACCAGTAACCAATGTAGGGCTTTCAAGGAAGGGGAGATGTGGGCTTGTGGCTTTATATGTAAGAGTAGTGTAGCAGCAGAGTTCTGAATCCTTTGTAGTCTTTTCATAGTTGCTAAAGGTGATATGTGTTAGAGGCTATTGGCGTAAACATGTTTGGACAGAACGAAAGATGGTAGCCTGGACCTTTTGTGGAAATCCCAGATGGGGGAAGATGCGTCGCAGCGTTTTTTATAGTAACAAAGCTTGATCTTGCTAGTTTGTCCACTTGAACATTCACTGATAGCTTGGAGTCCATGGTCATTCCGAGGTTTCTTATTTCCTTTGATACTTTAGGCAGTCTTCCTAGATGATCAGGCTAGGCGGTGAGTGGGTCATAATGTTTCCAACTGATACACATGAGTATTTCCATTTTGGAAGCATTCAATTTGACATGGCTCCATGTCATCCACTGGTCCACAGCTCTAAAATACCTGAAAAGTTATGAATTTCCAATGTCTTTGTGGCATTCCAGTTGAAGGAGTAATTGTGTGTCATCTGCATAGTTATAGCACATGAGGTGAAATTGATTGATCTGTGCCTGTAATGACTTTATGGAGATGCAGCGCCCTGGCCCAGGACCAGCCAATCAGAGCAGGGCGGCGGGTGGAAGCAGCGCGAGAGGCACGAGCGCTACCCGGCCACACCCCCTTACACCGGGCACTTGAAATTGACCTCGCGCCTCCCGCTTCGCGGGAGACGCAGTGCCCAAGCCCAGGACCAGCCAATCAGAGCAGGGCAGCGGGTGGAAGCAGCGCGAGAGGCACGAGCGCTACCCGGCCACGCCCCCTCATTCCGGATATTGCCAGTTGCTTCCTCCGGCCCGCGGGACGCGCGTGGGTGGCGCCGGGCAAAGCCCGGGCAAAGGGCGGGCCATCTACGGCCAAAAGAGGCTGGGCCGGGCCACCCTCCCAAAGCTCTGCAATGGGTAAGCGCAACCAAGTTACTTTGGAGGCGGAAGGGAAGAAAGCGAAGGTTGCCAGAAAATCGGACAGCAAAATTCCCTATCTGTCCACTGCAGTTGGGGTCTTATCTAAAGAAATTGCTAACGCAGAGCAGGAACTTGGTTTGATACCTCCCTCTTTGCCCTACGAACCTACTGACTGTGTGGCAGTGCCTAGCATACCCCTGGAGCCTATGGTGGTTGTGTCTAATCCACCCATCGTGAGCGATTTTGCTAACGCTACCCAGGTTGTTGCTGTTAAACTGGGGCAACATGTCCAGGGTAATGTAGGGCCTGAAAGGCTCTGTAAGAAGAAGAACACTAAACGGACCAAATTCCCTAAAGCTCTGCAGACTATTGAGGGCCCAACAGGGAACCTTTCGGTGGAACTACTGGAAGACATAATTACCTCACGATTGGAACCGCTACTTGTGGGCATTGCAAAAGATATTGTTGAGACGTTCAACGTTTGTGCTGCTGACCTGCTTAACAAATGTACCAAAATTGTTGCCTCCATTAAAGAGTTTAGCTCACAACAAATGGGGGTTAGTCAGGCTATGCATAGCCCACAAAGGCCAGAGGGGGGCATGGGAGTGCCTTTGGGGCCAACGAACCAGCCATGTCCTCGTGTGAATTGTAGTACCCCAGGCAGGGTGAAGAGCATGGGTCCAGCCCCTTCCGTTGTCCAGCCGCTATTAGGCAGGCACACCTCTGGTAACACGCCACGTATGGCTAGCCATGATGTGGTCCAGCCCTTGGGTCGAAGTGTGACGCAGGCAAGGGGCTGTCCGGTTACCCTTGACCTTCCCCCAGAAGCGGCCCCATTGGTGGCTGTATTTGAAGGGGTCCCACCGCTCCGTGTGGGAGTGTTGGAATCTACTCATGATCTGTTGAGGGTGACTAGATCTTGGTGCACAGCCTTCAGCTGTGGGGAACTGTACATCTCCTCCAATATCATCATGGCGAGAAGGGTGGGTGGGTTGGGCGGCGGCCGAAGCGGCTTGTGGGTGATTATGTAATAGTCAACTTTAACAGCCCTGACATAGCAGATAGACTGTTTTGGGATGGGTCAGAGGTAGTGTTAAAGGGAATTAGACCAATCCCCCTAGGGTTTTTCTACCCACCCCCAATAAAAATGTCATGAGGCACACACAGTCATTCCGATGAAGCTCGTGCTGTTAAAAACACTCTCCCCCACCCCCAAGGCCACAACCTTCTCACAGACAGCCAAACATAGTCAAAGTTCTGGGGAGATGCCAAGGCTTGGAGACTGGCAGTTACCTACTAATGTTTCTTTGCCCCATCCCACTAATCTGATTCTGAACAATTACTATTCCCCATTGTCTAATCTGGAGGCAAACGATTGACTGACAGTGTCGGATCAGCCACCCGTACCCTGTTACGTAACCCCTGCTGCAGGGATTAGTTGTAAATTAATTAGTTGGAATGTTGCTGGGATTAGATCCAAGAGAGCGGATCCAATTTGGCTTGATTTTTTAGGTAAATACGATATTATTGCCGTGCAGGAATCATGGGACCCCCCCTCAAGCAACTTTTGTCTGGATGGCTATTCTAGCTTTGCGGTACCGGAAGTCATGGGTGGGGCGGGACGAGTGAAAGGGGGTTTAATATTTCTTTTTGCACTACAATTGAAGGGCACATTTATTTGTCTGGTTTCTGATTCGAATAACTTTCTTTGTGTTGACGGACCGTCTCCCATTCTCTAAAAATTCTAATGATGAATTTTTATAACTCTAGGGACTGTGTTGACTTTAATCAACATGTTGCCGCCTTGCAATGTTTCATTTTAGAGTACAGTCAAAAACAAAACACTGGTTTCGAGATCGTCTTTATGGGCAATTTTAATGTTCATCCGTGCGATGTTGAGTGTCATGCGAGGGTCTACGAAGCTCATGAGGGGCCAATAGGTGCTGCTGCCTCTCATTTTGAGCACACCAGGCAGGGGGAGGCCCTAGAGGAATTTCTTGCCACTATTAACATCTTTGAGTCCAATTTTGTAGAGGTAGGGGGCAGGGTTACCACATATAAAGGCACTACCTCTGGGACAGTGATAGATTATATTTTTATGTCCTCTGGCGCCTTAGCGAGGGCAAGAGCTTACAAAGCCGTCCCGTCTGCCTTCAGCGACCACAATCCGGTGTACTTGGAGTTGGATATGGTGGAGAGCACGGGCGACTCGCGCCATGCTTGCCAAATTGACCTTCCCCTGATCACGAAAGATCAGGGTCGTAGGATCAAATGGGCCAAGGTGGTCCCTGCAACTTTTCTGGAGGTGCTTTGTGCAAAAATTGAAGGGCCTTGGGCCACTTGCCTCAATGACGATTCGCCCGCTGCGGAGGTAGTCAGTGCTTTTGAGGCAATCTGTTTACAGATCTCTAGGGACCTGACTTCCACCAATACCCGCAGATGTAGTAATCCCCTAAAATGGTTTGATGGAAGTTACTCTAGGGCCCATAGGGTCTTGCACAGGACAGTGGTAAGTTCTGGGCAACAATTAATCACCCATTCTTTTCGGGCATCAAGGGCTCAGACCTGGATTGCGTAATCCCGGATGAGCAATGGTTTGATTATTTTAGCAACATGTATGGTGCGGGTGGTTCAAGTCCCTCAAACAGCAGTACTTCTCTAGAACCCCATTCTTTGCCTTGCTTACCTTTTGATTTTTTGGATGTGGAGAGAGCCCTAAAGGAATCCTCTAGAAACAAGGCGCCGGGCCCCGATGGCGTGCCGGCGTACTTATATGGCTCCTCTCCTAAACTATGGGCAAGGATTTTAACAAATGTTTTTAATGCCGTCTCTGGCTACAGGTTCCCCGCATCGTGGGCTACCGCGGTCATCATACCAATTTTTAAAAAGGGTCAGCGTGGAGACCCCTCTTGCTATAGACCCATTTCCCTGTTAGATTCGGCAGTGAAGATCTTGGGTAGGGTCTTACTCCTCAAACTTAGGGATGCCTTAGACAGTCGGGGTATCTTGTCCAATTTGCAATATGGGTTTAGAGCAAATAGGGGAACCTTGGATCAATGTTTAAATCTCCAGCTTTTAATTAGTAAATACACGGTGGCGAAGGACGGGTCTCTTTTTATGGCTTTTATGGACCTGTCGTCTGCTTTTGATTTAGTTAATCGGTCAAAGTTGTGGCTTATTTTGCTGGAATTAGGTATTGACCCCCCCCTAGTGAGTTTTTTAGCAGCACTCCACCAGGATCTTTCTGCCTCAGTAAGGGTCACTCAGGATGGGAAATGCACTAAGCACTTTAGGTCAGAGAGAGGGGTGAGGCAAGGGTGTATCCTGGCCCCACTCCTCTTTATTATTTATACTAACGGCCAGGAAAAGTCCCTGGGGATCCCGAGGGCGGACGCGCCGCGTGTAGGGGATTTAGTTATACCGGTTCTCCTATACGCGGACGAAGCTGTCCTGCTGGCTCGCACTGGTGTGGGGCTTCAGAGACTGCTGGATGCCTTTTGGCACCTTTATGGCTGCCTTAGACCTTAAGGTGAATATAAAGAAATCCCATTTTATGGTAGTGGGGAAACAGGGCAAAAAGCTTAAATCTAGGTCTTTTTTCTGTAATGGGGAAGAGATTTCAAGAGTAAAGGTTTTCTGTTATTTGGGGGTCCTTTTTGACGAGAGAGGCACTTGGGGCCCGGAAATCAAGCTTAAAAGTAACTCGGTACCAGGTCCACCTCAGCGTTGTTGAGCTTTGCCAAAAGACTGGGGGCAAGGCTGATGGAGGCCCTGCTGAAAGTCTACATCTCGAAATGCATGGCTATCGCCACTTATGGTGCCGCACTGTGGGGTTATGTTGCTCAGGACCTGATTCAAGTGGTAGAAAATAGATTTTTGAGACACTTGCTCTCAGTTCCCCAATCTACCCCCATTTTTTCTATTCACTCGGAGGTTGGCCTGGGTTATGTTACGGATAAACTGAAGATGGCCCCATTATTGTGTTGGGCGAAAACCTGGTTAAATCAGGAAATCACTCTCAACCATATGATTCTTAATGATATTCTAGCTATGGACAATGTTAAAGGAATACCCTGGCTGGAGTACGTTAGAGCGGCGTTCTCCCGTCTTGGGCGTCCTGAGCTTTTCTCATCCCCATTACATATTGTTAAGGCAGATGTAGTATGGATTAAGCAGTCTTTTATAGACAGGGCAAAATTGGATCGTGAAGAAAGGGAACTTACAAAACCACGTGTTAGAGCGCATTTTATGCTTCTCTTATCTCCCTCGCTGGAACCCTACTTAAGCATTGTTTCTAATCCACACCATAGATTTTTACTGCTGAGATTTAGATTTAACCTGATTCATTATTCACTTGGTTTTTATCCGTCCTGGGGCAAACCTTAATGTAGCAGGCCGTGCCAATGTGATAATTTCTCATTCCAAGACACACTGCATTTTATCATGTTTTGTGAGTTTTATTCTGATAGCTGGAAAAAATATTTGCTCCCAATTCTGAAGGAAGCTGGCTTTTTACAAGTTGGACCTGCTCTGTTATTTCTTCAGCAGTTGAGCAGTACCCGCACTGTTTTTAGTGTGGCAAATTTCTTGGTGGCAGCCGTTCGTTGCAAACTAAAAATCCCTCCCAGCTTGTGTAATCCTGACTGACCTTTTAGTGATTGTTTCTAGGTATGGTATTTTTAACTTTGTGGATATGTTGTAAATATTATCGGTATACATCATGTTCTTTGATTATTTTTATCTATTGTATGAAATCTGTACTTTTTTGATTTTAATTTAATCGAATGAAGTGTTTTGACTGACTGACTTTATGTAGATGCTAAAAAGCATGGGTGAGATGACAGAGCCTTAGTATCAGAGTGTCAAGGTCAACAGTGTCAAAGGCAGCTGAGAGGTCCAAGAGAAGTAGTGCACCAACCACGTTCAGGTCAGCTGTGTTCTGAAGGTCATCCCAGATGGCAATGAGGGCAGATTTTGTGCCTCCTTCTGGACATATCCCATTTGGAAGTCTGAAAGTATGGCATTATCTTCAATGAATTGTGACATCTGGGCAAATGCTGCTCTTTCTATCAGTTTGCCTAGGAAAGGTCCATTTGTAATCAGTCTGTAGTTGTCAGGGTTTAGTGGGTCCAGGTTTGTTTTCTTCAGTAATGGGCATATGTATGACTTTGATGATTCTTCTTACTGGTGTGGCAGTAGAGGTTGTTAGAAGAATTCTTTAGAAGGTTTGCGGTGGACATGGGTCAGAAGGGCTGCCAGCAAGCCTGCTTGCTTTGACTAGGTCCATAAATTCATTGTGTGAAATTTGTTGGAAGGAATGGAGAGTCTGGGTATTCTTGGATTGTTGTTTTGGAAAAGGGTAGGTGCTGGTGCTTTTTCTTTGTTTTAAATATGAGTCCAATGTGTTTGCTTTGACCCTGTAATGATTTGCCAGTTTGTCCGTGAAATCTTTAGCAATGGATCTAGGCAATTTCGCTTATAAACTTCTTTATTTGCACATTTAGCATTTCAAATTCTATCTGAATAGTGCCTCTTCTTAGCTTTTTTGATAGCTGACTTGCATAATTAATTTGTTGAGGTTCTGTAGGTGAAGTTTGTCTTGATTGGTGTTTGTTTTGAGCCAGGCAAGTTGCAGCTTTCTAATTTGTTGTGTTATCTCTTTTATCTCTGTATTTCCCCAAGGCGCCTGTTTTCTTTTGTTCTGTTTTGTCATTTTTAATGGTACTAGGATATCAAAAGCTTCCAGTACTTACCCACATAGTTTTTAAACAGAATTTATTGTGACTAGATCTGTACTGGATGTTCGGTGTGTTTTGAAGTGTTCCAAATTGAGTTTGTTCCACGGTCGGAAGGTGGATGCACGTAAGGTGGTTTTAGGTGCGTTGCTGTTAGAAATGGGGGTCTCTAGTTAGCAATGGCTGCCCACTGTCCAAGTAGGGACCCTTCTTCCTAAGTCAGAGTAAGCAGCCTACACCCTTAGACAACCCCTGCTCAACCCTGTGGTAACGTAGCACGAGCAGCTAGGCTTATCTAAGAGGCAGTGCGTGAAGCATTTATGACCATACACAGTAATATAATGAGGAACACCACAGATGGACACCACTCAAGTAGTTATAAAAAATAGGTATATTTATATAGACTTAATCACAAGACCAATAACAGTAAAAATCCAAAATACTAGAAAAATAGGGTTACTTTAAAAATGCTGCAAAAATAGTTCAAGGTGCACAAAATGATGTTCAGTTCAATGCAGTGGTCTCTGCGACCCTTTTACTCACAAAGTATCTGGATTCCGTAGCAAAGCCACAAAAATGTCGCTAAGGAGTTGTAGCGATAAATTTCCTCACGCTAACCAGCGATGCGTTGGATCCTTACCGCAAGGGAGGATGATGCGCTGGGTTGCGGGCAGGAGAAAGCGACAAACTTCTTCACGCTAAGCCGGTGATGCGATAAAATCCTTGCCGCTAAGGGAGGATGATGCACCGAGCCTGTTGCGTGTGCGATCTTGCTGCGATGAAAGAAAATGGTGCTCCGCGAGGGAGCGACGATCCTGATGCGATGCGGGGAAAATGGCGAACGCTCGTCATCCGCGCTGCGATGAGCTTGATGCGATGATTTGGGGTGAGCGAGCGCTTTGGGGCCCGCTAACAAGCAATGCGACGATCTTTGGGATAGCGGCCGTTCTCAGGCCCGCAGACAGGTGCTGCGACGATCTTTGGGATAGCGGGCATTTTCAGGCCCGCTGACGGGTGATGCGACGATCTTCAGGATAGCGGGCGTTTTCAGGCCCGCTGATGGATGATGCGATATTCTTTGGGGTAGGCGAGCGCTTGGTGACAGCAGAGCGACGGTTTTTCTCACGCTCACCAGCTGCAGCGGCTCGCCAACGGGGGTTAGCGATGATTTTCAGCGCTCTCTTTTCAGCAGTAGAACTAGAGGCCCTGGAACTCACAGGAGCCTCACCTGCAGATAGAAATCCTCGCTGGGAGGAAACAGGAGGCTGGTGGTGGAGTCTGATGTGCCTGAGACTCCAGCAGGAGGCTAGCTCTCTTCTAGCCCTTGGGTGATTGCTGTAGCAAAAATAAAAGTTCCTTCAAAGTCCTTTTCCTCTTCTTCCAAGTCCAGTAGTAACCACTGCAGGCCAGTCCCAGAAACAGCACACAAGCACAAGGACAGTCCTTCTCCTGCAGATTCCTTCAGTTACACAGACAGAGGTTCTTCTTGTTGTCCAGGAGCAATACAAATTGTAGGGGTTTGGGCACAAATATTTATACCCCCAAAGTCTTTGTTCTTAGGGGTCACAAGTCTCTGAACCCAGCCAGAACCAGTTCTGCCCAGCCCTGGGGCACTTTGTTTACCAGGCTGCATCCTTCCTTTCAGAAAGAGGGGGTCTGCCTTCAGATGCACAGTGGGATGTGGAGCCAGCATTCACCTTGCCAGGCACAGCCCTATTCAAGTGCAAGAGCTACCCCTCCCCTCACTCCAAGGCAGATCTCTCTATTCAACCCAGGTCCGACTCAGCCTGCCCTGTCCCTCCCAAACCAGACAGCCAATACACATAATAGCGGAGCAAACTGGAAGGCTTAGGCAAGAAAGTACCTATACTCTAAAAGTGGTAGTTTCAAACACAGAATATTAAAATAACCTTCACTAAAAGATGTATTTTAATATTCTAAGCTCAGGCATACTAAATTCGTTTTTCTACCATGTTCTGTGGGTCAGTTAGGACTATAGAATGTAATAGCCCAGACCTCCCATTCTGGCTTATGGAGAATAGGTAGCCTTACAGTAGTGAAAAACGAAATTGGATGTAATTCACTACTAGGACATGCTACACACATCAGGGCATGTCCTACCTTACACATACAATGCACCCTATCATAAGGGGGGCTTACAGGATGCCAAGGGAAGGTTTAGGGGCTGGGAAGTGGGTGCACTTCACAGCCAAGATGGCAGTTCTGGACTGCACGCAGACACTGCAGTGGCAGGTCTGAGACACACTTTACAAGCTGCTTCTGTGGGTGGCACAAACCAGTGCTGCAGGCCCACCAGCAGCATTCGGTTTACCAGCCCTGGGCACACATTGTTTTGTAAAATAGTGAGCAGTATTTTGTGGGCTTGTAAAAGGTGTGTCCTTAGTGTTAGTATTAGCTGCATGAGGATAGCAATCGTGTAGCTGTTCTGAATCGTGTACCTCGTCCAGCAGGCTAAGAAGGCATTTTGATAGGTCTGCGTGTGCAGCTGGTTGAAAAGGTGGTTGAGAGTGAGTTGGTGAGCTGTGTTGTTTTTGTAGTGTAAGCTTGTTGTGCAGTAGACATGGAGAAGCGAATTTGTGAGGATTGGCATGTTGCTTATTTTGTTTGCATCTGTTTAGGGCAGAAGGTGTATGAGTTAGAAGTGGTGCTGCAGTATGTGGGTCATGTAGTAAGGTTCTAAATAAGTCTGGGTGGTGAACTCCGCTTCGCTCGCAGAGTTTGGGGAGATTTCCGCAATCCGCGTTAGGCAGAGCTCGCGGAGTTCTGAAATGCGGAGCAGAGTTTTTTCCCTCGCTCGCGTTCGTCAACAGCAATTTGGCGAGTGGGAGCAAGGAAAATCCACCTCCTGGTGGTCAGTTTTCTCATTGCGAGTGGTTGCATATGTTCCTGACCACTCACGTTGAGATACTGCCCGCTCACGTTGAGCAAGCTGCAGTTTGAGTAAAAATCTACTTGAGCGGTAGAAAGGTAGCATCATCCATTTGCGCTGTGCATGGTGCCATTCGCGATGATTGCACAGTGAAGACAAGCACCTGGCACTGAAAATCACTGCGAACAGCATTTATCCAATGCACCCTGCCGCTCGTGGAGCTCTGCGTAGTGAGGCAGAGTTTTCTTTTGCACTTTGCGGAGTTCCACGCAGCAGATCTCCGCCAACTACATCCAGGCTTAGTTCTAAATTGTCAAATGGATGAGAGGTGGTTAAAAGAGAGTTGCTGTGTTGTATATATTTTAGATGTGGGGGAAGAGTGAAAGCTTGGCATTGGAGTTTGTTCGTATTGTGTATCATTTGTGATACCGCCGGATTCTTATCTTATCATCTATTACCATTCGTAAGAATCCTCAGGTCGACTGGATCTTTTTATCTGCTGTGAAGTGTAAAGGGGAGAAACCAATTCATTTAAACAAACCAATAGCCAATCAATACCAACTCTGAAGAATCACTGACTCCGGATTAAGTTTTAGGAGATTTATTACAAAGCCAAAAACAATTGAATATACAAGCATCTCATGACGAGGTTCAAGAAATACATGGGCACTAATACAAAGTTTGATCTACGCAACAACCTAATTCAATGAAGCATAAAAAGGATAATAAATTGCAAAAAGATTAAGCTTGCAATGATTGCTCCAATATCTAAGTCAGTCTTCATCAGGCTGCAAAAGAAACAATTATTCTGTCCCTACACTAACATTAAAGTGGCATCCCTACTTAGCATTTCCCAGGCAAAACCAAGAAAAGGTGTCAGCTCGTGAAGACTTCCTAAGAGGTGCATCCACGTTAAAAGTTGGTAACCAAAGCTTCCAAACTAATTCTAAGTCTCTTTCTCTGGTCTTTTCCTTCTAACCTGCGTTCTGCCTCTCTCTGTCTCATCTCCTCTCTCTTCCCTCGGGGCACAGTCCCTAATACAAAATGCACATCATGAAAGACACGCCTCCAAAACACCTCCTCGGGGTGGACACCTTCAGGTGGTAGTTTCCCACCGAAACCTGCATCTTGTCCAGCAACGGTCCATGTGTCCTTGGATCCCAGGCTCTTCCAGTGCAGAAAGTATCAGCCCAACCTTATCTGCATTCCTGTAGAATATTGCAACTATCCTCCTTCGTACCTAAATCCTAAAACAAAAGGTTAGTTGAGCTAACGAGGATGATGTCCTTGCACCTGCAACAGAAGCCTGAGAAACCAAAATCATTGCACGCACACCATCCCAACTGAATTTCTAAATGAGAGCTCTCCCAGGGAAAATACATCTCGGTCTGCACAATTCAGCTAACATTAGAAATGCGAACATGCCTTCTCATAGCAATATATGAACATTGCATTAGGCCTTTACAAATTAAAACTACATGCATTAATAAACATTACATCCATAAGAACTATTTTTCATCACTCTGGATACATAAGTAATCATTCCTACGTATGCAACTTAATATGGTGCACGTTTAAATCTAATGCATTACATTCACATGAACAAATTCGTTAGGCACTTGCAAAAACAATTACATTTAAAAGGCATTTTATTCTTTCAACTAATACAAAATACATTTCAACATTCCTTTCACGATATTTATTATTGCATTTTACTCTTCTAATGATCATCTGTTAATGAAACACAAAATATGAGTATATATATGTGGGTGCGACTAGGCATGATTATGATGCACCCCTACAATTTTCAAACCCCCACAGTGCTCTATCAGCTCCCCCCTTTTATTACCTGTGTCATCTCCAAAATCACAACTCCCTGGAGAAAGAACCGACCTAAACAGAGCTCGTAGCCATTCTTCCCTGTCGGAACCTCTCTAAGTTTTTGATATTCTGATAGTGACTGTCCTGCAGTCTAGCCATCCTTATCCCTTGTTCCCTAAGGGACCTCTCAACTTGATTCGCCCCGTACCACTGATATGCTCTGGCAAATCCCCACAACCAAACCACACAAACCACTATAATGATAGGCTTCAGAATATAACCAAGAATACCTTTCCCTAGATTTGCGAACCAATTTCCCACTGCACCAGATCCTTTTCCAACTTTCTCCCAAACACCCTCTTCAGTCAGATCCTGGATCTCAGTGATGTTACTTATATAGTTCTTCAGATCTTAGCTGTTATCAGGTATATAAGTACAGAACTCTGGAACCTTCAACATTTTACAGACTCCACCCTCTTTTGCCAATAAGACATCTAAAGCAAGACGGTTCTGCATCACCATCGTTCTTATCGATAACAGCTCCCCATCTACAAGTATCAACGATTTATCTGTATTCATTGACAACTCGTCAACCACAGTCGCCAATCTTCTAATCTTCACATCATTCAGGATCACTCTCAAACTTGGTATTGCTACTCCAAAGATATCCCTAATCACTGCTCCTACATCCGCACCCCCTCCTCGCTCTAGAGTGCTTCCCATCCTCCAAAAGCTCAAGTTCCTCTGTGTGGTAAATCTTAAGAAAAATGATTCCTAAATAGCATGTTCCATACCAATTCGCAGGCAATCTCACATAAGCATTCTTTCCACACACATAATATACCGTTGGTATCACTTGCACCAAACCCTTCAGAAAACCCTTCACAGACGCTTCCATGGTGAAACCATGATCACAGGCACTTTGTCCCACATAGATCTTGTCATAGTAAGTCTGTAAACATTTCACACACAGCTTCCCCTTCTGCACCAGGTACAATGCTATAGGGCCAAACCTCCCCTTCGCTCTGTGAGATCTCTCCTCCTCAGTCCAATCTACTGGACTCTCTCCAGTATCTTGTGTTTTTGTTATTTTCCTATATCTATTTTCTACTTGATTTACAAACTTCTTTTCTACCTCAGTTAGTGAACAAGTTAGATTGTGTCCTGTCTTCCTGTTTGTAATAATCATACTCATTCAAGTGCTTGTAAGCTGGTACCTCTGGAAGCACTGCATCGTAATTAGAAAAGAAGTACTCATAATGACCTCGCCCATAGAACATACTAAGCAGCAAACTACATGAAATCCCATATGTCAGTGGAAGATGGTGATACTTAATCCCCTCGTCCACTGAGGCAGGCAAGTGCATACACACATAACAATCTTTTGCATCTATCACCTCCACATATTTATATAGCAGCTGGGCATACGCATTAAGCTTACATTTTCATGCAATCTAAGAGTATCTCGATCTAGCAAAGTCTTTTCAGCTCCTATGATACCCTCTTTCTTGGGCGAAGTACTAGGTATAGATTTTCCCTTCACCTCTATGACTCCTACCTCATGTGGAATTGCAACTGATACTATAATAACTATAACTATTGAGACTATCACTCCTCCTATGAGTGTACCTATCATACAATTGGACATGCGATTCGGATTTCCAGCCTCCATTTTCGTTGTCGGGTTTGAGTTCAGCAACAACCACTCAGAGTCTCTTCCTACTCCACCAGCTGCTCAAATCAGTTCAAAACACCACTCCGTAGATGCTGGAAATCCTCTTTACAGTATTTTCAGTTCCTTATTTCCACAGTTCAAAAAGACTTCCTTAGCCTTCTTTCTCCTGCTATGGAAAGTCCCTAAATGTATTCTTCTTCTCTCGGACCTAGGTTATTTTCTTGTTAAGCACTTATTTACAAAACACAGTCTATTCACAATCAACGATAAATTCAGATCCAATTGCAGTTAAAACATAATGCAAGATTTGAAGACGAACATCAACCATTTGATGAGGTGACAGTTCAAATTCAAATGATGGAAAAACCAATCTATGCAGGCTCAGGATTCGTACCTCACTCAAAAGGGGAGGATCTGGAACCGTGATCCTTCGATTTCAAGTTCATGAACTAGCATTTCCACATCAATTTTTATTAAAGGATTCCTGCTGATCACTTTCACGGACCTCACCCTCCTGGAACTAACTGCTCCCGGCATCAGTTACTGCGTAAGTCCACTCTGGGGCGCAGCGTATCTCTGGCAAGGTACTCTCATCCTCTTTGATCTCCTCAGACTTTGAGCTTGTTCTTCGTCACTCTCTTCTGATTCAGAGACCGCAGACAGAGGAGCAAGATCTCTCTCAGAAGCCAGTCTCAGATGTATCCTTCTCTGCCTCCCAGGCCAGGTTTCGTCTGCTCCTCTAGCTCTTCTGCTCTCATCTCGTTTGCTCTGCGCAGCACTTCCTTCCGCTGAATCTGACTCTATGCCACTCCCCACATCACTTTCTTGCTCAGAGTCAATAACTGGGTTATGAACAACATGACTCTCCTCAGCTTGATCTGATGAGCAACCAGCCTCTCCAGCAACCCTTACAGCTTGGCTTGTCCTCTCTTGTGGCCCTGCTGCCACTGCTGTATTTTCATTCGTGAGAGGAGCTGTTTCCTCCAGGGGTGCTGAAACTCTGCGGGTGTGGAAAGCGTGTACCCAATATGGCAGCCCTCCGCACTTCACTGCTGTATTCGTCACCAATATCACTTGATAAGGGCCTCACCACCGAGCGTCCAGGTAGCTCTTCCTCACTTGCTTATGGACAAGTACCCAATCTCCCGGGCACAAATCGTGGCATAGATCAGCTGAAGCTGGAACAGCGGCAGCCTGCACCTGCTGAGACTCATAACGGACCACATCAGCTAGTCCTTTGCAGTAATCAAGGATTAAGTCATCAGTGATGTTTATCAAAGCTGTCGACGGTACTGCTGGTAATCGCATCACCCTCCCCATCAGGATTTCATGTGTGGAAAGACCAGTTCTTCTATCAGGGACACTGCAAATACTCATTAACACCAGGGGCAACGCATCAGGCCACTTCAGAGACGTGGACGAACACACTTTTGCCATCCGTGCCTTTAAAGTTCCATTTATTTGCTACACTATCCCGGATGCCTCTGGTCGATAACGGCAATGGAGTCTCTGATCAATATTTAGGGCGGCACAAAGCAACTTTATGATCTCACTGTGGAAGTGTGTCCCTCTATCCGACTCCCAATGAGGTTCGAAAACCGAACCTAGGAATCAGTTCCCTCAAGAGCAGCTTGGCCACTATGAGGGTGTCACACCTCCTTGTTGGGTACGCTTCCACCCACCGTGAGAAAACACACACCACCACTAAAATCTACCTCAACCTTTTACACTTAGGCATCTCAAAAAAGTCCAATTGCATCCTAATGATAGGCCCTACCGACCTCCCAATGTGACTCAGTGTAACCACAGCCTTTTTCCCAGTAACACATCTCTGACACACTGATTCGGCAACCATTCAAAACCGTGGATTGTACCATGTCTGTCTGAACACTCGCACCATCGCATCCCTTCCAAGATGCACAGCACCGTGAATCTGTCTTGCCATAGGGCTCAATAGGTCATATGGTAATACTGCTCGACCATCACTAGAAACCTAAATGTCAATGTCTCTCTTCTCACAACCTGATTTGACCCATTCTTCCTTTTCCTGTTCTGAAACCTCTTCCTGCAGGCACGTGAGCTCATCCCAAGTGTCTGCCATGGCTAACATCAGGTTGAGCTCAGTTCTCTCTTGGCTCTCTCACGTGTAGTCTCCAGTAAATATACACCCTTGCTCAGTGCAAAAACGTGCAACTTCGTCTGCGTATCTATTGCCCAAAGAGACAAAGTCAGTTCCTTTCCCATGAGCTGCACACTTCACCACGGCGATTTCTTTTGGACATTGCAAAGCCTCCAACAATTGTCTAACATATTCTTCATTCCGGATGGTTGAACCAGATGATGTCATGTAGCCCCTCTGAGACCATAACTGCCTGAAATCGTGAAAAACACCGAACCCATACTGGCTGTCGGTGTAGATGGTGATTCTGATCTGATTTGCAGCTAGACAGGCAAGAGTCAAAGCAATAATCTCAGCCACTTGTGCAGAGTATACTCCTTCTAAGCAAGCAGCTTCAACCACTCCTGTAACGGTGCATACACCAAATGCTGCTCTCAGCTGACCGACATTGTCCCTTAAGCATGAACCATCAACAAAGAAAATTTCATCGGGGTCAGGCAGAGGTTCATCAACAATGGCAGGTCTCGGTTTGGTGCAAAGTTCAGTCACATCGAGACAGTCATGATCCTCACAATCTGCATCATCTGTGTTTGGCAAAGGCATAAGTGTAGATGGGTTTAAAACAGAGCACCTCCGCAGAGTCACATTCTCCGTGGCAAGTATAACTTGCTCGTAGCGTGTGAGTCTGTTGTTCGTCAAATGCTGAGTTTTAGTCCTTATCATCAACAGTTCAACAGAATGTGGAACATGAACAATCAAGGGATGACCCATGACAATGCTTTCACACCTTTCAATGCTGATACCCGTAACAGCAACGGATTTAGGACATCCGGGCAACGCAGAAGCTACTGGATATAATGTAGCTGAAAAGTAGGCGACTGGTCTACGGACACCTGCATGACTCTGAGTAAGACTGACAATGTGCTACCTTCCCTCTCATAACAGAACAATGAAAAAGGTTTGTTGTAGTCAGGCATTCCCTGGGCCTGAGCACAACACATGCCCTCTCTCAACTCCAAAAATGAAACCAGACAATCATGGTCCCATGGTACTGGATCACTCACATCCTTGTGGGTCAACCTCTTCAAAGACTTTGCCTTCAGAAAAAATTTGGAATCCATTGGCGACAATAGCCCACCTTCCCTAATAACATTCTGACCTCCCCCTGAGTAGTAGGTCCAGCCATGTTCATGATTGCCTCAATCCGATCTGGTGACACCTTCCTCTTGCCTTTCTCAATTCGAAGACCCAAATACTGTACTTCACTCAGACACTACTGCAACTTGTTCGGGGACACCTTATGTCCATTCTCTGCCAAATGATTCAATAAGACAATCCTGTCAATCCGGCAGGCATCCTCAGTATCTGACGCAATAAGTAGATCATCAATAAATAGAACGAGAACTGAGTTCTACGGCAACACAAGATTTTCCAGATTCTTTTTCAGGATCTGATTAAAGATCGATGGGCTCTCTGTATACCCCTGAGGAATTCTACACCAAGTTAACACATGATTTTCCAGCTGGAAAGCAAACAAAACTTTCCTCATGAAGAAGTATTGAGAAAAATGCTTGACACAAGTCAATCACAGTAAACCACTCGGCTTGACATAGAATCTGAAATAGGATCACTGATGGATTCGGTACCACTGGACAACAAGGAACAACAATCGTGTTAACCTTTCGCAGGTCCTGCACGATTCTGAATTTCCCGCTTGGTTTCTGGAATCTCATAATCAATCAATCTATCAATCAAAGCATTTATATAGCGCACTACTCACCCAGAGGGTCTCAAGGCGCTGGGGGAGGGAGGTCCGCTACTGCTCGAACAGCCAGGTCTTGAGTTGCTTCCTGAAGGCGATGTGGTCCTGGGTCAGGCGGAGGTGGGTCGGGAGGGAGTTCCATGTCTTGGCGGCGAGGTAGGAGAAGGACCGTCCCCCTGTGGTGGCTCTTCGGATGCGGGGGACGGCGGCGAGGGCGTGGCAGGTCGATCGAAGCTGGCGTTTGGGAGCGTAGAAGTTGAGGCGGCTGTTGAGCTATCCTGGGCCTTGGTTGTGTAGGGCTTTGTGTGCGTGGGTGAGGAGTCGGAAGGTGATTCTCTTGTTGACCGGGAGCCAGTGCAGGTCTCTCAGGTGTCCAGAGATGTGGCTGCGATGGGGGATGTCCAGAATGAGTCGTGCTGAGGCGTTCTGGATCCGCTGGAGTCTCTTCTGGAGTTTGGCGGTGGTTCCGGCGTAGAGGGAGTTGCCGTATTCCAGACGGCTGGTGACGAGGGCATGGGTGACCGTCTTCCTGGTCTCGGTGGGGATCCACCGGAAGATCTTACGTAGCATGCGCAGGATGTTGAAGCACGACGAGGAGACGGCGTTGACTTGTCTGGTCATGGAGAGGGAGGAGTCCAGGATGAAGCCCAGGTTGCGTGCGTGGTCTGTTGGTTTGGGTGCGCTGCCTAGGGCGGGGGGCAACCAGGAGTCGTCCCAGGCGGAGGGTGAGGATCCCAGGATGAGGACTTCCGTCTTGTCCGAGTTCAGTTTCAGGAGGCTGTTCTTCATCCATTCGGCTACCTCTTTCATCCCTTCGTGAAGGTTGGCTCTGGCGGTGGCGGGGTCGTTGGTGAGGGAGAGAATCAGCTGGGTGTCGTCGGCGTAGGAGATGATGTTGAGGTTGTGCTGGCGTGCGATGTCTGCGAGGGGGCTCATGTAGACGCTGAAGAGGGTTGGACTGAGCGAGGAGCCTTGAGGAACGCCGCAGATGACTTCGGTGGCTTCAGATCTGAACGGGGGGAGGCGGACTCTCTGTGTCCTTCCGGTGAGGAAGGAGATGATCCACTCCAGTGCCTTCTCCTGGATTCCAACGTTGCTGAGTCGCTGCACTAGTGTACGATGGCAGACAGTGTCGAAGGCCGCGGAGAGGTCTAGGAGGATGAGGGCTGCTGTTTCTCCGTTGTCAAGCAGTGCTCGGATGTCATCGGTGGCTGCGATCAGGGCGGTCTCGGTGCTGTGGTTGGCCTGGAAGTCAGACTGCGAGAGGTCGAGGGAACCGTTCGTCTCGAGGAAGGTGGCCAGCTGCTTGTTGACGGTCTTCTCGATGACTTTTGCAGGAAATGGGAGCAGCTAGATGGGGCAGTAGTTCTTGAGGTCGGTGGGGTCGGCTGATGGCTTCTTTAGTAGAGCGCTGAGTTCGGCGTGCTTCCAGCTCTCCGGGAAGGTAGCGGTGTCGAAGGAGGTGTTGATGATGTCCCGCAGGTGGGGTGCGATGACAGCGTCGGCCTTGTTGAAGACGTGGTGAGGGCAGGGGTCGGTAGGAGATCCGGAGTGGATGGAGTTCATCGTGCGGACGGTGTCTTCGGTGCTGATCGGGGTCCAGGCGCGGAGGGTGGTGGTGGGGGGCGGTGGTTCGGTCGTGGCGTGCGTCGGTTGAGTGCTGAAGCTGTTGTGTTTGTCCGCGATCTTGTTGTGGAAGTAGGAGGCGAGGGAGTTGCAGAGGTCTTGCGAAGGGGTGATGTCGTTGTTTCCGGCGTTGGGGTTGGAGAGCTCTTTAACGATGTTGAAGAGTTCCTTGCTGTTGTGTGCGTTGTTGTCCAGTCGTTCCTTGAATGCGGTTTTCTTGGTGGCGTGGATGAGTTGGTGGTGTTTTCGGGTGGCGAGCTTGAGGGCAGTCATGTTGTCCGGTGTTGGGTCTCTGCGCCATGTTCTCTCGAGGGCTCGGCAGTTCTTCTTGGAGCTCTTGAGTTCGTCGGTGAACCATGGGGCTTTCTTGCTACCGGGTCTGCTAGGCGGGGTCTTCAGAGGGGCGAGGTCTTCTGCGCAGTTGCTGATCCACTTCGCGAGGTTGGTGGCCGCCTGGCTTGGGTTCGTTGCGCTGGTGGGAGGGTTCATGCTCAGGGAGGTCGCGAGCTGGTCGGCTGTGATCTTGTTCCAGCTTCTGCGTGCAGCCTGTTGCTGGTGGTGGTGGATCGTGGTCCTTCTGAAGTAATGGGTGAGTTACGTGGACTGCCCATTATCTCTTTCAGAATTCCCTGCTTGATCATGGAGTCAATTACAGGTTTGATCCCTGCAATCGTTTCTGGGGACAGATTGTACTGTGGGGTTCTCGGGAACTCAACATTCTGCTTAATCTGAATCTTAACTGGCTCAACACCTTTGATTAAACCAATCTCTTCTCCTGTGAAATCCCAAACATACAATGAAACAGAATCTCTCAAGTCAAGTGGAAGTTCCTCCACCGTCAACACTGGATACATCTCAATGCACAAGTGTTGATTTACAACCTTAAAGGTGGCATCATCGTTTTTCATCTGAACTTCTACTCCCTTAGGTGTGCAATAAATGATGCAATTCAACTTGCACAAAAGATCTCGTCCTAGCAAGCAAACAGGACTTGAGTCACACACAACAAACTGGTGTCAGTCTGGGAAGGTTCCTATTCTCACAGGAATCAGCTCAGTCAATGGACTTGTCATTTTCTTGTTTGCTACTCCTACAACTTGGATTGATTGTCCAGAGAGGGGTAGGTTGGGAACTACTGCAGATCTCACAGTAGAACGGGTAGCACCAGTATCAACCAAAAAGGTGGTAGGATGGCTGTCAACATCTACCCTCGACAAATGGTCCCCTCTGGTCTACCTCCAAGACTGCCCCAAGAGTGCAGTCTTCCTTCCCCCTCAGGCACTGTCATTTCAACGGGTCTGAGCTATACTTATCCAAGTTCTTGTAAAGGGGCATCTGCTGGTACGTCCGATTTCCCTGTGGGATTCTTGGAGGTTGCGGGATTTGGACCTGTGAGACCATCGTCCCCCCTTGCAAGGATCTGGGTCTTGTCACTGTATTAGCAGGTTCAGGTGCCGTCACCATTTCTACCTCCTGTTGCACCTAATTTGCAGGGTTTAACCTACACTCGCGCTTCCAATGCCCGATTTTGTGATAAAGTTGACATGCCCTAATCTTTTTCACCGTTGCTATGTCTATCCTTGTCTTGGGGTCAACAGGTTTCCCTTTCCCTTGACCCCGCGCATTCTGATTCGCTCCTTGGTTATTTTCTTGTCTCCTGCTAACGATCCTCCATTTGGCTGTGTCTGGAGTTTCCTGTCAGCTGTTTGCATTTGGACCAGCATCAGCTCATAGAGTTCTATTCTTTCTAAAGACAGATTCCCACTAATTATCTCATCTACTTCAGCTTTCAGCCTCACCACATCCAACATTTTTGCTCTTATAGCAACCTTCAAGATCCCTCGACTCGATGCACTACTCGACCCTTCATTCTTACTATTCTGAGCTTGGCATCGGTCGTTTTCTGCTACACTGGTTGACCTCTTGAATCCTCCTGATCCCAATATCCTGGCATCCTGCAACACACTGGTTTCTTACTGGTGGCTCCCACATTCTTAGATCTGATCTCGACTAGGCCTGGGCGAAAATTTCGTTCCGTTCGCGGAAATTGCGATAATTTGACATTTTCGCGTTCCGCGGAGAGCACGAAAATGTAAAAAATTCCGGTTTCCGCAGCTTGGTGATAATTTGTTTCTTGCTCGCTCTGTAAAATAATACATTCTCGCGCGCGCGCGATCGCCTTACCTGAATCCCTGCGTTCGCCGACAAGTTTTCTTGATCCGGTCGCGTTCTCCATGAGATGTTGTATTGTTTTTAGCCATTTGCACTGTCTCGCGACAGTTCGCGCCCGCAGTAACGTCATGCGTCGCGCGATCACGTCTTTCTTCTCGCGATCATGCACCGCGAGACAACTCAAAACAAGATGGCCACTTGGGTAAGTTGGCGACCCGCAACCATGCAGAAAATCTCGCGAACATGCCGGAAAAAAACTTCCACATCTTCGCGATATTTCGGCTTGTTTGCGATAATTTTAAACATTTTCGCGATAATTTGCGAAAGTTAATTTCGCAAATTCCGCCCACCCCTAATCTCGACTCAGCCAAGGGTTTTGGTCTTTCCTGCCTCACATCCACCTGTCCTCTTGAGGAGTTGGCAGTGGCTGGCAATGGAGTACTCGGTTCTATAAGTCTGGGCTATTCCACTCACCATGCCATTCCCTCCAGAACTAATCCCTTCTCCTACTGCTGATTGCACCGAGATGCCATTCCTCGTCTGATCCGGGTCGTTAACTGACACTATGGGTCCAATGGTAACCGGCACTGTTAGAGCATCCGGTAACCTTCCAGTTCCTTTAGCCTCAACACTTGCTGGGGTCTGGGTCCTCATCCCTTCTGTTCCTGCTGATATTTTTCCCACTACTCTCGCATTAGGTTGAATCTGTGGATCCCCAATCCCCCCTGTAGGTACAGATTTTCCTTCTTCTGAGTCTGAGTTATATGGGGGTGGTCTCACTGACAATAGCCTATCTAAAAAGCCATCATCTGTGTCGCTATCATCCTCTTCTGTGCTCTTCTTCTGCGTGTCATCCACCTTCACCATCTTCAGGTATTGCCACGATCTGCAAGGATTTAGAGAACCGGTAAGAGCTAACTGCCACTAATGGAATATTCACAGAAAGAACTACAAGTCCCGGCAAGCCCGGAGAAGCACGTTGTACGTGCTTCAACCAGTTTGCACGGAACACGTAAAAGCCGAACGGAGCCCGCAAACGCTGCCGTTTCTTTGTAGCAGCTTTTCCCGTCTTCGTCCTCAGTGTTCGTATGGATTACAACTTCGGCGGTCAGAGTGGGGGGTCCACTTACTATTTCACGGGGTCCATGGAAAGGACCGTTTGATTAAGCCCAGGAGTGTTCTTGGTATCACGCTTCCTTCTTGGTCGAGACCGGGAGTAGTGTCTCTCGTGGGATGTGGTACAAGTACCTAGTGTGCAGCCCGGTGATTGTGGACTCGCTTCTCCCGTTGGTCGAGACTAGTACTTGCAGTCTCATTGCGGGAGAAGCATACCGGACCTGAACAGGCTATTGATATATTCGCTCATTGCTAGTTGCGATTCACGGAGCGAGCACGATCTTCCCCGTTGGAAGAGGTTGGCGGTCCACCTCCTCTGTGCGGGGGAGGTGTAGTATTCCGATAGGAAATCACTGGCTGTGCAGGAAACAGCCAAATTAACTCCATTACTATTTAACACACTAAAGAGAAGGACGATTTGACACTTTCCCTCTTCTTCCCTTTGGTAAACACACCTAAGATGTTATTAGGTGAGAAAGTGCACAAATAACAATAACTGTATCTTCTAGCAAACCGACTAGACCCCAGGTATCACATAGGCTGGAGCTTATGAATTGAATAAGACTGCTGAGAATACCGCTAACTACTGTTCTATACTGTGTTGTGGGGGCATTGTTAGTAGTAGCATTAACCACGCCTACCGGGTGTCTATCTTGGCTATTTGTTGTTTATTTGCTTCCTATCCCAGGAGAGAGAGTCAGAAGTGAGGGTGTATCTAAGGTCGTGGCACACTGGTATGGGAGTTCCCACGGAAAGGCATAGGTAGGTCAGCGTGAGAGAGGGAGTGAGAACCGTATGTTTAATCTACCTGAACGTTGGTCGTATCGAGTGTAATCATTATATTGTTTCCCTTTGTTCACCAGCTCCAGTGGATTCTATGACCTCACCCTACTCTCTCCTGGCACCCAACGCTAACCTTTTATTCCTTTACAGGTAGGATATAGGGGAGGTTAGGTGCACGTACTATAACAAAGGCTGTGGGGGAGAGGTGCCGCAGGAATTCAACCTTGTATTTATTTTTGTTGTTTCCCTTGTCCAGGTCTCCCTCCCTGCTGTTCCTTCCCTTTCCTTCCCTCACTTGACTACCTCAATAGTCTGTGTGTACACATTCCAGACTTGAGGCCGTCGAGAGGTGGAACCCCTTTGAGCATCAGCGCAGTCCCGAGGATTCTGGAAGGAGGAGCCTGACAGATATAACCTATCCTCCTCAATTGTTTCCACCCTCCATCTTTTCTCCAACGTGTCCCATTTTGCATCCTGAAATGCCCTGATCGACTTTTTCACCCTTTCCTGACTTTGGTCTCGTTTCCTGTCATGTGCTGCTCTAATCCACGCATGTAATGCCTCAGACTGCGTTGGTCTGGGTAGGGGTCGCAATGAAGACATCACTGATTTCAACTGGTACAAAACTTCCAATCTAAAAGTACCATATCTCGGAAAAGTAAATTCTCCGTCTTTTTCAGTAATTTTGTGCCAATTTTCAAGCCAAATTATAGTATGCAATCCTACATTCATTGCCATGTAATGAGCCGGGGCATCTTCGGGCGGAGCCTCTTCTCCTCCCCGAATAATCACCGCTCTATCTCCTCTGCACATGTCTCGTAAAACTTTAAAGCTTTTTATGGTAAAATCAACTTAAATCAACTCTTTTACACACGCGTTTCGTTCTACTTCCCGGTGTCAATTCACCAATACCAGCGCAGCTTCACACTAACCGACCTTTCACAGCGCGGCACCTTCTGATGTCACTCTTCCTCCGCATGCAGCAGTCCTCTTCCTTTGCAGCTCGTCTCTCACTCACTCATGTGTCTCTTTCATACGAATGAAATAACTGTCCGGGAAATGACCGAACAGTCACTTCTCTGACTGTCTGTCCACCAAATGACCGGACAGTCTCTTCACAATTGTCGACCTTAACTCTGGCAATTGTCTGTCCGCAAAACGACCGGACAACCACCTCAGACTTAACCGATAGGATCCACATACAACAACCCACGACCTGCGTCGGTTACTCACACACTCACACATATGTTTCCCTATCACCAGTGGGTCAGTCTATGATGTCTCAAGACTCCCAAAATCACTAGTCAGACAATTTCACTCTGGGTGTCTTCTACTCCACAATCTCCTATCCCAGGATAGCAAAATCAAATCTCATGGACCACGTGCTCTCACAGTCTGAAATCACAATCACTCGACTCTCACACCAGCTCCGCAAGACATCACGCAATCAACACAACACCGCAATCTAACAGATACACAACCCTATTCATACTCACTCTCCCACGAACTGCTGCTTACACCGCACCGTTACTCTCCGCCGGCTTCCATCAACGCCGTCGATCTCCACCCACGATCCACTGGATCACCATTTCTCGGGCTCTATGGGGACTCGATAGTGACTTACCCTAATCTAGATCTTCCATTACTACAGAGATAACCATCCTCTGCTACCAACTGATAACACCGGATTCTTATCTTATCTTATCATCTATTACTATTCGTAAGAATCCTCAGGTCAACTGCATCTTTTTATCTGCTGTGAAGTGTAAAGGAGAGAAAGCAATTCATTTAAACAAAACAAATAGCCAATCAATACCAACTCTGGAGAATCACTGCCTCCGGATTAAGTTTTAGGAGATTTATTACAAAGCCAAAAACAATTGAATATACAAGCACCTCATGACGAGGTTCAAGAAATACATGGGCACTAATACAAAGTTTAATCTACGCAACAACCTAATTCGATGAAGCATGAAAAGGATAATAAATTGCAAAAAGATTAAGCTGGCAATGATTGCTCCAATATCTAAGTCAGTCTTCATTAGGCTGCAAAAGAAACAATTAGTCTGTCCCTACACTAACACTAAAGTGGCATCCCTACTTAGCATTTCCCAGGCAAAACCAAGAAAAGGTGTCAGCTCGTGAAGACTTCCTAAGAAGTGCATCCACGTTAAAAGTCGGTAACCAAAGCTTCCAAACTAATTCTAAGTCTCTTTCTCTGGTCTTTTCCTTCTAACCTGCGTTCTGCCTCTCTCTGTCTCATCTCCTCTCTCCTCCCTCGTGGAACTGTCCCTAATACAAAATGCACATCATGAAAGACACGCCTCCAAAATACCTCCTCGGGGTGGACATCTTCAGGTGGTAGTTTCCCACCGCAACCTGCATCTTGTCCTGCAACGGTCCATTTGTCCTTGGATCCTAGGCTCTTCCTGCGCAGAAAGTATCGGCCCAACCTTATCTGCATTCCTGTTGAATATTGTAACTATCCTTCTCCGTATCTAACTCCTAAAACAAAAACTTAGTTGAGCTAACGAGGACGATGTCCTTGCACCTGCAACAGAAGCCTGAGAAACCAAAATCTTTGCACGCACACCATCTCAACTGAATTTCTAAATGGGAGCTCTCTCAGGGAAAATACATCTCGGCCTGCACAATTCAGCTAACATAAGAAATGCAAACAGGCCTTCTCATAGCAATATATGAACGTTCCATTAGGCCCTTACACATTAAAACTACACTCGTTAATAAACATTACATCCTTAAGCACTATTTTCAATCACTCTGGATACATAAGTAATCATTGCTACGCGTGCAACTTAATATGGTGCACGGTTAAATCTAATGCATTGCATTCACATGAACGAATTTGTTAGGCACTTGCAATAAACAATTACATTTAAACGGCATTTTACTCTTCCAACTAACACAAAATACATTTCAACATTATATTCACGATATTTATTATTGCATGTTACTCTTCTAATGATCATCTGTTAATGAAACACAAAATATGCGTATATATATATATATATATATGAGCACATTTTTGAATGCCTAGCTCCAACCGCCGCTGCTCCTGAACGAAGGGCGCGTCGTCCGTACGGATAAACCAGGCAAAATCCGTTAATATCTCCAAGAATTCAATTCATCCAAGTGAAAACATGACGACGCCGTGTCTTGCTGAATAACACGATTTTAATTGTCAGCAGCTGACAATTAAAATCGTGTTATTCAGCAAGACACGGCGTCGTCATCTTTTCACTTGGATGAATTGAATTCTTGGAGATATATATATTTATATATATATATATATATATATATATATATATGTGTGTGTGTGGGTGTGACTAGGCATGATTATGATGCACCCCTACAATTTTCAAAACCCCACGCGCTCTATCAGTTGTGTATTCTGGAAGATGGGAGTGGGTGAATGTTTATAGTTTGTGATGGAAAGTATTATGAGGTGGTGTGCATGAGATATTTTGTTGTGTTGGTTTGTGTGTTATGTTTGGTTTTTGAGGAGTAGTGAAAGGAGGTGCTGCTGTATTTGTTTTCTGAGAAGGATTTGTATGTAAAGTATTGTTGGTGAGGGAAAGTTATAAGGTAATGGAGATGGGGATGTGTTTGTGAATAGAGTGTATGGTGTGTGCAAGAGGGGATGAACTAGAGCTAAGAGTGTTTGTGTGAGATTTTATTGCTGAAAGAGGTAATATGTGTGGTACAGAGGAGTGTAAATGTTGTGCGGTTGTGTTATTGTGGTAGAACGAAGAGGAGGGTGTTGGTGGCTGAAAAGTTGGAAAGCTGAGTATAGGTCTGTTAGTGACAAAATTGGGTCTGTTAGATTAATTACAGTGAGTGTGGATTCTGGGGATTTGTAGTGGATGCTGAGACATTGAACTTTGTTTAGGGTTAGTTTGTAGTAAATGCATAGAGTACATCTGCTGTTAGTATGTTCATCTGGTTGTGAATGGGATAGGGTGGGTGCTGATGCAGGTAAATTTGGGCAGCATTTCTGGCATTAGTCCCGACCAGTCTCGAACAGGCCCAAACAGGCAACTTCTCTTGTCCGCTCAACCCTCAACCTTGACACCTGGGCTGAGACGCCCTGAACTTAAATAGCCCTTGTAATCAGGTGACCCCTTCGGCCAATGAGAACCCCAGCCCTAACTCTAACCAGTAACAACACTAGCCCTAGAACCAATAGGACACCAATCTCTTACGGCCAATCACAGCCCTAGTCCCAGCAGCCAATCAGATACCAAACCCTAAGCTCTAGGTCCAGTAGAAACCCTAGGCCCAGGAACCAATCAGAACCCCTAAGCCTATCAACCAATAAGATCACTGACCTTAAGTTCTACATCCAATAGAATCACTGACCCAGGAACCAATCAGAACCCTCAAATTATCAATCAATAAAAACACTAACCCTAACCCAAAAGAAACACCAGATACAGCCACCAATCAGTGCACGGATGTAGCATCTAATAGCAGCTTATATAAGGTGCCTGTGACCTCAGGCACAGGTTGCTGGGAAGAGGGCTGGAGGCTGCTCCTCAATTTAGAATCTCATAGGAGACAGACAGGCTCAATCCACACTCTGGAGTTCTGCAGGTAAGGGCCTAAACTTTGCCCTCTAACAATACTGATTTTACAATACTTAAACAACACTTAAAAAACTCACTCTCCTAGCCAAAAAATTAGTGTTACAATCCCTTTCCAAACACAGCTGCAACATTCAGCTGGTCCTTTCTTACTAAATGTCTATGTTCAACTGTCTCCTACCTCAAAAAACATGTTAAGAAAATTAAAGGTATCATTCTGTCTCAAAAGTACTGTTCACCAGAGCCTGAGATCATTCTTACTGGAGACTTTAACCTGAACTTGATCAAAACTGAAACAGAAAAGCTATTGGAATATTCAGTCTCAGATAATAACCTTAAAGAATCGGAAAGACAAGCGGGTAAAAATTGTATACTTGATATTGAGTACATGGGGCCTTGAGTGCTTGATGGCAGGACAGCAGAGGACTGCCCAGCAAACATGACTTTCATCGGCCCACGTTCTTCCTCCATCATTAACTATACTTTGTTATCACTTCCACCATTTGCCACTGTTCGCTCCTCCCAAAGAGCAGAGCGCTGTGAGAGTGATCATTTCTCGCAAATTCTTGTGCTGGACGTTAACAGGGAGCTCATTGAGAGTGGACCAAGTTTGCCTGGCTCCCAATTCACAGTGAATTATAAAAAAATTATATTTTTGGAATCATCAATTGCTGCAGTCAACACTAGAGCCAAGACAGCCCTGGAAGAGTGTGTAAATCACCACTTCCAGAAATATGGGAACTTCATGACCCAACTTTTGGCTGATAGTTGCCACAATAGGTCTGCTTCATCTCAGCAAAATGAGTTAGTGCACCCAGAACATCCGCCCAAATTACAATCCTGCAGTCTGTTGTCTGGCCAAGAAAAAACGAATCTAGGCTCTGCGTCTGGTTCGCAGGAGTAGCCTCACACGAAAAAAACACAATATGAATTCCCTAAGGGCAGCAAAAAAGGAATACCTAAAGGTAAGCTGGTTCGATAAGAAGAATAACATGGATTCCTTCTGAGCTAAGTTGCTTAGAGTAGTAAGCAATCCAACTCAAGATCATTTTGGCAAGCTGTGAACAACTTAAACTGGCAGAAGCAGGCCCCCTGGATTATTCCAATTATGGAAGAGTGTTGGGTTAGATTTCTTAAAATTAATTTTTCAATTGGAACTGAATTGGGACCAACTATGCATGTTGAGGTCCCTCCAGTCTTGCCACCGTCTTCCAGCCTAGCGTCCTCCTGCATCAAGTCTTCTCCCGAAGCAATCAAGACAGGAAACATGCCACCAACAAATGTCTCTTCAGCAGACCAAGCCCAAACCCTGGGCCTATGACACATTTCCGATCACGGTTCAAATGACCAGCCATTGTTCGGTGCTGACATGTTTTTCTCCATCAGCCAAGATGGTGTGCAACTGCCTCAAGAAGAAGTTAAACTTGTCATCAAGGTAGCCTGGAAAGACAGCGCCCCCGGCCAAACGGAATATCCCAGGCCATTTATGTGCAAGAACCGCCATACCGGACAAAAAAGTTGGACCCCCTTCACTCCAAATTTGTCCTGATGAGGGCCATATCTGATACATGGCACTGGGCAACCATAAGGAAGGGGATAAAACTCACCTAGAAAATTATCATCTCATACCTCTCCTAGACAATGATGCAAAATATTGTGCATGCCTCATTCTTCATGATCTAACTGCCTTTGCTGATGCCAATCAGTTAATTCCAATAACTCAATCAGGCTTCCAGAGTGGCCAGGTACCATCACTAATATCCTGGCCCAATCAACCATCTTGGGCCAAATGGGAAAGCAGAATCATCCCACCTGTGTTTGTGTTGTCGATATATATCAGCGCTCGATTGTGTAAACCAAGCAAAGTATTGGAAGAAGCTTATGCTTTGGAACATTACATCACACGTGCTTAGAATTATCGAGGCCTTACGCAGTCACACATGGGTGCAGATCAAAATCGGTGATGCCTCTTTATTATCCTAGGAAGATACACGGTCACCAAGGCCTAAAGCAAGGGTGCGTGCTAGCTCCAGTCTTTTTCATCTTTTATTGCTGACTTCTCCCCTGGATTTGATTGAATTAACAGCCACACCCCCGGTTAGGCAAGCCTGTTTGGAACCTTCTTCTATATGCTGACAATATAGTACTTTGTAGCTTCACCAAAGTTGGCCTCCAGGGACTTATAACACACTCCACCAGCACGCAGTGCAAAACGGCCTGGTCATCAACTGGAATAAAACTAAGGTGTTAACGGTCAACAAGGCAAATAAGAAAAACGTAACCTGCCGTCTTGGCACTCACACCTTACAGGAAGTAAAAGAATACAAGTAGTTAGGATTCATGCTCGATGACAGGGATCAGCCTCCAAACAGCTTTGAGCCAAGAAACAAATAAGGGCAACACACTCATTGCTGCCTTCTCTACTGTGATTAGGAAGTTGGAAGACTCTTCATTCGATCCACTTCTGAAGGTTATGGTGACAAAAACTCTGCCTACTTTGACATACAGTAGTAAGGAGCTCTTGGGCCATCGCTCGGTCCTATTGGAAAAGCTCCAAACAAAAATCTATTGCTCCGCATTTAACTTAACAAGGAACAACTTCCCCAGCCAAGTTCAACTAGAGTTTGGTCTCAAAAGGCAAGCACTTGGTCGGCAGGGAGCAATAGTCAAGACCAGCCTCATATTAAGGCAAGCAGAAACCGACACACTAAATAACATCTTGTGGCTGACAATAAACAAGGAGGGCTGCAGTAACATCGTTAAAGATTTTTTGGACAATTCATTGAAGAACTTAAACCTTGAATGCCTCAGGGCATTGTCAACTTCAGACAACGTCTGAAAAAAAATTGTGGATTCCGCTACAGCTAAAATTTTCTTTTTAATGGACAAAGAGGACTTCACCCACAGATGCCACGGTTGGTCGTCATCAACAGCTACCCCAATCTATCACAAGCTCCGTACTCAGCCTGCATTTACCCACTTCACATGAAACATAAACTATTGCAGTGTCGTCTGGGCTGCCCTCCATCCTTAGAGAAAAAAGCAGCATGGAAATGCATGGGGAATAAAGGGTGCTGCCTATGTGGGGCCACTGTCGAGAATCACTTGTACTTAACCAGCATTTGCCTCGAGCTGGCTCCGGAGAGGAAGTGACTTCTCAAGCCCCTATTTCTAAACAAAGGCAACCGTACATGTAGGAACGCTGTGATATTTTGTCAAGGGACAGACGACCCCATAACATCCTGTCGCTTCATGAAATTCTTTAATGATTTTGAACGAAAACTATCCAAGCAAGATAATCACTGTACTGCGGCCCTGTGGCCATATTGTCTAACGGGGGGGCGGTCATATCTTCATTTGCTCCTACACCACTGGCCTTCTGACTTTCTGGAAGTACTGCACCTTTCTCTGGAGTACATGACTTTATACTCTGAACTTCCATACCTATTGGCGCCTCCGGGGAGCCTAGTAAAGTCTCTAGCAAAGTATATGTAATGTCGTGATAGGGATTGGCGCTAGGACCACCCCACAAGGTGGGAGGATAGCCAGGGATGGAAGAGGAGGAGCGGGGGTGGAGAGAGTTAGTTTTCGTATAGTAGCGGGACAGAGAGGAGAAGGAAAATAAATACCTCCCAAAGTAATTACGTGTCGGTGTCGTGCTTGGCCGCCCCACAACACTACAGCTGGCAACAAGGAGTGGTCGTGGACCCTGCCGCCCTTACCTGCATTCTGTGTGCGGTCCGCTGCTTGGGACTGTCCTGTTTCGAGGACCGAGAGCCCAAGCCAGTCGCGTCGTGCCCCCTGCCGAGTTGCTCATTGGCTCCGCTGCCTCAGAGCTTTGCCGCACCCTGGGGAGTCCGCCTCAGCCGCGTGTCCTTCCTGTGGGTCCTGCTATTCCTGTCATGATCCGGGAGTCCACCCCGGTCACGTGTGTGCCCAGGAAGGTACATCTTGCTGTTCGCGACCCGGGAGCCCACCCCGGTCGCGTGGTCTGGGCAGTGTGTGCCCCTCCTGCTGCTGACATCGAGGGAGGAGTGCGTGAGGCGCCTGGTGGCTGGATTCGTCTGAGCTGAGGTACCGGTGCCTGTCTCTGTCCCTGCTGCTGCAAGCTGCTGCCACCCTGTGAATTGGGCTCTGCTAGTCTCGCGAGGAGCGAGATCTCACGGCGGCCATCTTTTTGTCAGGCACCTCCACCAATCCCCTTGCGAGAAGTGCCAGGTGGCCATTTTGGAGTCAGGCAATGGCTACCAATGGCATCAAGCGTTGGCAAATGTTATGCTGAAGAGCTGCTGCATGTTTTGCACTACATTACAGGACCACAGTAGCATCATATGTGGTCTGCATCGCTTCTGGACCTTCCCACTGGTATGTCTACACAAGTTACAGGTGCAAATAAGCGTCCCATACAGTGATTTATGCCGAGTGACAGGCGTTGCGAGGACTCCGGTGCTAGACTGTCCAATACAAGGGAGTGGTTCAACTGTCTGTGACCCAAGTGTATATCATGTCTGGATCACCCACATCGCGACAGGGTCCTGCCTCTGCGAGTACCAGTACCGGGCCGGAGTCGCATACGTCCACCGTGCACATGGGTGGACACAGACTGGGCATGATTGGAGTCCCTTTCCTACGCCCACCGGAACCCCTAGTCCTCATATCAGGGGGAGGCATGGGTCTTCGCTGGCAAGAATGGCTAGAGGACTTCGAAGACTTCATGAAAGGGTCACACATGACTGAGGAGGAGCAGCAATTGATTGCTCTACGCAACTTAATCAGGAAAGACGTTAGCCAGATCATAAAGGAACTTCCAGCTGACGCTGCTTCGTCATATGTCAATGTGCGTGACGCTCTAAACAGAAAATTTCTTCACAAACGAAACGTAGATTATGAAAGATACACATTTAACTTGGCATCTCAAGAAAAAGATGAACCTATGAGTACTTTCATTACGCGACTGCCACGTTTGGCTCGATACTGTGAATTTGGGGGAACAACCTTTACAACGCAACTTTTACAACGCACTACACTTACAACGCAATTTTTACAACGCAACATCCACTACAACGCATTCCATTACATCGCATGACACTACAACGCATTTTTAAAAACTACCTTTACAACGCATTCCATTACATCGCATACTACCTTTACAACGCATACCATTACAACGCATAATATTACACTACACTATCCAACACTTACCCTACTGTTGCACCCCCTGGAGTTAGAATAGTAATTTTTACCCCTATACTATCCAACACTTACCCTACTGTTGCACCCCCTGGAGTTAGAATAGTAATTTTTACCCCTATACTATCCAACACTTACCCTACTGTTGCACCCCCTGGAGTTAGAATAGTAATTTTTACCCCTATACTATCCAACACTTACCCTACTGTTGCACCCCCTGGAGTTAGAATAGTAATTTTTACCCCTATACTATCCAACACTTACCCTACTGTTGCACCCCCTGGAGTTAGAATAGTAATTTTTACCCCTATACTATCCAACACTTACCCTACTGTTGCACCCCCTGGAGTTAGAATAGTAATTTTTACCCCTATACTATCCAATACTTACCTTAAATGCAATGTAATATTATGCGTTGTAATGGTATGCGTTGTAAAGGTAGTATGCGATGTAATGGAATGCGTTGTAAAGGTAGTTTTTAAAAATGCGTTGTAGTGTCATGCGATGTAATGGAATGCGTTGTAGTGGATGTTGCGTTGTAAAAATTGCGTTGTAAGTGCATGCGTTGTAAAAGTATGCGTTGTAACGTCATACATCTGTGAATTTGACTCCTTCACGACGGAAGATGCCCTTCGTCTACAAATCATAGAAGGATGCCAGTCTGTGTCGCTACGTAGACGTTTATTAAAGAAAAGCTACTCTCTGGATGAAATCGAGGAAATGACGCAAATACATGATCAAGCAGAAGAGCATGCCAAGAGAATGGAAGCTGGAAGAGGCGAAAAACGTGAACAGGCATTTAGGCTCCAATCTCGTGACAATCAAAGGTCCTCCCCTACAAGACAACGATCATCCAGATTAAAAGTTCCGTCTCATTATACAAATCGCCGTCGTCGCAGTACCAGTAGTACTGACAAAAGACAGGAGCGCCAGCATAAATGCTATCACTGTGGATATGACTTCCCTCACACGGAGACCTGCCCTGCATTGGGCCAAAAATACAGGAAGTGTGGAAGGGACAACCACTTTGAGCATGTGTGCAGAGTACCACGCAAAGACAATCACTGAGACAAGCACAGACAGCCCAGGCAGGCTAACACTCGTCATCATGCCAAGGCAGTGTGGGACCGCAGAGATTCGTCCACTGGGTCTTCACAGTCCAGCTGTCATTCTCATGGGACATACCAGTCCCGTCGATCTCAATCTCGTGAGTCAAGGTCGCTGTCCCCAGTATCGCATGATAGCGATGAGTATGTCTGCATGGTCGCGGATCCGGACCGGCTGAAGCAATACCCACGATTAAACCTTAGTATGGACACGCACTTAGCCAAGTTTGTGCTGGATTGTGGGGCATCTCTCAACTATATCTCAGTTGCAGAATACAAGAAAATGAATCTGCCACCTCACTTGCATAAAGCGGCTGTGCGGGTGTACACCCGGATGTCAAAGGAACCTCTCCTGTGCTTGGGACAATTCCCGACTAATCTTACATACAAAGATAGGACTATTTCAGCCTGCATTCATGTCATTGATGGTCCTGAAGCAGATTGTCTTCTTAGTTCACAAGTTTCCTAAGCTATTCACCGGACTTGGAAAGATGGCTCATTGTCAGGTTCGACTGCACATAAATGAACGTGTGACTCCTATAGCTCAACATCACTGGAAAATTCAGTTTCAGCTTCAACAGTCTGTCGAGGAGGAACTGCAAGACCTTCTTCAGGCTAACATCATCGAGAGGACATCAGGACCCACTCCCTGGGTCTCTCCAGTGGTTGTAGCGCCCAAAAAGGACTCACCTGGCAAAGTGCATCTCTGTGTAGATATGAGAGAACCCAACACCGCCATCGAACGGCACCCAGGGCCTCACATCAGTGATATGATTGCGTCACTCAACGGTACACAGATATTCTCGAAACTAGACCTTAACAAAGGCTATCACCAGCTGGAGCTACACGAGAAATCGAGGTATATCACCACATTCTCGAATCATCAAGACCTGTTCAGGTACAAAAGATTCAGCTTTGGGATTTCATCTGCCACTGAGATTTTTCAGGAGGCCATCAGGAAGGTAATTCATCACATTCCCAACACAGTGAACGACAGTGATGACATCCTCGTTTATGGCGCGACACTGCAAGAACATGACATGGCGCTGGACCGAGTCTGTCATGCTCTATTGGACGCCAAACTCACTTTAAACAAAGACTAATGTGAATTTCACAAATCCACACTAAAATTCTTCGGACACATCTTCTCAGGCGCAGGGATGAAACCTGATCCAGAAAAGATTGCTGCTTTGAATGATACCCCCAAGCCGTGAGACGCTGGAGATGCGCGTTCATTTTTAGGCATGGCAGGCTATTGTGCACGGTACATCAAAGATTACGCCACCATCAGTTACCCTCTGAGGAAGCTGACCAAACAAGGACACTTGTTTCAATGGACCACAAGATGTGATCAAGCCTTTCATGCAATCAAAGCTGCAGTTGAATCTGCCAATAACCTTGCATATTTCAATCCTAGAAGGAAAATGGAAATCACAGTGGATGTGAGTCCCGTAGGACTTGGAGCTATATTAGCCCAATATGACAGAGAGAGTGATCAGCGGTATATCGTAGCATATGCCAGTAGGAGTCTCACATACACAGAGAGAGCATACTCTCAGCCGGAAAAAGAAAACCTGGCGGTAGTCTGGGCCTGTGAACATTTTCACATTTTTGTCTACGGAAAACATTTCACACTCATCACGGACCACCAGGCCCTGATAACCATTTTTGGAAACCCCCGAGCCAAGATGCCACCAAGAATAGAACGCTGGGGTATTCGACTTCAAGAGTATACTTATACCATCATCCACAAACCAGAAAAAGCTGCAAATCCAGCTGACTATATGCCCATACATCCCAAAGCAACGTCCACATCCAATCCCTCTGTCGCTGAAGAATATATCCAGTTTGTGGTGGCTCAAGCCAGACCACCCGCCGACCCTTTGGAGTACATTCTTGATGCTACCAATGAAGACGCCCCACTTGGAAACGTAAAACATCGCATTCAGACAAATAGCTGGAGACATCTGAAGGAATCCGGACAGAGTGAACACATTGATAGTCATGAGCTGTCCTCCTTCAAACATGTGAAGGATGATCTGTCCATCACCTCAGATGGTCTTATACTAAGGGACAAACGAATCATCATTCCGAAACAGCTGCGCCAAGGAGTCATCAACCTGGCGCATGAAGGGCACAGAGGTATTGTTGCCACAAAGAGGGCGCTGAGGGAGCGAGTTTGGTTCCCGATGCTTGATCAGATGGTTGAATTCACACTGAAGGACTGCCCACAGTGTCAGCTAGTGAGTCAAGAGGATCCCTCTGCGCCGCTTCAAATGTCTGAACTGCCGGATGGTGTGTGGCATCATGTCACAGTGGACTTCTTTGGCCCGTTACAATATGTCTTGGTCATAATGGACGAATATTCACGTTTCCCAATTGCGCATCTCATAGCATCAACGAAAGCCAGTCTCCACTATACCTGTACTGGATGAGGTCTTCGCAGCATGGGGCATCCCGAAGGTAGTGAAAACAGATAATGGGCCACCATTCAATGGACATGAATTTGCTGCTTTTGCCGATCACCTAAACTTCAGACATCAGAAGATTACTCCCTTTTGGCCCCAAGCCAATGGAATAGTGGATAGATTTATGGCCACTCTGAAGAAGACCATTCAACAAGCAGAACTGTCCAAATGTGATGTGCAGGTGGATTTAAATGAGGTATTACGTGCATATCGAACCACACCGCATACTACCACAGGCAGATGTCTGGCAACACTAATGCTGGGTCGCACTGTGTGCACAAGAATACCAGTCTGGGAAGACGCAGCCAGTGGCAGGTCTCAAGACTCTGAGCACGAAGAAGTAGCAACAAGAGACAGACTGAAAAAGGAGAAGATGAAGGAATACGCAGACAGATGCAGAAAACCTGCACAACCATCTATCCAGGAAGGAGACTGGGTATTAGTGCGACAAGAGCAACAGAGAAAAGCCGACTGTCGCTATCACCCATGCCCCCTAGTGGTGACGAAAGAAAAAGGGACCATGATCACAGCTGAATCGGAAGACAAGAGAATCACAAGGAATGTGACGCATTTTCAGAAGTGCATGCCCCAGGTCAGAGAAGCTCTAACTGCACCCCGCAATGTGATTTCAGGAGAGGCGCTTGAGTCAGCAAGTAATCATCGACCTGCGATACTTCCTGGTGATGGGGAACGGGCGGCTCAAGAAATATCCCTCCAGCCGCAGCGAACTCATCGAAGACCCTTTCGCCTGATTGAAGACCTGTAACTATGGTGTTTTCTATTATTGTATACACTGACATGCATGGACACACTTGAAGCATTTCAAATTGTTTAAGAAGGGGAAGATGTAATGTCGTGATAGGGCTGGGCGCTAGGACCAGCCCACAAGGTGGGAGGATAGCCAGGGACGGAAGAGGAGGAGCGGGGGCGGAGAGAGTTAGTTTTCGTATAGTAGCGGGACAGAGAGGAGAAGGAAAATAAATACCTCCCAAACTAATTACGTGTTGGTGTCGTGCTTGGCCGCCCCACGACACTACAGTATACACCTCACTGGGCTAGGATGCTATCTGAAGGCTCACCCTCCCTTCAACCTTTATGTTATCCCGGCCACCGACAATCCTGTTGGACTCAACTAACAGTGGCATAACATTCATTTATTGAATTTGCTGTGTTATTTATTGTTGTACATGGTTACTCCTATCTTTTTGTCACTTGTACTTTACTTGGATCTCACAGGGTCCACTAGTGACCTAACCTACTTGGTTATCACGGAGTTGCCTCCACTCTATCAATAGCTGCTGCACGCTTGCTTTGGGGCTCTCCGAGCTACTGTGAGTGAGCAATCCTCTTACACCTTCTTCCTGTTCTGGTCTCAGAGGGGCTGCTAGCAAACAAACTTTTTCTGCAATTATTGGAATGTACATCCACTAATAGCTGTTGTGTGCATGCTCTTTGATCTATTGCCCCTCTTATAGTTGTCCCCAAAGGGATATTTTGTTTACTAACACTGTTGGCATTCACACGACCACTAACAGCTGCCGTAACCATGCCCTTAGATTGATTCCCATCCTTTTAGTCACCATGAGTGAGCAGCCCCACTATGCCCCTCTGTCATTTACAATTGTCCTGGTTTTTATAATATTTTATGATATTTTATGGTTGATGTCTCTTTGTAAGATTTTGATTAATCAAATACAAATAAAGAATTGAATTGAATTGAATATATGCAGATGACATGCTCCTGAAGAACACAGAGTGGAGCTTGGCAACCACAATTAAGTACTTACAAGAATTCGGTAGACCATCGGGCCTGTGGGCAAGTTGGTAGAAAACATACACATTTACTCTGGATAGAAATACACAACTACCCCATGAGTTCACACTCCCTGGAGACTTGTCTGGGGAGAAAACATGCTTCAATATCTCAGAGTATGAATCTATCCTTATGCTCTCTTAAATGGTAATTTGGGATTGGTAATGAGGAATTTGAAAAGTAGCATGGACTATACGGAATGCTAGTGGGACGCAGCGTAACGTAATGTAACGCCCAGTAGCTGAGACTTAGAGGTATCACGGTCCTCCAAGCCACGTATAGCGGCGGCATTGAGTGTTCGGGAGCCCTAGCTGGTCCGCGCTGAGAGCGAGTCCCAGGCGATTTGCGGAGGCGGCCCAGCTAGGTCCAGTTGCGGTCTGCTGGTCCGCACAGTGTGCCGCACTCAGTGCAAGCTGTAGGGATGAGGGGCCGGAGGGAGGAGTTGAGCAGAGCCAGCTTTGACCACGGGTCTCCAGCGGCAGGAAGTTGGTCCTGACTTAGGCCCAATTTCAACCTTGTCCTGTCGCAAAGCACCAGACGGCATAGCCCAACTCCAGTAAGGCTCATGCCTTTTTCTTATTCACATTCTTGAGTCAGCAGTTGAATCGACCCATATAACCGTATAAGCCCCCGCGAACCCTCCCAAGCCCTCCCACAGAGATCTTGACTAATTATCAGCCTATTTCCTTGCTTCCCTATCCGGCCAAAATGCTACAATCTCACGTGGCCAAATGTCTCTGCGCCTTCATTGAGCAGTCGGATTACCTTGATCCTAACCAAGCAGGGTTCTGCCCGGCCCACTCCACCGAGGCGGTAATACTTACTGTACTGGACACACTTTGAAAGGAAGCCGATAAGGTCTCCCCCCAGGCCTTGGTGTTGCTGGGTCTGTCGGCGGCATTTGACATGGCCGATCATGGCATCCTGATCGACCGTGTCAGGATGGCCGGTCTCAAGGGGATGGCGTCCAGCTGGGTCAAGTCATTTCTCGAGGAACGCACTCAGTCAGTGTGCCTCTCCCAGTTTTCCGCACCTAAAATGGCAACAACATGTGGAGTGCCGAGGGGTTCCTCGCTGTCCCCTCATCTATTTAATCTCTACCTTCTTTCCTTACTTTATTCCCTGAAAACTAGGAAGGTATGCACATATAACTATGCAGATGATCTACAACTGGTGTTTTCAAACGCTTATTCTCCTGATTCGATATCTGAATTCCAGGCAATGATGTTACACATCTGTGACTGGCTGAATAACAACCAGTTAAAATTAAACCCAGACAAAACAGAAGTGATTCTGATAGGTGGTCCCTTGAACCCCTGGTACACACAGTTTTGGCCAAGTGAACTAGGCTCCCCACCTAACACCTTCCTCCTCAGCTAAAATCCTGGGAGTGATCATTAACAATGATCTCACTATGAAATCTCAGATAGGAGCATTGATCTCCACTTGTTTCTTCCAGCTGAGGAAGATAAGAAGATTAGTAGATTACTCACTCGAGAAGCCCTAATCCAGGTAGTCCTAGCTATGGTGTTATCACACCTGGACTATGCCAACTCTCTATACTTTGGTATTCCACCCTATCTCACCAAGAGACTGCAGATGGTTCAGAACCAGACAGCAAGATTGATATCCCAACAACGCAGATGGGAACATATATCCCCCACTATTAAAGAGCTACATTGGCTTCCCATCGCGCAAAGATGTGCTTTTAAAGTTGGCTGCCTCATTTTTAAAACCTTGCATGGTGCTAGTCCTAAATTTTTATCCAGACTTGTCCAGAAATACCTACCTGCACGTGGATTACGCTCTACCCATAAGAACTTTCTAATCATTCCTTCCTACAAACGGAAACAAATAGGTGGCTGTAGATTCGCAGTACTGGCCCCCAGTTTCTGGAATACTCTCCCTTTAGATATAAGAACTTGCACTGAATTCGTAGACTTCTTAAGACCTGGCTATTTGCCCAAGCTTATAACTAGACTCTATTGTCTACTAACACATGAGGCCCTAGCAAAAATTCTTAAGTTCAGCGCCAAGAAACCACTCGGTGTACGAGCGCTTTATAAGAAATTTTAACATAACACTGGCGAGACGTGCGTGTAGACAGAACCCACACATAGTTAACTCCAGTCACAACAGATCAGGTTGCAGTCAGACCCCATTTGAGGGGGGCGGTCTTTGACAATCCAGTCAACCTCTGACAGGTAGGCCAACCACATTTGGGGTTCAACCATAACTAGGTGCAGACTCTGGTATTACTTAAGCTACAACTTGAAGGCTTGAGCTTTAAGCTGAGAGAACACTGGGCAACACAAGTAACAAGGGATCATTCAAGAGGCACCCAAGCAACCAGGTGGTATCAACCAGAGATGTGTGCGATGGAGAGGGATTGCTCACTGTGCATTAATTGCGACAACTGCCAGTGAGAGCCCGGCTATATCAGAGGCGGCCCAGCTGGGTGCAGCCTGCAGGCTAGGGGATCTTCTTGCTTTTGACTACACCCGCCACGAGGACTCTGACTCACCACCTCACAGCCTCCTATTCACATCCCAGGGAAACCCCCCTGCCACGGAGGAGAAGGGGGACGTACATACCCAGTGACAAGGGCAGGAACAAGAGTAAGAACAAGATTAAAACTACTATCAAACCCCAGGGGGCTCAAAATAGAAGGCACCAGTGGGAGTCAGTGAGATACAAGAAGCCTCTGCACAACAAACAACAACTTCCTCCCCCGGGGAGGATAAACAAAGAAAAACAAGATAAACAATCAAATTAAACCACCTACCTTCAACGCACCATAATGAGATCCAGCAGGGCCTGAACAGCTGCAAAATCACTAAACTACCCAACTTCAGGAATAAGGACAAAGCAAAAGACTTAGTCTCGAATGTAAAATTGTCATCACCATTGCACAACGTGCAAATGAGGATGTGAAGTAACCCTTCAAAAAAATCGACTGGCAGAAAGGCGAAAATAACAAACTTCCTAATATCTTCAAGGCCCCATGACATGGCTATAGTTTTTTTTGTGGAAGCCACTCATCCACCACCTACACCAGCAAACCCCAACAGACAAACTCTAATCAGAATCACCTACTAGTCATTAACGCCCAGTTGCATGCACCCGAGACACAACAGCAAATCGGGAACTCGTCAACCCGCCATTCGCCGGAGACCTTCATAGGTGGAAGCCCGCTGACCACTCCAAACTTCCAAACCACTGTTTGCTGCTCTTTCAACAGACAAGAAACCAGCTTACTGGAAAAACCCTCAGAAACACCAGTAGAGTGGAAAAAATTATTTAGTCAATTCAATAAAATCAAGGAGGCGACTAAGGAAGAAGAAATTAGAGATTCAAGTAGAGTTATTGAACACACCAGCCATACATGTAGCAGGCATTGAAAGGAACGTCAAGGAATTGATAAACGGATTGATAAAGCGAGTCCAAAAAGATCAGCACATCATATCACACATGTCAATATGCTACCACTCTAGAACTTTCAAAACAGATCCCCATCATTCTGATGGAAATATTAGCAGAAGTAAAACCACGGCCATCCTTGTCCCAATCGGACCATCTGCCCACCATAAGTCCAACCAACTGGTCACCACCCCCCACAAGAGGGACACAACTACACATGAATAGAAGTCAGGGCACTGAGGGAAAGAAGACCAAGTCTCCAATATCAAACAACGATTGGCCAACCACAATTGCACCGCTAAACCAAACAAGAGGAAATCCGTTGCCCATAGTAATTGGAAAACACCAACAGGAGCAAGGCCAACAGCCCCCTCTTTCCAAAAGAGAGCACAAACGGCTTAGGAAATCAAGGAATAACAAGGTGCTGTCAACAAGATCAGGCCCAAACTTCCCTCCATATTTCCTCCCAGGACCTAAAAGGCTCTTGATCATCAAAGGAAACAGGAGGTCAGCACTTCTCTGCTCTTCACAGCAGCCCAGCTCTCATAGAATCTACACAGGTAGATGACAAAACGAAAGTAAATGGATATAAGGCACAAAGAACATCAACCAAGGTCATGTTCCCAAACTCTCCATTCAGACCACCAATTGATCTGCATGGCACTTTAGTCAGCCCTCCACAACAACCTCATCACAATCCTAGCCCCATGCAATAGCAAGACACAGTAAATGGCAATATTCATCATACAATCACGAGCCGGCAAAGACATGCTTCACCTGAGCCATCTCAATGCGAACCAAGACATACAAATATTGTACCAACAAACCTGGTGGACCCAGAGCAAAACAAATGCTGCTGTTATTTAGCTCCAATAACTCCACATCACAGTAAAAAGGAGGCCCAAGAGTGGACACTTGAGCAAACTAATTACACACCTCAGTTTAGATCTACTGTTTTGCCATACAGGAGTCTGATGAACGGAACTCGATCACTTTCAAGCCTCCAACAACCTCAGATCAACCGCAAGTGCATCACAATCAAACATCTGAACTAGTGGGAACGCAAAGTAGTGAAATAAATCATATTCAACTTGACCTACCGAACTGGGAAGAACAAGCAAATTTGCAGATGATCCCTCGTTACAAATCCAGAGGACGCCATGATATATTAAATAGAAGGGCCATACTTAATCTGGCCAGTACAATCGACACCCTAAGCCACTTGAGGACTCAACATATATAAAGTATTGAGTTCAAACCCGATTTGGAAGCCCCAGGAAGAGAAGTCACTGTGGTCCCCTGGAGCAATCCAAATATTGCCATGGAAGTATGGCACCATAGGAAATGTTTTTCCCAGCCAAGTTCAACTAGAGTTTGGTCTCAAAAGGCAAGCACTTGGTCGGCAGGGAGCAATAGTCAAGACCACCCTCAAATTAAGACAAGCAGAAACCGACACACTAAATAACATTTTGTGGCTGACAATAAACAAGGAGGATTGCAGTAACATCGTTAAAGATTTTTTGGACAATTCATTGAAGAACTTACACCTTGAATGCCTCAGGGCATTGTCCGCTTCAGATAACGTCTGAAAAAAAATTGTGGATTCCGCTACAGCTGAAATTTCATTTTTAATGGACAAAGAGGACTTCACCCAAAGAAGCCACGGTTGGTCGTCATCAACAGCTACCCCAATCTATCACAAGCTCCGTACTCAGCCTGCACTTACCCACTTCACATGAAACATAAACTATTGCAGTGTCGTCTGGGCTACCCTCCATCTTTAGAGGAAAAAGCCGCATGGAAATGCATGGGGAATAAAGGGTGCTGCCTATGTGGGGCCACTGTTGAGAATCTCTTGTACTTAACCAACATTTGCCTCGAGCTGGCTCCGGAGAGGAAGTGACTTCTCAAGCCCCTATTTCTAAACAAAGGCCTCCGTACATGTAGGAACGCTGTGATATTTTGTCTAGGGGCAGACGACCCCATGGCATCCTGTCGCTTCATGAAATTCTTTAATGATTTTGAACGAAAACTATCCAAGCAAGATAATCACTCTACTGTGGCCCTGTGGCCGTATTGTCTAACTGGGGGGCGGTCATATCTTCATTTGCTCCTACACCACTGGCCTTCTGACTTTCTGGAAGTACTGCACCTTTCTCTGGAGTACATGACTTTATACTCTGAACTTCCATACCTATTGGCACCTCCGGGGAGCCTAGTAAATCCTCTAGCAAAGTATATGTAATGTCGTGATAGGGCTGGGTGCTAGGACCACCCCACAAGGTGGGAGGATAGCCAGGGACAGAAGAGGAGGAGCGGGGGCGGAGAGAGTTAGTTTTCGTATAGTAGTGGGACAGAGAGGAGAAGGAAAATAAATACCTCCCAAAGTAATTACGTGTCGGTGTCGTGCTTCGGCCGCCCCACGACACTACAGCTGGCAACAAGGAGTGGTCGTGGACCCTGCCGCCCTTACCTCCATCCTGTGGGTGCTCCACTGCTTGGGACTGTCCTGTTTCGCGGACCGAGAGCCTACCCCGGTCGCGTCGTGCCCCCTGCCGAGTTGCTCGTTGGCTCCGCTGCCTTGGAGCTTTGCCGCGCCCTGGGGAGTCCGCCTCAGCCGCGGGTCCTTCCTGTGGGTCCTGCTATTCCTGTCACGTTCCGGAAGTCCACCCCGGTAGCGTGTGTGCCCAGGAAGGTACATCTTGCTGTTCGCGACCTGGGAGCCCACCCCGGTCGCGTGGTCTGGGCAGTGTGTGCCCCTCCTGCTGCTGACATCGAGGGAGGAGTGCATGAGGTGCCTGGTGGCTGGATTCGTCTGCGCTGAGGTACCAGTGCCTGTCTCTGTCCCTGCTGCATGAGCATGTAATCAGGAAGGGGAGACAGGAGAGCTGGTTGTTTAAAGAGGTCCTGTTCTAATGCTCCCAGGGGTCTACGTAGGAAAAGACAGGTAAGAGCAGTTCCTCTAAATGGCCAATTCAGAAAAGATCGTGATGATTAATCTGATCTGAGAAGGGAAAATTCAATTTCAGATCTTGTTGCCCTCACACACCTGTTAGGGTGTCATGCTTCATCATTGGGCGTGCTCCTCGTCGGACCGGCGCTGCAATGTCCGACGGGCCTGGTGGCATCTTTAGCGGAGATCTTTTGATCTGAGAACGCCGTTTTGTGTGAAGACCATGTGAATGATTGTGGAGGGTAATAACTCCTAAGAATGTGGGGATTCAAAAAAGATTAAAATAGGCCCTGGCCCCTCAGTAATTTTAATTAGGTTAGGTAGGGCTGGGACTAGATAAAACCAGGGAGGCTACTCAGGTGATTCTAGGTATCAGGGTAGCCTATAGTTGACAGAGGTCAACATGTTTCGTGTCATGGGTGCTCAAATTCGAGCGACACTTCTTCAGGACCGTGGGACCAATTATAAGTACATATACCTCAATTTCTTATAACGGGGTACTTAAGGTCAACCACATGTAAAGCTGAACCCAAGTATGGTACAGGATAGATGGCTCCGCCTAAACAGAGGGAGACAAAAAATATAGAGGACAAGTATAAGCCACCCATTAGCAGCTTAGTCAAGAGATAAGGGTCCAACCGTCATGTTGAGGTGTCAATTATCTCCTTCAAAGGACCATGATTTCTACTCTAAATAACGAACTAGTTAGAGAGAGGACATTAAAAGTTTGAACTGGTACATATAAAACGCAACTAAATATGCTCAAGCAGTGATAAACAACTAAATTTCCCTTAAAAATTAACAAGAGAATTTCACAAGAAAATTTCAGAATATCGATCTTACCTCAGAGTGAGGGGGTCAGAGCTTCATAGGTGAGAGAGTAGCAACCGGACCACTGGAACGGTCCCGCTGTGGCAGAGATATAAGCATCGCAAAATAACATACTGTACAACATGTAAATGAAATACTCTATCTCTGTTAAGAGCGTGAGATGTGTTGCTCGGGGTGATAAATACGCTACTGGTGCCGATCTGCTCACTCCTCACATCAGGAATACTTTAAAGTGGTGTGGGCTAAGTAGTCTAGTACACTGTGGTGATGGTTGGTGTACAGAAAGACGGTGGTGATAGTCATGGAAATCCATGGCTGTGGAATAAACCAATATCACAAAACCGCAGCGGTGTGGAATAAACCAATATCACAAAACCGCAGCGGTTGGATTTTGTAGCACACACTCGTACAAAGAAGAAAAAAATATATCTGGATCGTAACAAGTCCGATCTCTATCAACTAAACAAGACACGTTACGCGAGGTCGATAGGAGGTGTGGTATACATCGTGGTGATCCTCCGACTGTAAGTGCATAGTAATTTTCTAATAAGTGAATACCAGTAATTGCCAAGCCCCTTAAGGGTAGCGTGTTATGGCCAAACAGATGTGGGCAGAACAGACCCATAAGTAGAGTGCGTGGTGCTCGTGTTCACCCATGGCTAGAGTTCCGGTCGGGGCTCAGTGGCGATCATATCGCATACAGTGAACATGGTTGAAGACTGACCCAAAAGGTGGCGGGGGGCAGGCCAAAACAGGACGTGTCTGCTCCTCACCTGAATATTACCGGTGTCGGGTTCGCTTCCTGTATTTAACCTCAAGTAGATTGCGAGGTCTCGCGAGACTACGGGGGGCGACATTTTGTCCCAAGAGTGGTGCCTGACCTTGGATATCGAAACCCTATTTCGAGCTGGGTAGTATGGTACGGGGAAGATACACACGTTGAAATACAACGTTATATCTTGATAAACTGTGATATCGTTTCACACAGACCTGGATACTGAAGCTGGCAAGTAGCAAACCCAATAGTGATAAAGGTTACTAAAGGTTATTAGTAGCCGTGTAGCCATCAATAAACCAACATAGAACCCAGATGGTGCTCTCCCTTACAGAGGTAGCAGGGTATATAATTAGAAATGTTACATCACTACCCAGGGCGGAAATGTAATTTATGTGTAAAACAGAAGGTATGGTTCGGTGATAAAAACCAGGGAGTGTAAGCATGTTTATATACACGTTAGTTCCATGTATATATAGAGACAGGAGTTTTTGGGGAATAATACGATACCATTAGAGGCCTTACACCACCGTCATGTTAGTGGAGGTGTGGTACTGACAGAGCCATGTATATTAGGTGTGTTATCACGTTAGTTCTGTCCATGGGATTTCGTCGTTAAGACCCCTTTCTTGAGTGGACAAACGAAAAATCCATCTCTGTTCAGTTTCAAAAAGTTTTTCCTGAGACCATGAGGGGTTACTTTCAATCACGGTCCATTGTAAATCATTGTGTCCATGCGGGTGAGTAAGGTAGTGTGTACTCAGTTTTGTCGTGGATCTTCCACACCGTATATTGCTGCGGTGTTCCATAATTCTTGTCTTAATTGGGCGTGTTGTCATGCCAACGTATCTTAATTTGCAGGGGCAAGTAATTAAATAGACGCAATTATTGGAGTTGCAGTTGGTATGATTTTTCTGAGTCCAGACTTTGCCTGCTTCAAGAGTAAGTTCTTTGGTTGCCTTGGTAAGGTCACACACTCCGCATTGTCCGCAAGGATAATGTCCACGTACGGGATCCATATCCCACAGGGTCCTTTGTTTTGTTGGTTTTTTAATCTTAGGACGGGTATGTACTATGATGTCACGTAGATTGCTTGTGCGTTTATTCGCAAATCTTGGAGGGGATAAAGCCTAGTGGTCAATTTATCAGACAAAAATCTAACACCCACTGAAATAAAAGTTCTAAATAGGGGTCTAGGATTTGTACCCACTCCGCGTGTGGACCATTTTCTCCAACACAAAGAAATCCACAACTTCTTTAGAAAGATACGCCTAAGGGCCTTCTTTCAAGACAAGAACCCCCAGGAATCCATGGATTCAGGCCTGCGTCCACCATCAACATTTACACCACATGATGGGATGGTTCCTCCTGGGGTGTTAACCTTTGAACAAGCAGTTTTGAAAGAAATGAATAACATTCCCACAAGGTCACACTACGACAACTTTCCAAAAGCCGAGAGAGAGGCCATAAAGACCCTTAACGAAGACTCCACCATCACAATAAAACCGGCAGACAAGGGTGGTGCCATTGTCCTAATGAACACTACAGATTATGACAATGAGTGCCTACGCCAACTCTCACAAGAGAAGTACTACAAGAAAATAACGGCGGACCCCACAGGGAAACTGTTGACGAGGATAAAATCTATCGTCGAATCCGCAGAAACTCAGGGCTGGATTTCTAAAAATGAGGCCGCCTTTTTGGTGAACTCACAACCACGCATACCAGCGTTCTACACGCTTCCCAAGATTCACAAAGGTCAAAACCCACCTCCTGGACGCCCTATAGTATCAGGGATCGACTCAGTCTTAGAACCCCTCAGTAAATTCTGTGATCATTTTCTTCGTCCGCTGGTGAAACATATACCATCGTACCTACAGGACACCAGGGATGTTTTGAATCTCATATCCGAGTTCAATACCAACAATCAAGTGAATCTCCTTATGACATTGGACGTGGAGGCACTCTATACAAATATTCCTCAAACTGAAACCCTTAGAGTGATTGAAGAACTTCTGTTAAAAGAAGACTGGACCTCTACTACACCAGTGTCGTTCATTATGGAGTGCGCCACAATAGCTATGTGTGAGAGCTACTTCCAATTCAAAGACCAGTTCTTCCACCAAACCCAAGGTACTTGTATGGGCAGCACCTTTGCTCCAAGCCTGGCCTGTCTTTATGTAGCAAATTTCGAACATCTTCATCTGACAGATAACATCTTTCGCGACAACATTGTATTGTGGAAACGCTACATTGACGACATCCTGATCCTATGGAAAGGTGATAGTGAGACGTGTGACAGGTTCTTCACATGGGTCAACTCCCTGGACCCATACTTGAAGTTCACCCGTTCTGTTTCATCCACAGAGATCCACTTCCTAGATCTCACCATAACCTTACAAGATGGTGGGCTATCAACCAAGACTTTTAAAAAACCAACAGATCGGAATAGCCTATTACTATATGGAAGCTATCATCCAAAAGCCTTAAGGGATAACCTACCCTTTGGACAGTTCCTCCGTCTTCGCAGAAACTGCGAGAAAACCAGCGATTACAAAAAGGAAGCAGCTATTCTCAGTCACCAATTAAAGACTCGAGACTATCCCACATCTATTGTAAAAAGATCAAACAAACGAGCACTCAACAACAACCGAGAATCTCTGCTGGAACCAAAAATTAAACTCAACGATGAGTCACTGACATGCGTGACAACGTTCACACCAGAATCTAACATGATCCAGAAGATCATAAAAAAGAACTGGAAAATCCTGACTACGGGAAAAGTGGCTTTATCCCCTCCAAGATTTGCGAATAAACGCACAAGCAATCTACGTGACATCATAGTACATACCCGTCCTAAGATTAAAAAACCAACAAAACAAAGGACCCTGTGGGATATGGATCCCGTACGTGGACATTATCCTTGCGGACAATGCGGAGTGTGTGACCTTACCAAGGCAACCAAAGAACTTACTCTTGAAGCAGGCAAAGTCTGGACTCAGAAAAATCATACCAACTGCAACTCCAATAATTGCGTCTATTTAATTACTTGCCCCTGCAAATTAAGATACGTTGGCATGACAACACGCCCAATTAAGACAAGAATTATGGAACACCGCAGCAATATACGGTGTGGAAGATCCACGACAAAACTGAGTACACACTACCTTACTCACCCGCATGGACACAATGATTTACAATGGACCGTGATTGAAAGTAACCCCTCATGGTCTCAGGAAAAACTTTTTGAAACTGAACAGAGATGGATTTTTCGTTTGTCCACTCAAGAAAGGGGTCTTAACGACGAAATCCCATGGACAGAACTAACGTGATAACACACCTAATATACATGGCTCTGTCAGTACCACACCTCCACTAACATGACGGTGGTGTAAGGCCTCTAATGGTATCGTATTATTCCCCAAAAACTCCTGTCTCTATATATACATGGAACTAACGTGTATATAAACATGCTTACACTCCCTGGTTTTTATCACCGAACCATACCTTCTGTTTTACACATAAATTACATTTCCGCCCTGGGTAGTGATGTAACATTTCTAATTATATACCCTGCTACCTCTGTAAGGGAGAGCACCATCTGGGTTCTATGTGTGTTTATTGATGGCTACACGGCTACTAATACCCTCTAGTAACCTTTATCACTATTGGGTTTGCTTCTTGCCAGCTTCAGTATCCAGGTCTGTGTGAAACGATATCACAGTTTATCAAGATATAACGTTGTATTTCAACGTGTGTATCTTCCCCGTACCATACTACCCAGCTCGAAATAGGGTTTCGATATCCAAGGTCAGGCACCACTCTTGGGACAAAATGTCGCCCCCCGTAGTCTCGCGAGACCTCGCAATCTACTTGAGGTTAAATACAGGAAGCGAACCCGACACCGGTAATATTCAGGTGAGGAGCAGACACGTCCTGTTTTGGCCTGCCCCCCGCCACCTTTTGGGTCAGTCTTCAACCATGTTCACTGTATGCGATATGATCGCCACTGAGCCCCGACCGGAACTCTAGCCATGGGTGAACACGAGCACCACGCACTCTACTTATGGGTCTGTTCTGCCCACATCTGTTTGGCCATAACACGCTACCCTTAAGGGGCTTGGCAATTACTGGTATTCACTTATTAGAAAATTACTATGCACTTACAGTCGGAGGATCACCACGATGTATACCACACCTCCTATCGACCTCGCGTAACGTGTCTTGTTTAGTTGATAGAGATCGGACTTGTTACGATCCAGATATATTTTTTTCTTCTTTGTACGAGTGTATGCTACAAAATCCAACCGCTGCGGTTTTGTGATATTGGTTTATTCCACACCGCTGCGGTTTTGTGATATTGGTTTATTCCACAGCCATGGATTTCCATGACTATCACCACCGTCTTTCTGTACACCAACCATCACCACAGTGTACTAGACTACTTAGCCCACACCACTTTTTAGTATTCCTGATGTGAGGAGTGAGCAGATCGGCACCAGTAGCGTATTTATCACCCCGAGCAACACATCTCACGCTCTTAACAGAGATAGAGTATTTCATTTACATGTTGTACAGTATGTTATTTTGCGATGCTTATATCTCTGCCACAGCGGGACCGTTCCAGTGGTCCGGTTGCTACTCTCTCACCTATGAAGCTCTGACCCCCTCACTCTGAGGTAAGATCGATATTCTGAAATTTTCTTGTGAAATTCTCTTGTTAATTTTTAAGGGAAATTTAGTTGTTTATCACTGCTTGAGCATATTTCGTTGCGTTTTATATGTACCAGTTCAAACTTTTAATGTCCTCTCTCTAACTAGTTCGTTATTTAGAGTAGAAATCATGGTCCTTTGAAGGAGATAATTGACACCTCAACATGACGGTTGGACCCTTATCTCTTGACTAAGCTGCTAATGGGTGGCTTATACTTGTCCTCTATATTTTTTGTCTCCCTCTGTTTAGGCGGAGCCATCTATCCTGTACCATACTTGGGTTCAGCTTTACATGTGGTTGACCTTAAGTACCCCGTTATAAGAAATTGAGGTATATGTACTTATAATTGGTCCCACGGTCCTGAAGAAGTGTCGCTCGAATTTGAGCACCCATGACACGAAACATGTTGACCTCTGTCAACTATAGGCTACCCTGATACCTAGAATCACCTGAGTAGCCTCCCTGGTTTTATCTAGTCCCAGCCCTACCTAACCTAATTAAAATTACTGAGGGGCCAGGGCCTATTTTAATCTTTTTTGAATCCCCACATTCTTAGGAGTTATTACCCTCCACAATCATTCACATGGTCTTCACACAAAACGGCGTTCTCAGATCAAAAGATCTCCGCTAAAGATGCCACCAGGCCCGTCGGACATTGCAGCGCCGGTCCGACGAGGAGCACGCCCAATGATGAAGCATGACACCCTAACAGGTGTGTGAGGGCAACAAGATCTGAAATTGAATTTTCCCTTCTCAGATCAGATTAATCATCACGATCTTTTCCGAATTGGCCATTTAGAGGAACTGCTATTACCTGTCTTTTCCTACGTAGACCCCTGGGAGCATTAGAACAGGACCTCTTTAAACAACCAGCTCTCCTGTCCCCCCTTCCTGATTACATGCTTATGCACGGCATCATTGCCGAGGGACTAATTCATTCATACAATTGAATTAATACCACGTTTGACTCTGTACTATCATTCACTCTAAGTCTCAAGCAGAAACATATTCCCGATTCCCAACGCCCCAAAAAAAACCTCAACACCTCACCATGGATAATCATGGGCTTAGTTTTTCTGACGACATGGTGTCGGAAATCCTACGGGCTCCCTCCCTACTACAAACTGACAGCAGCACGCCTTCTTGCAGCACTACTGAAGATTGGAACTCTATTACAAATCAGAAGAAATTACAGACTAAGATTGCACTTCATGGTGCAATGATGACAGAATACTTGAGGGCAAACATCGCCCCGAATGGCCTACTGGTCACTAACGCTCCTAGAATCTTCCTGGAAGACATTGGGTTCAGAAAAGAATGGTCCCTGGTGGCTTGGAAGTGCACCAGGGACTGGTTGATCCTGATTATTAACACTGCTAAACGTTTGGCTGACAAACTACTTATTGAAATCACCATCGCGGAAAACAACTTAAAAGCCTCCATTAACATCACCGCTTTCAAAAGTAGACTATCAGAAATTAATGCTGAAATAGATGACCACAAGAATCATCTTATGCGACAGAAAATCACAAAACTGCAAAAAGATATAAAGAGATTCGACAAGGAGAAAGTGTACCCCTATATTAAGGAGGATTACCAAGCGCCAACTGGCGAAGACTCCTCAGATGGCAGTTCGGTAGAGAGCAGACCACGCTACAACTCCAATAGCAGTTCATCAAGCAATGAAAGTCGTTCCAGCTTGAAGAAAAACTGGGGACAACCACCACCACCCATGTATGGATACCCAATGAATCCCTTCTATGGCCAACAACCACCATGGAATCCTATGTACCACATGCCTGCACCCATGTACCACTTCAACCAGAACCAACAGCCTTTTTTAGGAAGAGGCCGGGGCAGGGGAAGAGGCAGAAGACGGGACGGTCAAACGAAACAAGTCCAATGGCAGGACCAATCCATTCCCCAACAACAAGAACGAATGGAATTGAGGAGCAGGAAGAACAACAAAACCTAGTGGTCAATTTATCAGACAAAAATCTAACACCCACTGAAATAAAAGTTCTAAATAGGGGTCTAGGATTTGTACCCACTCCGCGTGTGGACCATTTTCTCCAACACAAAGAAATCCACAACTTCTTTAGAAAGATACGCCTAAGGGCCTTCTTTCAAGACAAGAACCCCCAGGAATCCATGGATTCAGGCCTGCGTCCACCATCAACATTTACACCACATGATGGGATGGTTCCTCCTGAGGTGTTAACCTTTGAACAAGCAGTTTTGAAAGAAATGAATAACATTCCCACAAGGTCACACTACGACAACTTTCCAAAAGCCGAGAGAGAGGCCATAAAGACCCTTAAGGAAGACTCCACCATCACAATAAAACCGGCAGACAAGGGTGGTGCCATTGTCCTAATGAACACTACAGATTACGACAATGAGTGCCTACGCCAACTCTCACAAGAGAAGTACTACAAAAGAATAACGGCGGACCCCACAGGGAAACTGTTGACGAGGATAAAATCTATCGTCGAATCCGCAGAAACTCAGGGCTGGATTTCTAAAAATGAGGCCGCCTTTTTGGTGAACTCACAACCACGCATACCAGCGTTCTACACGCTTCCCAAGATTCACAAAGGTCAAAACCCACCTCCTGGACGCCCTATAGTATCAGGGATCGACTCAGTCTTAGAACCCCTCAGTAAATTCTGTGATCATTTTCTTCGTCCGCTGGTGAAACATATACCATCGTACCTACAGGACACCAGGGATGTTTTGAATCTCATATCCGAGTTCAATACCAACAATCAAGTGAATCTCCTTATGACATTGGACGTGGAGGCACTCTATACAAATATTCCTCAAACGGAAACCCTTAGAGTGATTGAAGAACTTCTGTTAAAAGAAGACTGGACCTCTACTACACCAGTGTCGTTCATTATGGAGTGCGCCACAATAGCTATGTGTGAGAGCTACTTCCAATTCAAAGACCAGTTCTTCCACCAAACCCAAGGTACTTGTATGGGCAGCACCTTTGCTCCAAGCCTGGCCTGTCTTTATGTAGCGAATTTCGAACATCTTCATCTGACAGATAACATCTTTCGCGACAACATTGTATTGTGGAAACGCTACATTGACGACATCCTGATCCTATGGAAAGGTGATAGTGAGACGTGTGACAGGTTCTTCACATGGGTCAACTCCCTGGACCCATACTTGAAGTTCACCCGTTCTGTTTCATCCACAGAGATCCACTTCCTAGATCTCACCATAACCTTACAAGATGGTGGGCTATCAACCAAGACTTTTAAAAAACCAACAGATCGGAATAGCTTATTACTATATGGAAGCTATCATCCAAAAGCCTTAAGGGATAACCTACCCTTTGGACAGTTCCTCCGTCTTCGCAGAAACTGCGAGAAAACCAGCGATTACAAAAAGGAAGCAGCTATTCTCAGTCACCAATTAAAGACTCGAGACTACCCCACATCTATTGTAAAAAGATCAAACAAACGAGCACTCAACAACAACCGAGAATCTCTGCTGGAACCAAAAATTAAACTCAACGATGAGTCACTGACATGCGTGACAACGTTCACACCAGAATCTAACATGATCCAGAAGATCATAAAAAAGAACTGGAAAATCCTGACTACGGGAAAAGTGGCTTTATCCCCTCCAAGATTTGCGAATAAACGCACAAGCAATCTACGTAACATCATAGTACATACCCGTCCTAAGATTAAAAAACCAACAAAACAAAGGACCCTGTGGGATATGGATCCCGTACGTGGACATTATCCTTGCGGACAATGCGGAGTGTGTGACCTTACCAAGGCAACCAAAGAACTTACTCTTGAAGCAGGCAAAGTCTGGACTCAGAAAAATCATACCAACTGCAACTCCAATAATTGCGTCTATTTAATTACTTGCCCCTGCAAATTAAGATACGTTGGCATGACAACACGCCCAATTAAGACAAGAATTATGGAACACCGCAGCAATATACGGTGTGGAAGATCCACGACAAAACTGAGTACACACTACCTTACTCACCCGCATGGACACAATGATTTACAATGGACCGTGATTGAAAGTAACCCCTCATGGTCTCAGGAAAAACTTTTTGAAACTGAACAGAGATGGATTTTTCGTTTGTCCACTCAAGAAAGGGGTCTTAACGACGAAATCCCATGGACAGAACTAACGTGATAACACACCTAATATACATGGCTCTGTCAGTACCACACCTCCACTAACATGACGGTGGTGTAAGGCCTCTAATGGTATCGTATTATTCCCCAAAAACTCCTGTCTCTATATATACATGGAACTAACGTGTATATAAACATGCTTACACTCCCTGGTTTTTATCACCGAACCATACCTTCTGTTTTACACATAAATTACATTTCCGCCCTGGGTAGTGATGTAACATTTCTAATTATATACCCTGCTACCTCTGTAAGGGAGAGCACCATCTGGGTTCTATGTGGGTTTATTGATGGCTACACGGCTACTAATAACCTCTAGTAACCTTTATCACTATTGGGTTTGCTACTTGCCAGCTTCAGTATCCAGGTCTGTGTGAAACGATATCACAGTTTATCAAGATATAACGTTGTATTTCAACGTGTGTATCTTCCCCGTACCATACTACCCAGCTCGAAATAGGGTTTCGATATCCAAGGTCAGGCACCACTCTTGGGACAAAATGTCGCCCCCCGTAGTCTCGCGAGACCTCGCAATCTACTTGAGGTTAAATACAGGAAGCGAACCCGACACCGGTAATATTCAGGTGAGGAGCAGACACGTCCTGTTTTGGCCTGCCCCCCGCCACCTTTTGGGTAAGTCTTCAACCATGTTCACTGTATGCGATATGATCGCCACTGAGCCCCGACCGGAACTCTAGCCATGGGTGAACACGAGCACCACGCACTCTACTTATGGGTCTGTTCTGCCCACATCTGTTTGGCCATAACACGCTACCCTTAAGGGGCTTGGCAATTACTGGTATTCACTTATTAGAAAATTACTATGCACTTACAGTCGGAGGATCACCACGATGTATACCACACCTCCTATCGACCTCGCGTAACGTGTCTTGTTTAGTTGATAGAGATCGGACTTGTTACGATCCAGATATATTTTTTTCTTCTTTGTACGAGTGTGTGCTACAAAATCCAACCGCTGCGGTTTTGTGATATTGGTTTATTCCACACCGCTGCGGTTTTGTGATATTGGTTTATTCCACAGCCATGGATTTCCATGACTATCACCACCGTCTTTCTGTACACCAACCATCACCACAGTGTACTAGACTACTTAGCCCACACCACTTTAAAGTATTCCTGATGTGAGGAGTGAGCAGATCGGCACCAGTAGCGTATTTATCACCCCGAGCAACACATCTCACGCTCTTAACAGAGATAGAGTATTTCATTTACATGTTGTACAGTATGTTATTTTGCGATGCTTATATCTCTGCCACAGCGGGACCGTTCCAGTGGTCCGGTTGCTACTCTCTCACCTATGAAGCTCTGACCCCCTCACTCTGAGGTAAGATCGATATTCTGAAATTTTCTTGTGAAATTCTCTTGTTAATTTTTAAGGGAAATTTAGTTGTTTATCACTGCTTGAGCATATTTCGTTGCGTTTTATATGTACCAGTTCAAACTTTTAATGTCCTCTCTCTAACTAGTTCGTTATTTAGAGTAGAAATCATGGTCCTTTGAAGGAGATAATTGACACCTCAACATGACGGTTGGACCCTTATCTCTTGACTAAGCTGCTAATGGGTGGCTTATACTTGTCCTCTATATTTTTTGTCTCCCTCTGTTTAGGCGGAGCCATCTATCCTGTACCATACTTGGGTTCAGCTTTACATGTGGTTGACCTTAAGTACCCCGTTATAAGAAATTGAGGTATATGTACTTATAATTGGTCCCACGGTCCTGAAGAAGTGTCGCTCGAATTTGAGCACCCATGACACGAAACATGTTGACCTCTGTCAACTATAGGCTACCCTGATACCTAGAATCACCTGAGTAGCCTCCCTGGTTTTATCTAGTCCCAGCCCTACCTAACCTAATTAAAATTACTGAGGGGCCAGGGCCTATTTTAATCTTTTTTGAATCCCCACATTCTTAGGAGTTATTACCCTCCACAATCATTCACATGGTCTTCACACAAAACGGCGTTCTCAGATCAAAAGATCTCCGCTAAAGATGCCACCAGGCCCGTCGGACATTGCAGCGCCGGTCCGACGAGGAGCACGCCCAATGATGAAGCATGACACCCTAACAGGTGTGTGAGGGCAACAAGATCTGAAATTGAATTTTCCCTTCTCAGATCAGATTAATCATCACGATCTTTTCCGAATTGGCCATTTAGAGGAATGCTCTTACCTGTCTTTTCCTCTGTCCCTGCTGCTGCAAGCTGCTGCCACCCTGTGAATTGGGCTCTGCTAGTCTCGCGAGGAGCGAGATCTCACGGCGGCCATCTATGAGTCAGGCACCTCCACCAATCCCCCTGTGAGAAGTGCCCGGCGGCCATTTTGGAGTCAGGCAATAGCTACCAATGGCATCAAGCATTGGCAAATGTTATGCTGAAGAGTTGCTGCATGTTTTGCACTACATTACAGGACCACAGTAGCATCATATGTGGTCTGCATCGCTTCTGGACCATCCCGTTGGTATGTCTACACAAGTTACAAGTGCAAATAAGCGTCCCATACAGTGATTTATGTCGAGTGAAAGGCATTGCGAGGACTCCGGTGCTAGACTGTCTAATCCAAGGGAGTGGTTCAACTGTCTGTGACCCAAGTGTATATCATGTCTGGATCACCCACATCGCGACAGGGTCCTGCCTCTGCGAGTACCAGTACCGGGCCGGAGTCGCATACGTCCACCGTACACATGGGTGGACACAGACTGGGCATGATTGAAGTCCCTTTTCTACGCCCACCGGAACCCCTAGTCCTCATATCAGGGGGAGGCATGGGTCTTTGCTGGCAAGAATGGCTAGAGGACTTCGAAGACTTCATGAAAGGGTCACACGTGACTGAGGAGGAGCAGCAATTGATTGCGCTACGCAACTTAATTGGGAAAGACGTTAGCCAGATAATAAAGGAACTTCCAGCTGACGCTGCTTCGTCATATGTCAATGTGCGTGACGCTCTAAACAGAAAATGTCTTCACAAACGAAACGTAGATTATGAAAGATGCACATTCAACTTGGCATCTCAAGAAAAAGATGAACCTATGAGTACTTTCATTACGCGACTGCGACGTTTGGCTTGATACTGTGAATTTGACTCCTTCACGATGGAAGATGCCCTTCGTCTACGAATCATAGAAGGATGCCAGTCTGTGTCGCTATGTAGATGTTTATTAAAGAAAAGCTACTCTCTGGATGAAATCGAGGAAATGACGCGAATACATGAGCAAGCAGAAGAGCATGCCAAGAGAATGGAAGCTAGAAGAGGCGAAAAACGTGAACAGGCATTTAGGCTCCAATCTTGTGACAATCAAAGGTCCTCCCCTGCAAGAGAACGATCATCCAGATTCAAAGTTCAGTCTCATTATACAAATCGCCATCGTCGCAGTACCAGTAGTACTGACAAAAGACAGGAGCGCCAGCTTGAATGCTATCGCTGTGGATATGACTTCCCTCACACGGAGACCTGCCCTGCATTGGGCCAAAAATACAGTGTGGAAGGGACAACCACTTTGAGAATGTGTGCGGAGCACCACGCAAAGACAATCACCGAGACAAGCACAGACAGCCCAGGCAGGCTAACGCTCATCATCATGCCAAGGCAGTGTGGGACCGCAGAGATTCGTCCACTGGGTCTTCACAGTCCAGCCGTCATTCTCATGGGACATACCAGTCCCGTCGATCTCAATCTCGTGAGTCAAGGTAGCTGTCCCCAGTATCGCATGATAGCGATGAGTATGTCTGAATGGTCGTGGATCCGGACCAGCTGAAGAAATACCCGCGATTAAACCTTAGTATGGACACGCACTTAGCCAAGTTTGTGCTGGACAGTGGGGCATCTCTCAACTATATCTTAGTTGCAGAATACAAGAAAATGAATCCGCCACCGCACTTGCATAAAGCGGCTGTGCGGGTGTACACCTGGATGTCAAAGGAACCTCTCCTGTGCTCCTGTGCTTGGGACAATTCCCAATCTTACATACAAAGATAGGACTAATTCAGCCCGCATTCATGTCATTGATGGTCCTGAAGCAGATTGTCTTCTTAGTTCACAAGTTTCCTAAGCTATTCACCGGACTTGGAAAGATGGCTCATTGTCAGGTTCGACTGCACATAAATGAACGTGTGACTGCTATAGCTCAACATCACAGGAAAATTCTGTTTCACCTTCAACAGTCTGTCGAGGAGGTACTGCAGGACCTTCTTCAGGCTGACATCATTGAGAGGACATCAGGACCCACTCCCTGGGTCTCTCCAGTGGTTGTAGTGCCCAAAAAGGGCTCACCTGGCAAAGTGCGTCTCTGTGTAGATATGAGAGCACCCAACACCGCCATCGAAAGAGAACGGCACCCAGGGCCTCACATCAGTGATATGATTGCGTCACTCAACGGTGCACAGATATTCTCCAAACTAGACCTTAACAAAGGCTATCACCAGCTGGAGCTACACGAGAAATCGAGGTATATCACCACATTCTCGACTCATCAAGGCCTGTTTAGGTACAAAAGACTCGGCTTTGGGATTTCATCTGCAGCTGAGATGTTTCAGGAGGCTATCAGGAAGGTAATTCATCACATTCCCAACACACTGAACTACAGTGATGACATCCTAGTTTATGGCGCGACACTGCAAGAACATGACACGGCGCTGGACCGAGTCTATCATGCTCTATTGGACGCCAACCTCACTTTAAACAAAGACAAATGTGAATTTCACAAATCCACACTAAAATTCTTCGGACAAATCTTCTCAGGCGTAGGGATGAAACCTGATCCAGAAAAGATTGCTGCTTTGAATGATATCCCCAAGCCGCGAGACGCTGGAGATGTGCGTTCATTTTTAGGCATGGCAAGCTATTGTGCACGGTACATCAAAGATTACGCCACCATCAGTTACCCTCTGAGGAAGCTGACCAAACAAGGACACTCGTTTCAATGGACCACAAGATGTGATCAAGCCTTTCATGCAATCAAAGCTGCAGTTGAATCTGCCAATAACCTTGCATATTTCAATCCTAGAAGGAAAACGGAAATCACAGTGGATGCGAGTCCCGTAGGACTTGGAGCTATATTAGCCCAATATGACAGAGAGAGTGATCAGCGGTATATCGTAGCATATGCCAGTAGGAGTCTCACAGACACAGAGAGAGCATACTCTCAGCCGGAAAAAGAAAGCCTGGCGGTAGTCTGGGCCTGCAAACATTTTCACATTTTTATCTACGGAAAACATTTCACACTCATCACGGACCACCAGGCCCTGATAACCATTTTTGGAAACCCCCGAGCCAAGATGCCACCAAGAATAGAACGCTGGGGTATTCGACTTCAAGAGTATACTTATACCATCATCCACAAACCAGGAAAAGCTGAAAATCCAGCTGACTATATGCCCAGACATCCCAAAGCAACGTCCACATCCAATCCCTCTGTAGCTGAAGAATATATCCATTTTGTGGTGGCTCAAGCCAGACCACCCGCCGACCCTTTGGAGTACATCCTTGATGCTACCAATGAAGACGCCACACTCGGAAACGTAAAACATCGCATTCAGACAAATAGCTGGAGACATCTGGAGGAATCCGGACAGAGTGAACACACTGACAGTCATGAGCTGTCCTCCTTCAAACATGTGAAGGATGAACTGTCCATCACCTCAGATGGTCCTATACTAAGGGACAAACGAATCATCATTCCGAAACAGCTGCGCCAAGGAGTCATCAACCTGGCGCATGAAGGGCACAGAGGTATTGTTGCCACAAAGAGGGCGCTGAGGGAGCGAGTTTGGTTCCCGATGCTTGATCAGATGGTTGAACTCACACTGAAGGACTGCCCACAGTGTCAGCTAGTGAGTCAAGAGGATCCCCCTGCGCCGCTTCAAATGTCTGAACTGCCGGATGGTGTGTGGCATCATGTCACAGTGGACTTCTTTGGCCCGTTACAATATGTCTTGGTCATAATGGACGAATATTCACGTTTCCCAATTGCACATCTCATAGCATCAACGAAAGCTGTCTCCACTATACCTGTACTGGATGAGGTCTTCGCAGCATGGGGCATCCCGAAGGTAGTGAAAACAGATAATGGCCCACCATTCAATTGACATGAATTTGCTGCTTTTGACGATCACCTAAACTTCAGACATCGGAAGATTACTCCCTTATGGCCCCAAGCCAATGGAATGGTGGAAAGATTTATGGCCACTCTAAAGAAGACCATTCAACAAGCAGAACTGTCCAAATGTGATGTGCAGGTGGCTTTAAATGAGGTATTACGTGCATATCGAACCACACCGCATACTACCACAGGAATATGTCCGGCAACACTAATGATGGGTCGCACTGTGCGCACAAGAATACCAGTCTGGGAAGACGCAGCCAGTGGCAGGTCTCAAGACTCTGAGCACGAAGAAGTAGCAACAAGAGACAGACTGAAAAAGGAGAAGATGAAGGAATACGCAGACAGATGCAGAAAACCTGCACAACCATCTATCCAGGAAAGAGACTGGGTATTAGTGCGACAAGAGCAACAGAGAAAAGCAGACTGTCGCTATCACCCATGCCCCCTAGTGGTGACGAAAGAAAAAGGGACCATGATCACAGCTAAATCGGAAGACAAGAGAATCACAAGGAATGTGACGCATTTTCAGAAGTGCACGCCCCAGGTTAGAGAAGCTCTAACTGCACCCCGCAATTTGGTTCCAGGAGAGGCACTTGAGTCAGCAAGTAATCATCGACCTGCGATACCTCCTGGTGATGGGGAACGGGCGGCTCAAGAAATATCCCTCCAGCCGCAGCGAACTCATCGAAGACCCTTTTGCCTGATTGAAGACCTGTAACTATGGTGCTTTCTATTATTGTATACACTGACATGCATGGACACACTTGAAGCATTTCAAATTGTTTAAGAAGGGGAATATGTAATGTCGTGATAGGGCTGGGCGCTAGGACCAGCCCACAAGGTGGGAGGATAGCCAGGGACGGAAGAGGAGGAGCGGGGGCGGAGAGAGTTAGTTTTCGTATAGTAGCGGGACCGATAGGAGAAGGAAAATAAATACCTCCCAAAGTAATTACGTGTTGGTGTCGTGCTTGGCTGCCCCACGACACTACAGTATACACCTCAGTGGACCAGGATGCTAGCTGAAGGTTCACCCTCCCTTCAACCTTTATGTTATCCCGGCCACCGACAATTCTGTTGGACTCAACTAAAAGTGGCATAACATTCATTTTTTGAATTTGCAGTGCTATTTATTGTTGTACATGGTTACTCCTATCTTTTTGTCACTTGTACTTTACTTGGATATCACAGGGGCCACTAGTGACCTAACCTACTTGGTTATCACGGAGTTGCCTCCACTCTATCAATAGCTGCTGCACGCTTGCTTTGGGGCTCTCCGAGCTACTGTGAGTGGGCAATCCTCTTACACCTTCTTCCTGTTCTGGTCTCAGAGGGGCTGCTAGCAAACAAACTTTTTCTGCAATTATTGGAATGTACATCCACTAATAGCTGTTGTGTGCATGCTCTTTGATCTATTGCCCCTCTTATAGTTGTCCCCAAAGGGATATTTTGTTTACTAACACTGTTGGCATTCACACGACCACTAACAGCTGCCGTAACCATGCCCTTAGATTGATTCCCATCCTTTTAGTCACCATGAGTGAGCAGCCCCACTATGCCCCTCTGTCATTTACAATTTCCCTGGTTTTTATAATATTTTATGATATTTTATGGTTGATGTCTCTTTGTAAGATTTTGATTAATCAAATACAAATAAAGAATTGAATTGAATTGAATATATGCAGATGACATGCTATTGAAGAACACAGAGTGGAGCTTGGCAACCACAATTAAGTACTTACAAGAATTCTGTAGACCATCGGGCCTGTGGGCAAATTGGTAGAAAACATACACATTTACTCTGGATAGAAATACACAACTACCCCATGAGTTCACACTCCCTGGAGACTTGTCTGGGGAGAAAAAATGCTTCAATATCTCAGAGTATGAATCTATCCTTATGCTCTCTTAAATAGTAATTTGGGATTGGTAATGAGAAATTTGAAAAGTAGCATGGACTATACGGATTGCTAGTGGGATGCAGCGTAACGTAATGTAACGCCCAGTAGCTGAGACTTAGAGGTCCCACGGTCCTCCAAGCCACGTATAGCCGCGGCATTGAGTGTTTGGGAGTCCTAGCTGGTCCGCGCTGAGAGCGAGTCCCAGGCGATTTGCGGAGGCGGCCCGGCTAGGTCCAGTTGCGGTCTGCGGGTCCGCACAGTGTGCCCCACTCAGTGTGAGTCGTAGGGGGGAGGGGCCAGAGGGAGGAGGGGAGCAGAACCATATTTGACCACGGTCTCCAGCGGCAGGAAGCTAGTCCTGACCTAGGCCCAGTTTCAACCTTGTCCTGTCGCAAAGCACCAGACTGCATAGCCCAACTCCAGTAAGGCTCATGCGTTTTTCTTATTCACATTCTTGAGTCAGCAGTTGAATCGACCTGTATAACCGTATAAGCCCCCGCGAACCCTCCCAAGCCCTCCCACAGAGATCTTGACTAACTATCAGCCTATTTCCTTGCTTCCCTATCTGGCCAAAATACTAGAATCTCACGTGGCCAAATGTCTCTGTGACTTCATTGAGCAGTCAGATTACCTTGATCCTAATCAAGCAGGGTTCCGCCCGGCCCACTCCACTGAGGCGGTAATACTTACTGTACTGGACACACTTCGAAAGGAAGCCGATAAGGGTTCCCCCCCAGGCCTTGGTGTTGCTGGGTCTGTCGGCGGCATTTGATACGGCCGATCATGGCATCCTGATCGACCGTGTCAGGATGACCGGTCTCAAGGGGATGGCGTCCAGCTGGGTCAAGTCATTTCTCGAGGAACACACTCAGTCAGTGTGCCTCTCCCAGTTTTCCACACCTAAAATGGCAACAACATGTGGAGTGCCGCAGTGTTCCTCACTGTCCCCTCATCTATTTAATCTCTACATTCTTTCTTTACTTCATTCCCTGAAAACTAGGAAGGTATGCACATATAACTATGCAGATGATCTACAACTTGTGTTTTCAATCGATAATTCTCCTGGTTCGATATCTGAATTCCAGGCAATGATGTTACACTTCTGTGACTGGCTGAATAACAACCAGTTAAAATTAAACCCAGACAAAACAGAAGTGATTCTGATAGGTGGTCCCTTGAACCCCTGGAACACACAGTTTTGGCCAAGTGAACTAGGCTCCCCACCTAACACCTTCCTCCTCAGCTAAAAGCCTGGGAGTGATCATTAACAGTGATCTCACTATGAAATCTGAGATAGGAGCATTGATCTCCACTTGTTTCCTCCATCTGAGGAAGATAAGGAAGATTAGGAGATTACTCACTCAAGAAGCCCTAATCCAGGTAGTCCTAGCTATGGTGTTATCACAAGTGGACTATGCCAACTCTCTATACTTTGGCATTCCACTCTATCTCACCAAGAGACTGCAGATGGTTCAGAACCAGACAGCAAGATCGATATCCCAACAACGCAGATGGGAACATATATCCCCCACTATTAAAGAGCTACATAGGCTTCCCATCGTGCAAAGATGTGCTTTTAAAGTTGGCTGCCTCATTTTTAAAACCTTGCATGGTACTAGCCCTAAATTTTTATCCAGACTTGTCCAGAAATACCTACCTGCACATGGCTTACGCTCTGCCCATAACAACCTTCTAATCATTCCTTCCTACAAACGGAAACAAATAGGTGGCTGTAGGTTCGCAGTACTGGCCCCCAGTTTCTGGAATACTCTCCCTTTAGATATAAGAACTTGCACTGAATTCGTTAGATTCCATAGACTTCTTAAGACCTGGCTATTTACCCAAGCTTATAACTAGACTCTATTGTCTACTAACACATGAGGCCCTAGCAAAAATTCTTAAGTTCAGCGGCAAGAAACACTCGGTGTACGAGCGCTTTATAAGAAATTTTAACATAACATAACACAGGCGAGACGTGCATGTAGACAGAACCCACACCTAGTTAACTCCAGTCACAACAGATCAGGTTGCAGTCAGACACCATTTGAGGGGAGCGGTCTTTGACAATCCAGTCAACCTCTGACAGGCGGGCCAGCCACATTTGGGGCTCAACCATAACTAGGTGCAGACTCTGGTATAACTTAAGGTACAACTTGAAGGCTTGAGCTTTAAGCTGAGAGGACACTGGGCAACACGAGTAACAAGGGATCATTCAAGAGGCACCCAAGCAACCAGGTGGTATCAACCAGAGATGTGTGCGATGGAGAGGTACTGCTCACTATGCATTAATTGCGACAACTGCTAATGAGAACCCGGCTATATCAGAGGCGGCCCAGCTGGGTGCAGCCTGCAGGCTAGGGGATCTTCTTGCTTTTGACTACACCAGCCACAAGGACTGTGACTCACCACCTCACAGCCTCCTATTCACATCCCAGGGAAACCCCCTGCCACGGAGAAGAAGGGGGACGTACATACCCAGTGACGACGGCAGGAACAAGAGTAAGAACAAGATTAAAACTACTACCAAACCCCAGTGGGCTCAAAATAGCAGGCACCAGTGGGAGTCAGTGAGATACAAGAAGCCTCTGCACAGCAAACAACGACTTCCTCCCCCGGGGAGGATAAACAAAGAAAAACAAGATAAACAATCAAATTAAACCACCTACCCTTCAACACACCATAATGAGATCCAGCAGGGCCTGAACAGCTGCAAAATCAACTAAAATACCCAACTTCAGGAACAAGGACAAAGCAAAAGACGTAGTCTCGAATGTAAAATTGTCATCACCATTGCACGACGTGCAAATGATGATGTGAAATAACCCTTCAAAAACATCAACTGGCAGAAAGGCGAAAATAACAAACTTCCTAATATCTTCAAGGCCCCATGACATGGCTATAGTCTTTGCTGGAAGCCACTCATCCACCACCTACACCAGCAAACCCCAACAGACAAACTCTAATCAGAATCAACTACTCGTCATTAACGCCCAGTTGCATGCACCCAAGACACAACAGCAAATCGGGAACTCGTCAACCCGCCATTCGCCGGAGACCTTCATAGGTCAAAGCCCGCTGACCACTCCAAACTTCCAAACCACTGTTTGCTGCTCTTTCAACAGACAAGAAACCAGCTTACTGGAAAAACTCTCAAAAAGACCAGTAGAGTGGCAAAAATTATTTAGTCAATTCAATAAAATCAAGGAGGCGACTAAGGAAGAAGAAATTAGAGATTCAAGTAGAGTTATTGAACACGCCAGCCATACATGTAGCAGGCATTGAAAGGAATGTCAAGGAATTAAACGGATTGATAAAGTGAGTCCAAAAGGATCAGCACATCATATCACACATGTCAATATGCTACCACTCTAGAACTTTCAAAACAGATCCCCATCATTCTGATGGAAATATTAGCAGAAGTAAAACCACGGCCATCCTTGTCCCAATCGGACCATCTGCCCACCTTAAGTCAAACCAACTGGTCACCACCCCCCACAAGAGGGACACAATTACACATGAATAGAAGTCAGGGCACTGAGGGAAACAAGACCAAGTCTCCAATATCCAACAACGATTGGCCAACCACAATTTCACCGCTCAACCAAACAAGAGGAAATCTGTTGTCCATAGTAATCGGAAAACACCAACAGGAGCAAGGCCAACAGCCCCCTCTTTCAAAAAGAGAGCACAAACGGCTTAGGAAATCAAGGAACAACAAGGTGCTGTCAACAAGATCATGCCCAAACTTCCCTCCGTATTTCCTCCCAGGACCAAAAAAACTCTTGATCATCATAGGAAACAGAAGGTCAGCACTTCTCCGCTCTTCACAGCAGCCCAGCTCTCATATAATCTACACAGGTAGATGACAAAACGAAAGTAAATAGAAATAAGGCATAAAGAACATCAACCAAGGTCACTCATGTTCCCAAACTCTCTATTCAGACCACCAATTGATCTGCATGGCACTTTAGTCAGCCCTCCACAACAACCTCATCACAATCCTAACCCCATGCAATAGCAAGAAACAGTAAATGGCAATATTCATCATACAATCACAAGCCGGCAAAGACATGCTTCAACTGAGCCATCTCAATGCGAACCAAGACATACAAATATTGTACCAACAACCCTGGAGGACCCAGAGAAAAACAAATGCTGCTGTTATTTAGCTCCAATAACTCCACATCACAGTAAAAAGGAGGCTCAAGAGTGGACACTTGAGCAAACTAATTACACACCTCAGTTTAGATCTACTGTTTTGCCATACAGGAGTCTGAGGAACAGAACTCGATCACTTTCAAGCCTCCAACAACCTCAGATCAACCGCAAGTGCATCACAATCAAACATCTAAACTAGTGGGAACCCAAAGTAGTGAAATAAATCATATTCAACTTGACCTACCGAACTGGGAAGAACAAGCAAAGTTGCAGATGATCCCTCGTTACAAATCCAGAGGACGCCATGATATATTAAATTGAAGCGCCATACTTAAACTGGCCAGTACAATCGACACCCTAAGCCACTTGAGTACTCAACATATATAAAGTATTGAGTTCAAACCCGATTTGGAAGCCCCAGGAAGAGAAGTCACTGTGGTCCCCTGGAGCAATCCAAATATTGCCATGGAAGTATGGCACCATAGGAAATGTTTTTCGAAATGAGGCATCAAAGTAAAAACAATGGAGACTGAGCGATACCAGGGCCCACTTTGTCCCAATCCAAAACCATCGCAAAATATTAATACTACCATTAGTGGGGCACTAAGGGGAGCGATAGGCCCCACGGAATGCTCTCCAAATAGTTTCCCAAATCAAAGTATCCAGCATTCAGCAGCGCCAGAAGCCCTAAGCTACATGAGACAGGTGTCTCTATCCACAGTGTGGAATTCGGCACTAAGAGAGTCACATGAACACGCAAACAAATGATCTCAAGCAACATCAATCTGAAACTGTGCTCCTGGAATATAAACAGCTCCAGTTCCAAGGTGGACGACATCGATTTTATTTCCTTTCTCCAAGAGTTCAACATCTTATTATTGCAGGAAACTTGGGCCGTGCTTCAAATGCCAATCACAGGCTTTAAGGAGCACCACTTACAAATGACCAAAATCAAAAAACAAGGGAGAGCTTCTGGTGGCTTATCAATATTATCGCATTCCCACCTAAGGTGCCAACAATCAATCGATCTAGGCCAGACATGGGTTCAATCCACCAAACTCTCAGTGCTGCAAGAGTCAAACCACCCAATTAAATCTGATAATGTCACCTTTTTAATTTGCAATGTGTACATTCATCCTTCCCAGTGACAAAAAGCAGGAAAAACGGAGTCTCTAATCTCTCTACTCAAATTATTACAATTCACTTATCCGCGAGCCGCTATTCTCTTGTCAGGTGATTTCAACATGTCGCTTCTTCAAACAAGCATGATTCTCCCTGCCCAATTCACACACCCAGTCATAAATAGCATTCCCCCATCCATTCTGAAGAACAGGAAGGGCTTCTCTGGTCTGGTGTTACAATGGTTCTCGTCCTTCCTCCACCACAGGTCACAAAGAGTGAAGGCGAACCATTCCCTCTCCCAGCCCTCTCCAGTATTCATGGGGGTCCCTATACTCTTCAACCTGTTCTTTGAACCATTAGCTAATACACTAAATTCGATGAACATTCTCTTCCATATGTATGCGGACGATACGCAAATTTATTTGAAAATCTCCTCCCCGGATAACATCATCTCACTCAACAACACCCTAACGTCTACTCAAAACTGGTTAACCGAGAACTACCTCCTACTCAACACCTCCAAAACAGAATTCCTTCTCATCTCTCCTCTGAACCACATCCCCAAGCTAGACCTCTGGTTGAATCACCTCACTGCCTTCAACTGCTCCCCCCTCATCATAGACTCAGCCAAATCTCTTGGAATCACACTGGACAAGCATCTGAACATGAAGAATCATATCAGCAATGTGTGTAAGGGCGCTAATCACTTGATGAGGATACTCAGAAATATCAAACCATTCCTTCCACAAACTGATTTCCAGCAGGTGGTCCAAGCGCTTGTGTTGCAGAGACTAGACTATGGCAGCACTACGCTCTGTGGCCTCCCCAAATATACTTTGGCTCAACTAAGGGCATCACTGAACACAGCGGCTAGACTGGTTACAGGTACCAAAAGAAATGCGCACATATCCCCAGTCCTAAAATCCCTGAGATGGTTGCCCTACGAAGCTCGTATTCAACTAAAGATTGCTTGTCTGGCGCTCAAAGCCCTCCACCTCGTAACCCCCAGTTATCTAGTGCAAAAGCTTGAATTATCCGGTGGTGGTAGACCCTCAAGAAGTGCTAACACTTTCCTCTTGAAACCACACATCTTTAGCATAAAGAGAACCTGCCATCGAGCCTTCTCCAGCGCTGCCCCGAAGATCTGGAACTCTCCTCCACCGGATGTACGCAGAATCTCTTCCACAGTTGCTTTTAAATTGGAAGCCAAAAGATTCCTAATTAAAAAGTTCTTACCTTAAATGGGTTAGGTTCATCTGCCCTTGTCACTGAGCCTATAACCTTTAGACCTTAATTGGATGCTTCTCTCCTTTACCTCATCATTTGCCTCCCTCCTAGCCTGATATGTACCAGTTATTGTATTATTCGCCTTTGAACCCTTTGTCCTGTAATTATTCATGTGTGTTATCTTATTTGATGTCGATATTGCTTTTATTACCTTACTGCCATCCTTTTGTAAAGCGCTCTGATATACTTTGGGTTCTTGTTTGCGCTATATAAAACTTTATAAATAAATAAAATAAAATTGAGGCATTAATAAATATAGGTTTTTTTGCACTCAATGTCCGTTTACCCCAAGAACAACACGCAGTCACTAGTCTCAAACTATTCCAGCAGTATTATATATTACACTCTTGTGTTTCAAATGGTCGGCAGTTACTGAATAAAACCAAGACTGGAGAGCAACCATTTTCCTCAACTCATTGAGATTATCATCCATCCTTCAAGAGCTCCATGAAGCAATGATTTAAGGGTTCTTCCAAGTGCAGGCAATCTGAAAAGGCTCACTTGGAATGGCATGGAGGCATCTACAATAATGGAGTTCATCACCAGGCATGCTATAGACACACCTGACCACTAATTATAGCCTCCCTGGCAAATATGGGAAACCTCAATAACACAACTTACTGATAATTTTTCGGCTCCTTGCTTTCACCATCGGTCTAATCACAGAAAAGTTAACCAAATCGCTCCTAGGAAAAAAAAGGAAACAAAGAACAACAAACAATTCTGGGCAGAAATTAACATCATAGCTAACCGCAGTTTTCGCCACCACAATGCAAACATCTCGGAGACAGATTGAACAACACACTTGTAATCTTCTAATGTACAAGCACAAATCGCCAAAGACCTCCAAGGTCGGAAAACTAAGATGAACAAGTACCCGGATAATCAGCTTGAGGAACAATGGCTGAATGAAACACAAGTCCGGAACACCTTTAAAAGACTAAGAGCAGATGGAGCTCCTGGCCCAAACGGGCTTCCAAATGCTCTTTTCAAACTTTATCAACCATTCTGAGCCACGTACCTTAACCCTTTGTTCAACCATGCCTTCATAACTAACAGCATACCTGAATCATGGAGAGGTAGCATTCTCCACCCAGTCTTCAAAGCACGTAGTAGATCAGAACCTGCGAATTACCTACTGATGGCACTCATTGACAACGAAGCCTAATTGTACGCCTCTAATCTCCGTTTAGACCTCGAGAAATGGGCCATGGAAAAGAACATCATTCCAATTACATAAACTGGCTTCAGACCGGGAACCATCACAATGAGCAACCTTTTGGCCCTCACCCTTCTTGTTGAAAAAGCTTTCCACAAAGCTACCAAACTGTACACCTGCTTCGTCGATTTGAAATCGGCTTTCGACTTGGTCCCAAGAGAGTGTCTGTGGCCAAAGATGGTTAAATGCGGCATTCCCCAAAGCTACTCGAGGCCATATTAAATCTTTATTCAGAAACATGGGTTTGTGTCCAACTAGGCAAAGGCGATATGACTAAGGGGAAGATCCCTATACACACATGTCTAAAACATGGGTGCCTTCTCGCACTGAGACTATTTGATATCTACATGACCGACCTGGAAGTTTGGCAGTCGGAACCTCAAAGTGATGTGCCCATACTAGCAAATTGTCCAGTGAGGTGCTTACAATATGTGGAGGACATAGTCCTATGCAGACAAACACCAATTGGACTCCAGCGCCTGATACATACATTACACAAATATATGGAGGAGCTTGGTTTGAAATTAAACTATAATAAAACGAAGGTGATTTGTTTTTCTGAAAAGGGGCACACCCAAAACATAAAATTCAAGTGGATGGTAGCAAGGAAAAAATTAGACCTTATTGAATCGTACAAACACCTCGGGTGGTCCTGGATCCCAAATTAAAATATAAAGAACACCGAGTTCACAGACGAGCCAAGGCAAACATACTCCGATTCGCTCTTAAAATCACTACGAACAAAGTTGGGATACCCATCCCATTCTCACATTTACAAGTAATCGCAGCCAAGTGCCTACCAACTCTCACCTACGGTTCATAACTTTTAAAGGGAAAGAATGTGACCACCTTGAATCAACAGCAATCCACTCTGTTTAAATGTATCTTCCGACTTCCATGATTGATCTCTCAAGGAACAGGTGCGATTGGAATTTGGCTTATTCCATCAATCCCCGTGTAGGATGGCCATGCTTCTCGAACTGTGCTGGAGATTGAGATCCGCACCGCTAGAATCATTGGCCATCCTATGCTGGACAGAAATAAAGAGCCAGCCTAAATCCAAGAACGACTGGCCAACAGCTCTTCAACAGGCTCTAACCTCCCTCAAACTGAAGGAAGCATGGAACCTCAACATCAGTTTTTCTGCCTTTAAAATACTCGCCAACAAAACATCAAAAACACAAGCTTGGTTACTCGATAAAACTGAATTGGCAAGGAAAAATAACGGATGGGTGGTATTGCAATCATATGAGAGCTGGGGCCCTCAACCCTACCTCATAGGTCACGTATCCCAATCAATACAGCATTCTCTTCTCCCCATTCGTCTGGGAGCTTTTTCAACAAAAGGCCAGGTCCCATCTTGGAAACAAACATGGCTGAACCACCTTTGCAGGCTATGCGGCACTTCTGAAGAAACCATATTACATATTTTGTGCATCTGCCCAGCAGTTGGTCAGCTGAAACTGCAATTATTATTGTCAGCACTCCAGTTTCTTCAGATAAGATCCTGCCGACTTGCAGAGCTGTGATTACACTTTTGAATAGCCAGTCACTGCAGCTTGTTTGTAGGGCAACAAAGTATCTCCAGCTATTAAACAAACAGCTACAAACACAGCGGGAGGAGAGCGAGAAATCTGACAGTGCCAGTATGGCTAATGGAAAGGAATCCAAAAATAAACCATACTCATTTAAGATTCAGGCACGTTAATAACAACCGGAAATTTGCATTCCTTTGAGTCGTTAAAAGAACACAAGGTCATATCTGACCAGGGGCCACATTTGGGAAGAGTTGATGGGGTGACCAACCCATCTACATGCAACCACACAGCTTATGAAGGCTACGGATGAGGGCACAGGGGAAAATCAAACTTTGAGTGATTACCCTGATGTGAGGCACACTCAACTGTGCGGGACAGCTCCACCTTCATTGAACTACAAATCACACCTCTCAACGCTAAGTGACACGCAAAATGAATTGGTTTGGCCTAAGCACCTAGATGGCTTTAAGCAGGCCCCTGCGCTTAAGTTGACAAAAACACCATCACGGCTAATTTTAGAATGTTATCCTTATTGTTAGTGTATGTTTTTAGGTCTCGCCTAGCCAGCGTGCATGCGCTGTCTCTCCGAGAGATTCAGTAATCTGTATAGCGAGAGTAATCCCGCCTGCTGCTTGCCTGCAGCTTGTTATTTAGCTCTGTTACTGTCCTTCACGAAAACTTGTTTGCCAATGGGTAATCCTCGCCTTATGTCCCTCCTTTTAGTTTCCGTTTTGGCCGGATGCAGCACATCCTAAGTACTATATTATTACACCTTAGGTGTTTATGTCTTCGTTTGGGGACTTCTTTTGTTTATGTAGGCAGCACGCACGCCTGGGCAAGAGTAATGGTGGTTAGTTAATTAGTAACTATCGATAACTCCTAATTAAAATAATTTGTTATAATCACGGCATTGGGATCTCCATGGTTGCCACTCTTGCTTTTAATTGGGTTAACTGCGTCTTCCAAAATTCACGAGCGGATTTAAAACTGCTGCAAAGGTGTTTCTTCGGCTGTAAACGAACTTCAGGGTGCAATTTATATGGACAGTATACTGCTGTTATCAGCATCATTTTCCGGAAAAATAGCTTTTCTCGCCAGCACATGTTGAGATGATAGTTGTTCAGTCCAAAAACTACTCGTTTTGAGTCCTTCTGAATAGCGTACAAGTTCTAACGTTTACAATCTGTTGGACAGAATCTATACAGAATACCCCTATTTAACTGTTATTTTTTCTATTTTTTGTGTATGCCAGTGTAGTTAATGGATGCCGACAACAGAATTCCTGAATGAGGGGGGGGGGCTTAACGCCCAGAGGGGCCGACTTTGACACATGGAACCAGGTTCGAGTCTGGAGGCAGGCTCAAGCATCTGGGCAACTCACTTAGAGGCATATCAGCAACAACCGGCGATAATTATCGCTAAGCGCACTTAGCGCTAGGATAATTATCGCCGGCTAGCGTGGATTTTTATCGCTGAGATAGTGTGCTATTAGCAACGCTTATCTCAAAAGCGATAAAAATCCTAGCGCTATCTGCCTAATGTGAGATTATCGCTGGAAACCCAGCGATAATCTCACGAAATGTGGCGTTAGCTTGTTGATAGCGCCTCACAAACTTAGCCATGATATCCACCTTCCATAGGATATCATGGCTAAGTCAGTCCTGAAGCAGGCATAAGGAAAGTAGCGATACAGGGGTTATCGCTACTTTTCTTGCCGCTATGCTTCATGGAGTGGGGCTTGATGATAGGAGAAATGTCAGGTCAGGAACGCCCACTTTGCATCTCATTAGAGATGCAAAGCTGGGCGTTAGGAATTCCTTCACTAACGCAAGGTTTCACGCATTAGTGTAAGCTTGCTAATTAGGCGATAAAATTATCGTCGCTTTGCGGACAAAAACGGCCGCAAAAGCGGTGACAATTTTCTATCGCCGCGTTGTAGATATGCCCCTTAATCTCTCTGTGCCTAAAAAAAACAATGTATCCATCTCTAATGCATCTGGTGCACACGTGAAGCGCTCTGATACCCTCGGGTCGAGTTCGTGCTAAATAAAACTGCTAAACAAAACAAACAATGATAGGGCCTAAACAGAGACAATTCAAATAATTGCAGGAATATCTTGATGTATAATTTATGTTCTGTGTCAGGATTCTACACATCTGTTTCGTTTAAATACAAAGTACAGTAAGTGATAGTTAATTTAGGTTTTGCTCGCTACAGAGGCCCTAATTAATCAGAGTTTAAGGTCCCATTCATAAAAATGTATTGCATTGTTGCATTGATTGTTCCACATAATAAAGCACAGCATTTACTAATGGCCAGTGGCCACAGAACAGGTTACTTTCACCAATGCTGGCAAGACCGCCGAGAAAACATCCTGTGTGCACTTTAACTTTTACTATGGCGGCCGCGCGTCAGACATCTGCAAACTGTTCTGACGTGATCTCCTCTGCTAGCGTGCCTCTCATTAGGCTGATTTTCACTTAAAAGTTTCTAGTATCAGCCGTCTCTAAGGGCAATTAGGAATGCGTGTATCTATGCACCAAACAATTGTTTTTAAAATCAGCGCGAAGCGATTCTGGTTTAACAATGGCAGCAGCCTCGGCTCCTTCATATGTGATAAAGTGAGCAGGGCTCCCTCCCCTCCCCACATCCGGCATCTGTATAAGTTTTGTCTTCTTAAGATGCTCTCTACCCGCTTCACTGCCACGCAGAAAGCTGTGCTTTCTGGGGCCCGATCATAGTACGCGCACAACGTAACACTCCCGCCTCCCCAACTTCTGATCCCTTTCCTGCCCCCACCGGGCCCAATAACTTTAGGAATCAGGTTATAGTGTCCAAGGCGTAGACTTTTATTCATATCAAATCAGGTGACTCACCACAAACCATTACAAGAGTAACGTATTCTATTTAGATAAATATTATTAATTCACAGCATCAAACTCTAGCGACATTAACATGTCAAAGGCAGAAATTCAATTAGGCATGACATTACATTTGAACTTCCGCTTGGCCTTACACTAGAATTAAAACTTGGCCAACTCACTCAGCTGCGCACATTGTGCCAGCAGGCCCCAGCGTGCTACGGCAAACAGTTGTATCTTACGAGCGAAAAGCATTGTACTTGGATATATCATTATTCACAGCTTCAGATTTTTGCGACAACCACATATCAAATTTGGCCGACTCGGCCGACCCACTCAGCTGCGCACATTGTGCCGGTAGGCCCCAACGCACTGCAAACAGTACATTACTTGAAATCCAGGGCACCGCATAGCGCACCGGCCCTCCGGGGTACCTGAACACAGGCAGCCTCCCCAAAATATAACTCAGTCCATAAGTTGCGGGTTAGGGCAGTAGAGTTCAGGACCACTGGCAGGTCAGTCCCCTCCCTGCCTACCCTTTGCACACTTCCATCCTACCCCCTACTGGTCCTCTATTGCCGTGCATGCCCCTTTGCTGTTATCTGTCAGCGCTTCACCTTGCTCTTCTGCCGGGTGGGTGGGTGGTTTCAGACGCTCCTGCGGCTTCCCAGGGATCCAAGGAGACAAAGAGGACGAGATCCCTGGGACAAAGCCTTAAATAACTTCGTAATTAGTTTCAGTTTCTTTTACGTGTAGGAGACGCCCCCTCAATGATTTCATTTCTACCAGCCCCCGGAAGAGGAGGCTCGGCTCCGTGGCGCGACTAAGGGCGCCCCTCCCCTAGGGGTGGGGGGCGCCTACTCATAAGGTTTGATTTTTGTTTCTGTTTACAGTCTGTACTTTGCAGCAAACGTAATGTTTCAGTTCCTTTTAAATGGCTCCCATAGAAAAAGAGCGTATATAGCATTAAATCTGGTGATGTTTCCTGAGCGTCTTTTCAGCATTCCAGGTATTTAAAGATGTAGACTCACGTAAACATAGGTTTTACTCGCACGGACCCACATGTTCATGCACTGCACATAAAGTATACAGCCTAGTGGTCACCCTGAAAAAGGTAACTGTCGCCAATAGCCAATAGCTCTGCATTTAACAAATGCGAGACCTATTGCTTTGCAAATGCTTGTTTATTTTTGCTATTCAATTTTAAACAGTAGCTGCTATGCAAATGATTTATGTCTTTGTAAAGGTTTTAATTAACCAAACAATAAAGATATCTTCTTCCATGGACTATTGGCTAATCTTGAAACTGTCTATGATGGGCAGAGTTGCCCTTAATAAGATGGTGATACTGCCAGACTACTTCACTGCTTCAGTAATCTCCCTACGGTGGTAGGAGCAGCAGGTTTAGAGATATGAAGACAATTCTGCAGAACTTTATTTGGGTGACAAAAATACATAGTGCTGCCTTGAGAATTCCACAACTACTATTAGCAAAAGGTGGATTGGGCTGCCTTAACTTTCAACTTTATTATCTAGCAGTGCAGATCCTGTGTATAGCCAAATGACTAGATGGAGTGTTTGCCCTTAAGTTAGGACAGATGGGAACAGCAACACTCAGAGGGAAATTGGTGGCATGCCTTTTACAACCAAAATGGGAATTACAGGTTGCTAATGAATTGCAGGCAATAACCTTCAGTGAGATGCGACCATTACACGTGCCTATAATTTCAGTAGTTGGGTTCCCAGTTGGCTAGAGCTATCATACAACACTGGCAACTGCCAGTTGGACCGCGACTGAGTTGTTAACAATAGGGACTGGTATCAGGATGGACACGTCATCCCTCTGACTAATTTATTGGAGGAATGGGGTCTCCTATACCAGACTTCTGAAATATGCCTCTATAGCTCATAAAATCAAGCTGTGGTGGGGCACTTGCGATGCTGAACCAGACACACACAAAGCCTACTGCTGTTTGTTTTCACTGGGAAACTTTCAGCACCTAGCAACATGGTTTAATAGATCCCTGCTGAATATGACTAAACCCACCTAGTGTGACTCAGACAGAAGTGGAAAACAACCTTGACATGACCTTCACCGACTAAAGACAGGGCACTAATTTGACATATACACTGAAAGTCTCCAGGAACATGAGACTAAAATGCATCCAATTCTACTACCTACATATGACTTACATGACCCCTACACAATTGAATTTGATTAGGGGGGGTCAGCTGACATACATTGACTTTGATGCACCAATCATGATGCAGAGTTTGTTCGCAATGTGTGGTTGTGTGTGGTTCTTCAGACAGACTTTCTGGAAAGAAGTGATGAGAGGTGTATGAAATTGGGCTACTGGTTTAGGGGAATGAAATTTTACTCAATCAGCAACCACAATTTTTGTCAGGGTGAAACATAAGCAAATCCCAAATTAACCTGTGCTTAACCCTTTGGTAGCTTGGCACAAAGCAATCAGGCTTAACTCAGAGGTAATGCGTAAAGTATTTATGCAGCACTTCAAACAGTAACAAACTGAAAGCAGAACACTAGAGAAATTAAACTCCAATTTAGAAAAATTGAGTAAGATTTCATAAAGTATTTGAGACCTAATGACAAAAATCTAATTAGTAAAACCGGAGATATGCAATTTTAAAGATTTAAATGAAAATAGTGCCTAAAAGCATAAAGCTATAACTGTGGTTATCTGCTCATGCAGGACTGGGAAATAGTCACATATTTAGGCCGACTGCAATAGAGCCCAGGCCGGATACAGGGACCAAGTTAGGCCCAGGTTTACAAAGCGTTGCGAGATCCCGCGTCTAAGATGCGTCACAGAGCAGCAGTTCCAAGAAAGTTGTGATGCTGTAATGTAGATTCCTGCATCATCCTCAAGGATGCATTGTGCAGCTGTAGTTCATTAGAAGCCGCAGGGCTGAAATGCGAAGTCCTGCTTCATCATCAAGGATGCTGTTGACAGCAGGCTTGAGATGCGAAGGTCTGTGTCGAGTATGTGTTGTGCAGCGGTGGTTCTGAGAATACTGTGGGCTGCAATATGCGGTCTAGAGTTGAGGAAGAGTCACACTGTGGGGGTTCAAATATGGCTGCCAGGAGATGTGTTGTGCCGTTGTAATTCTGCTTACAGGACCAAAGCTGGGTTGGCAGAGCACCTTCAGCCTATTTAAGAGGGTCCACGACAGGGATGGCACAACTTGCAGGGCAAGACTCACAACAAGAAGAGTCCAGGTGCTGGGTTCAAGGTGGTGGGAGCCTTTTCTGTCCCTACAGCTGATCAGTAGGCCAGCTAACTAGCCCTTGGAGCCACTCTGGTGTTCTTAGGTTCAAGATGCAGGTCCAGTCCTTCTCACTCAGGCAGCAGGGAAGCAGAGTAGCAGTCCTTCTTTCATAGCAGCACAGCAGTCCTTCTTAGTCTTCCACTGGGCCAGAGTTGTATTGAAGAATTTGGTCTGAGGGTCCAATAATTATTCCTGGAGCCAGCTTTGAAGTAGGAGAAGGTTCTGGAGGTTTCTACCCCCAGAGGTGTTTTCAATGTCCGGCCTCCCTGACCTTGCTAAGCCTGTCTGGGGTCAGAAAAGATCAGTGCCAAAACCCTTTGTGAGACTGCTGAGGCAGAGCCTTTGTGATGTGAGAGTGTGGTTGGTGATAGCTCCTACCCCTCATCAAGTCAGAGATGGCCCATCCTGCCAATACCTATCCCTCTTTGTCTCACTGCCTGGGAGCAATACACAAAGACCAACTGCCAGTTACCCAGGGCCATGTGAACTGCAGACACCAAATGGTTGGGACAAAAATTGCAAACATTCTAAAAGTGGCATTTTCGGAATGGTGACATAAAATCTGATTTTGCCATTAAATATGGTTTTAAATTACAAATCCATGGACACCAAACTTGATATTCCCATCTACTCCCAATTTAAAATTATCACATATGAAATGTAATAAGGTAAACCAATGTTATCCTATGTGAGAGGTAGGTCTCACAGTAGTGAAAAACAAATGTGACATTTTTTTACTACCAGGACATGTAAAACTTACAAGTGCATGTCCAATGTTTTAAATACACTGCACCCTGCCTTCGGGCTGTGTAGGGCCTACATTAGGGGTATCTTATATGCATCAAAAGGGGAGGTTTGGGCCTGGTAAGAGGTTGACCTTGCCAGGCCAAAATGTCAATTTAAAACTGCCCACACAGGCTGAAATGGCAGACCTGAGACAGGTTTACAGAGCTACTTAAGTGGGTCACATGATAAGTGTTGCAGGCCCACTAGGAATATTTACTTTACAGGCCCAAGGTACATGTAGTACCACTTTACTAGGGACTTATAAGTACATTCATTGTGTCAATTGAGTGTAAGCCATTGTCTCTATGTTTAGAGGTGAGAACACATAGATTTTAGAGCTGGTTAACAGTGGCAAAGTGTACAGAGTCCAAAGGTCAACAAAAGCGAGGTCAGCCAAAATGGAGAAATAAGCAAGAAGTCTGGGGGAAGACCACTCTAAGGATGTCAGCTTCAACAGGAGGGTTGGATTATCTGCTTGGCAGTGAAGGCTTACATTCCCCCCAGGTCCGCTTAGTAGGTGAATATCCAAGACCTAAGAGTAAAAAAGCTAGGTTCTTGCTTGAAGGTGCATAGCCATGAATTGGTGGAGTCAGTCCTCTTCTCCTCCCCATTGATAAATGGCACCACGATTTGAGCAATGGGTCAAATGCAGGAGTTCTGTTTTCCACATGGAGGAGAGGAAACTTCACGGCAGATGGTCAAAAGCTCATTTCTAGGATGAATTTCTTTATGCCTTTGAAAATACTTAGATGAGGCAAGGTCAATAACTGTCTGGGGAGAATTAATGATTAGACTGGAAGAGTACTGACCATGACGTGCAGAGATTGGTTGTATACAGAAATACTCAGGAGGCTTCCATAAATTGTGTGTTATATTTTGCCCTTTACCAATGGAATCACTAGGAGAGGTTTGTGTAATTGTTAATTTTGTTATTATACTTTGTCTGATTTACGGATATTTCACTGTGGGACGAACACTGACTTAATTATAACTCCGGAGTTTGCCTCAAGGTGAATGCTGTTTTCTTTTTTTTTACAATGGGTGTCCCTCTTCCTTCCTAGATACAATTTGAAAATACTGATTTACGTCCCCTATTTTTTAATATCATACCTACATACATTGATACTTCTCATGTATGTATCCATTACCAAACCTGCAACATATGGAACAGTGAAAGGATGATATAACATTCAATATATTTGTTTAATCCACAAACGATATTCATGAATAAACAACCAAATTTGACAAAATAAATTTAATAAACAGATTTGACAAAAAGAAGAGAAGAGAGGGTGAATTACCTTAGAAAACTGGTTTAGATTTTGCTTTTTCATAGCTGGACTGGATAAAAAAATCAACCATGGCAAAAATGTTCAAAAGAATCTATCACTGAAGGAGACCTTTCATAGTTGGTCCATGGTACAAGGCGGCTTGCCATTAAGCTCCCTCAAACTGTTATTGACAAAACAAAAAGTGAAAATAACATTTCCTTTTCAAATTCTGGAAATACCCAATGCTCCTTTTAGGTATCTGTCTTCTCCCTTTCCATTTTGCAACAATGGAATGTTTGGTGTGCACCCTGAATTCAACTCCTAGAATATTAATGGGACGCAGTATTTAGGACAAAATATTGACAGGTAAGTAAGTCTAGATTTCCTATTCCTAACTCCACATATATGCAACTACATAGTGCATGTATCTTCAAGGTATGTGGATGTGGAGTTAGGAATTCTAAATCTATACTTCTCTATGTGCACTTTTATTTTGCTATTTTGTCCCTTGGTATTCTGTCCTTGATCTTCTTGTACCATGATATTCTGGGGGTCCATATTCAGTAGTACAATTGAATGTTTGCATAAGTCGTTTTATCTATTATGAACACCACTAGGAATGTCGTGTGGTACTGGCCAAGTTAGCATTGCAAGCTAGGTATTACATTTGAAAAATGATGAAAAGCGGTGCGGCCGCCTTTAAGTGAGGACAGTTTTGGCAGCAAACAAGTGGTGTCACTTCCAGTGCAGCTGGTTGGTGAGAAATCAAGTGATGTCACTTCCTTAGCAATTGGATGATTGGAAATCCAGTGATGTCATTTCCTGTGCTGATGGATGATTTGCAACATCTGAATTCCTTAATTGTTGCATAGCCAAACCAGTTTCTCAAATCACTTGAAAGAGAAAGAACTTCACACATATTGAATCTGATTGTTTTGTAATCCACAGGTGCTCAGAATCATTTCACATTTTAAAAGTATGGTCTTGCCCTTTCACTACAGTGAGAAATAGTTTTCACTTGTTTCTTGTAATCAAGGAGTCAAAATGAGATTTACAAACAAGGTCAAAATGTAATTTCTTTAAGGGGAGAGGATGACAAAATACACTGGTTTCCTGTAAGATCTCTTCAGTTGTTTGGGAGTGGAAAGAATGTGGAGTGTGATAGCAGGAAACAATTACTAAAATTCCCTTCTTGTATTATTTCTCTTATTATAGGGAAAGTAGATATATTGACTAAAACCATCTGCATATCAATATAATTGTGTCTTTGGGGATTATATTTAACAGATGTATGTGTATTTTGCTTTCCTCTTCATAAAATCAATTTTGTCAAGTGCTGCACCTTTTTCTACTGTTGAAGAGTAGAGCAATGGCATAGGTCGCAATCTAATTAGCCACATAATCCCTTGGCTTGCATCTGATTTGCGATACAGATTTTGTTCTCACATTCAACTATACTAATTTTGCCCCTGATACATGGAGCCTGCAGAATAGCTCAGTGAGATGAATCCTTAGCTGCTTCACAATACTTCATAAGCAGGAGACCTTTCTGAATCCCAGCAAGGCAGCTAGCCATAACTCCAACTCAATGTATATCGAAGATGTATTGCAAAGGTATGTATGTGAAGTTAATTATAGAAAATAAACAATATTTACCTGTCAATATTTTGGTCCTCGATTTTCGGGTGTCCTCGTTATTCCCTCTTCAAAATTCCAAAACCACACCATTAAATGGTATACCAGTAACACCTTTCATTAACAAGGGTTATGAATGGCAGACGTGTGGTAGGAAACGCTTTACAGGAGTTGGCCTGACGGCTAGGGCAGTCAACCTTGAATCTGGGGAACCGGGTTCGAGTCTTGGCAATGATGCTGAGCATCCTGTGATTCTGGGCAAATCACGTAATCTCCCCGTGCCTAACAAATATGAATGTGTCCTCATGTAATGCAACTGGTGATATGTAAAGCGCTCTGATACCCGATTCAGGTCAAGTTCGCGCTATATAAAACTCAGGAATGGTGTTTACTTTGCAGAATGGCATACACTCTCCTACTGGCACCCCTAAAATATCCTCAGACCTCTACCTTCCTGATACCCTTCCTCGCACACTTAATTACCTTTTTTCTCTGGGTACACTGAAGAACCAGAACCTTTTGGGTCTGGCGGCGCAGGGTACGCCTTAATCTCCTGGGTTCTCCTGCTTCAGCTAACAGAGACACGGGGACACTCTGCCGGCGTAAAAGATCAGATTTTATTAGCTGCAGCTAGTACAGTTGTCCTAGAAGTACACACGGTATGTTCTCAGGAGACCGCCACTTCACTCCGTGGCGCACAATCTTATATTGGTATAGAAGACATATACATTAACCAGAAAACACACCTCTTACACACATCGAGAGCCAATAAGGTAAGTTTAAAAACAGAACATGTCCAATAGAAAAGATTGAAAAACAAAGATATCGAGTAACTCGAAGAAGCCTCTCCTCCAACGGTGTTTGCCACCCCTCCCACAGGTTAAGGTTTTAACGTGTCTGTAGCTGACTTGCAGGTGGCGAGATACGTTTGTGTATTTTGGAGGACAGTTGTGAAACGAGAGAATACGAGCAGAAGACAGCGAAGGCCAGAAGATAAGATAAAGTCAGAAGAGAATAGTGTGAACCAACAGATAGTCGAGACAGGGATTAGAAAAACCAGACAGGGATTAGTGTACTTGGCCAGTCTCTAACACCAGCTTCGTAAACAGAGGCAGAAGGCTATTTTGACACAATATTGCAGGAAAAGCAGAAAAGACTTCGTCCGTCGTGCTGCCTGAGTGAGGGCAACACAAAATGGCGGTGGTTTACAAAATGGCGGGTCGATACGATCGAGATCGAAAATCGAATTTCCTCAGACCCTCCTTTTGCCAGAACTCAGGCAATAACATACGGACTCATGTTAATCTGAGTCGATGTCAATGGTCATGAGGTCATCAAGCTGTTGCTGTAACATCATTTTAATATTCTCTGTTCTTTGTGCCTTGGGTTTTGGGATGCACATAGTAGCACAAAGGTCGCAGATGGTGGGACCACAGTGCATACAAAGACAACAAGAGAATACGATGGCTAAAACCATGCCAAGGAATGTTAGCACTTTCCAACCCCATTTTGACAGTAGTCCCCAAAACCATCCCAATAACGACCAATCTCCTTCGTCCTGATGAATCGACTCAGAGATTATATGTAATTTAGAGATGGCCTGGTATACTGTCGGAGCGTCATCAGGTGTATAAATACAGCATTTCGATTTGATCAATTTGCAGACTCCACCACGATCTGCAAGAATAACATCGAGGGCAACTCGGTTCTGCAAAGTCATAAGACGATCCGCCTGTATTTCCGCTGTAATATTACTTAAAGCTCCTACAGTGATGTCTATGGTAGTCTCTACGACACGAACCAGTTGCCTCATATTCCTGCTATTTGCCATAGGACCCCAAAAAGGAAGAAATCCCTTTAGGAAGTCTCCTCCCTCTTGAGCTGCTGTGTCTTTGGAATCAATTATTCCTCTGCCATATCTGTTCTTATGAAAATTTGAAGAAGCAGTGTATGTAGGGGGGAGAAGAAAAGCTATATAGCAAGTTCCAGAAAAACCAGTCGGCAACCACGTATAGGCTCTATCATGACAGATGAAATACGTGCCCTGGGATGGTACTAATGGCGGCGAATTCTGAGATGAATGGATGTAAGTATGGGAGCAAAAGCTTTTACTTTGTTCGGGGTTAGTAGTCTGACCATTGATTTGCAAACAGAAATTGCCTTGATGAGGTACAGTCCAAATTGGTGGAGATTTGCCTTGTTTAACCTTATCACTAAGGCGTGTGATGTAATGAGTGACATTCCAATTAGTGTATGCTTTTCTCTCATCGACAGCAATTTTACTATTTTCCATGATTTTAGCCAAAGCTACCATTCCCTTTATCAACGAACTATGACTAAAATCTGGTCCACCAATATAGGAACTGACAGGTCATTTAAATCGGCTTTGATAGGCGTTAGAGAAAATTTCAAAATAAGCCCAAGCAGAACCTTCATAAGAGAATGGAAGGACTAAATATGGCATTCCTTTTTCTGTGGTATGGGGCATTAGTCCACATACCCAACAGTCAGTGGTATTAATCACTAATTGGTGTTGATGTAATACACAATCATATGAAAATACATAAGGTTATACCACAACGACTATATATTATTTTATTTTACAGTGGGTCTTCATTTTGTTCCTTTTCTCTCTTTCGCCTAATGTAGTTTCCATCTTCTAAATGGATGCTCACGGCAATCTTCCTTAATCACTTGGTCACGATTGTCTGCCGTCCTATGACACTGCAAGTCCTGCAGGCCTATTTCCACTACTCAGGTCACAACCAAGACTCCTACCGTGACCCTGCAACCGGCATAGAAACTACATAGAAGAGAGATTCTCAGATTTCCTTCTTCAGTCTGGGTCTTAAATCGTAATGGGTCTTATCAGGCACAGTCTGATCCTGAAACAATGTTCGTGGATTTGTGGTGTTCAGACGAAGGTGCGGTGATACAGCTTCTTGGAGAATGTCGTCGCTTTCTTTCTCTGACAATGTTCCATTCAAGCGTGCATCACTAAAGGGTACAAAACGAGGGACCTTCTCACTTTCAGAGTCACCTATACCCTTGCGGACCCACTGATCAAAGGGCAAAGGCAAAGGAACCTTCTTGCAGTGTACACCGTGAATCCAGTTCTACTTTCCTTCAACCTTCACTGCTGTTCGCGTTGCTAGGAGGACCCGACGGGGCTCCCTCCAGCGAGGCTCCAAATTCTTCGTCCTTTGAAAACCTAATCACCTGGTCGGATGGAATGACCTGAGTCTGTGGAGGCCTCTGGTAGAGCGCTCTGAACCTGTTGATGGAGAACACGCAATTTAGTTGTGAGGTCATGCAAATAATAAATCAACATTGGGTATGGCAAATCTGAATACTTTTTAGGGCGAGGGACTCCCCATATATTAGCTGGGCATCCAAAAACTACCACATAAGGGCTAAGTCCCAAATGAGAATGCACAGCTGTTCTGGTAGATAGAAGAGTCAAAGGTAGGGCATCGGGCCAACTAAGGCCTGTACTAGCTTGTACTTTAGCGAGCTTGAGTTTGAGGGTGCCATTATAGCACTCCACTAGACCCGCTGATTGTGGATGGTTTGCCGCATGGAACTTCTGTCTTATACCAAGACCTGCACAAACCTTTTGCATGACTTGGCCCACAAATTCGCTCCCATTGTCACTCCAGACAATGTGCGGCAAACTGAATCTAGGGAAAAACTCTTTTAGAAGTGCTTTGGCTGTAGATAAAGCAGTATTGTCTTTCAGGGGGTAAGCCTCTATCCATCGGGAAAAGGCGCATACCACCACTAGAACATACATGAGATTGTTGCATCGTTCCATGTGAATGTGATCGATTTGCAACACCTCAAATGGATAGGTCGGAGGAGCAAAGTGACCTGCTGGAGTTGGGGTTCCCTTTCCCGGATTGTACATTAAACAAACAATACAATGTTTCACTACATTGTCTGCACACTTCGGTATTCCCTCATTCTGCCATACTGGAGCCAAAAGCTTGCATATTCCCTTTGCACTTAGGTGAGCTGGACCATGTGCCATAGTAACTACAGGTAGTACATAAGCGTCTGGTAACAGCCAACGTTGGTGCTCGGACAATTCCACGCAACATCCCATCTCATCTAACATTCCTGTACTTTCTTTCCACTTACTCAATTCTTTCTCTGTAGTCTCTTCTTGAATTGATTTCACACTTTCTACGGTGTCTTCATACATTCCTCTTTCCCTGACCCAATTTGCAGGGCCTGCAACATACATGTGACTTGTAGCATCTCTGGCTGTCTTTTTCGCTACCTCATCCGCAAATGCATTCCCACGACCAATATCGTCAGTAATCTTCCTGTGTGCACTACACTTCACAATTGCTATCTGGGTAGGCAAAGCAAGTGACTCAAGAAGATCAGTCACCAACTGACCATGTTGTATCATAGTGCCGTGGGAAGTAAGGAATCCCCTTTCTTTCCACGGACGTCCTAAATTGAACGCTACACCAAAAGCGTATTGGCTATCGGTGTACACGTTCACTCTTTTTCCCTTGGATAACACACACGCTCTGGTTAGGGCTATCAGTTCAGCTGCCTGAGCTGAGTTATGTCTGATGTGTGCTGTTTCCACGATTGTATGCAAGGTAGTAACCGCATAGGCTGAAGTTGCTTCTCCATTAGCAAGTTTAAAACAAGAACCATCTACCCATAGCGTTCCATCCGGATTCACTAATGGCGTATCTTTTAAGTCAGTTCTACCTTTTGTCTCTTCCTCAGTACGAAAGAAACAATCATGTTGCTCCTGAACACCTTTCTCTTCTGGAAGAGGCAACAAAGTAGCTGGATTTAAGATATTACATCGTTTGATGTGCACATGACTAGCCAAAAGTGTCAGCTCGTATCCAGTTAAACGAGCACTCGTAAGATGCTGCGTTTTTGTTCTGTTTAGCAAAGTATCTACTGCATGCGGTACCATAACAACAAGAGTATTATCTAGCACCACTCCAGCAGACTGACGAATAGAAATTGCTGCTGCTGCTGTCACTTTAAGACAGCTAGGCAATGCTTTAGCTACTGGATCTAACGTAGCCGAGAAATAGGCACATGGCCGCTGTTTATCTCCAAATCGCTGCGTTAAAACTGGCAACGCACAACCTTCTCTTTCATGAACGTATAGCGTAAAAGGCTTACTGTAATCGGGAGTACCTAGCACAGGAGCGGAACACAGAGCAGTTCGTAAGTCAGTAAAACTCCTCTGACACTCGTCAGTCCATGGAAGGGGCTGAGGCGTATCTTTCAAAGTAAGTGCCAACAAAGGCTTGTCCAACTGAGAGAAGTTAGGGATCCACTGCCCACAATAGGAAGTAATGCCCAGAAAGGCACGTACCTCTCTTTGTGTGGATGGCACAGACATTTGCGCAATAGCTTGGATACGTTCTGGGGTTAATCGTCTTCCCTCCTTTGACAAGATATGACCCAAGTAGGTAAACTCTCGACGAACATATTGTAGCTTAGAAGGTGAAACCTTATGATTAAGATCGGACAAGTGTTGCAACAATGCAACCGTCACATTCTTACATATTTCCTCTGAATCAGCAGTGATCAACAAGTCATCCATGTATTGAATGAGAGCAGCACCAGACGGCAAGAAAAAAGCATCAAGATGACACTTCAGAGCTTGACTATAAATAGAGGGACTTTCACAATAGCCCTGGGGTGCGCGCTTGAACCGGAAGCTTCGGCCTCCAAGAGAGAAGCCAAAAATATTCCCACTTTCTTCGGCAATGGGAATACTAAAGAAAGCATTTTTCAGATCGATAACAGAAAACCAAACCGCTGTGGGAGGTATCATCGTCAACAGTGCAGTGATATCTGGGACAACAGAAAACTGTGGTACACCAATTTTGTTTACCTCCCGAAGATCAATTACAAAACGATAAACAGGAGGCTGAGAAGGATCAGTGCGTTTGAGAACGGGAAGAATAGGGCTATTACATGTGTTTCCCCTCGTTTCCTCAACCACATCTTTCCGAATCAAGTCATGAATGATAAAAGTGCTTTTTCACCTTCAGTGGAAATTCTATATTGAGGAACGCGTGGTAATTCAACATTGGGCTTGAGAGTAACAACATACGGTGGCATTTCGAGACAACCAACATCATTTGGACCCGTAGCCCAAAGCGTTATAGGAAGAGAGAGCAATTCAGGAGGAAATTGATCTTTCGAAAAGTACATTGGAGAAGTCAGTTTCTGTCCTAAAGTGAGATATACACCAGAAGGAGAACAAGATATTGTTGCATGCAATCTTTTCAATAGATCCAAGCCCAATAGATTCTCGCCCCAACCATTCATTAAGAGAAGCGGAGCTTCTAAATCATATGGGCCAATTGAAATAGGCAAAGGGCAAGAAACTGGATTACGAACTGGGGCGCCAGAAAAACCTACAGATACATTCGTTAAGCCAGACAAAGGTGCCCCAGGGAGTTTTGAATGAATGATAGGACTTCTCATCGCACCAGTATCTAAAAGAAATGGCTCTGAAACACCCATTGTAGTGACATTAATATAAGGTCCATTCTGATCTACTGGAATCGACACAACTCCCTTACTTTGTCCATGGCTGTCCTAGTTAGCATGAAGACTTTCATTCCCGTCTTCAACATAATAATCCTCATTGTAATACTGTGTAGACCGAGCGTTTTGCTGATCAAAGTACTTCACGGAATTAGAGGGAGGAAGGGAATGCTGTTCTTGGGTCAACATACCTCGACCTCTACCTCTGTTTGCTGACTGGGGGCCAGCACGGCCTCGTGAAGCAGATGGTGTGCCATTACGTTGCAATAAAACCAGACAACTATTCTTAAAATGACCTTCCTCTCTACGATAGGCACATTGATTAGGACCTAACAAAGGTCGCGGAATATATGGCTCAGGTTTTTGATACACCCTCTGAAACTGCGGAGGCTGTTGAAACTGAGGCTGAGCATAACGAGGTGGATAAGCCTGTTGCAAGAGAACTTTAGTTTTTAATTCTTTAGTCTTTTTCTCTTGCTTATCTTTTTCTTCTTTATCTCTATTTTCATAATATTGAGCAGTAGCCAATATCTGAGCTGAAGAAGAAACAGCCCATGAACTCTCTGAGTCTTTCAGCTTGTGCGACAGCTCAGAAGGCAAATTAAATACGAACTTAACCACAAATAACCGCTGTCCACTCTCTGTAGTCATGTCCTGACCACTGTGATCAATGAATGTCTCTTCAAAACGAGTGAAGAAATCAGAGACACTCTCATCTTTCTTTTGTTTACACGCGGCTAGTTTATCCCAGTTAACTCTCAAGGCAGGCATCATCGTTTTCATTAATGTAATAATCCTACCAGGGAGTTCTGAAATCAAAGCGTCAGGCTTCGCACCACCCACTTGGTTTCTATCTGCGGCAATGATAGCATCCCAATCTCCACCTAACTCTTCGGCATGATTCTCTTTACGAATCCTAGCCCATAATGCTTGTGGAACTACATTCCCCATTAACATATCAATATCTGCTAAATTCATGATGCAGGCTTCAACAGTTTGTGACAATTCTTCATAATAACCTGCAGGATTTTTACGAGGATCCGGTAAAGACTGTTTAAGGGCTAAAACTTCAGATCTTTTCCAGGGGACATGTACCCATATTCGCTGGAAGTGAGCAGGAATAGGTTGATTACCACCTGCTGCTGGAACCTCTTCTCTCCATACCGGAGGAACCTCTCTCATGGATAATTTTTCTGTGTCAACCTAACTGAGGGATCGGAATCTAGGAAAGTCTGGGAGGTAAATAAGGTTCTAAAGGAAACAAGTGTCTTTACAGCGTCCTCAACCTTAGAACCCACAATGCGTCCCTTATCAAAATCAGCCTGAATATCTAACAGACCCTGAGGAACCGAACCCAAATCCATATCCTCCCATTCTGTAATAAGAGTATCACACATAGCATTGAAAACATATCTCTGTGTAGGCGCATTCCACTGTGAGAAGGTAGGCATAATGTCGAGCACACTATACCGAGGACTCTTCTCAATCCATTTACAAGCGAGAGAGTCCAACTTTTCTCGTTCTTCGGAAGCTGGGAACTGACTATGAGACTGTCTTCGAGAAAAAGCCGGAGACACATTTAATGCCTCAAAGAAAGGTGATAAAAGACCAGAAACCGTTTCTGTAAGTCGTTTACGCATAGACGGAGAATTGGACATAAGGATAGGGGACAAAGTATTAGGCGAACTAATTGAAAAGGAGTCGGTAATTACCGGGGAGCAGAAGGCGTAGAAGATGAAGGCAAAGGAGTCGAAGGCAAAGCCGGCAGAGGCGGCAATACTTGAGGGGGCAAATGTGGAAGAGCCGGAGCAAGCGGAGGCGCAACTGGCGGCTGGACAGGCTGTAACAACGGGGGTGCATTAGCACCTTGTACATAGGGCGGAGGCAATCTCAATAAGTGAGACATTAAGGGATCTTCCTCTGAATCCTTTCTTTTATCGGAAGGGGTAGCTGGCAACATCGGATACCATTTATCTATCGCCATACGATGCTCTCTTTCTGAAATTTCCTTCGCATTATCAACTTCATCATCTTTAAATTGTTGAGCAGCCTGTATAATTGTCATACCCTGTGTTTTCCTATCTCGTTTTTCTTGCTTAATTTTTCTCTGTTTGGCTTCCTTACGCCAAAGGCGGAAAGAGTCAAACATTGCCGGCCGGGCTTTTCTTTTAAATAAAATAGCTTCCAAATTATCTAGTATGTCAGGCTCAAAGCTACCATTTTCTGGCCATTTTAAAACACCATCATTCTTCGTGTATCGGATTCATGCCTCGTGAAAGGCAATGGGGCCAACACCATGTTTAGAATAGAGCTCATAAGTGGGAGTTCCAACCGAAGGAATCGGACAAGAGTCCTCCAGCCGGGAATCCCTATTACAACCAAAGAAACAAAGTTTCTCAAACTTAGTCAGACCAGGCATCATTATTTCACTGGACTGTTCACAAACATCAAGGGGGTTAAAATTCAGTTTAACACAGCACAAATGTACTTACCCCTCGGCTTCGGTTATTGCAATACCCGAATCAAAGAACCTAAGAACCTAAGAACCAAAGAACCAAAGGACCAAAGAACCAAAGAACCAAAGAACCAAAGAACCAAAGAACCAAAGGACTAAAGAACCAATGTGGGAGCGACCCACCAATACTTAACTAAGATGTCTTCTTACACCAACAGAGGCCCCGTCTATCGTCTCGCCTTACCATACATCATCAAAAAGAGGGCCAAGGCAGGGCGGCAGTCAGGGCAGCAGTCGTCAGTCGCCGTCAGGAAGAAGTAACCGCGCTGAAAAAGACCTTCGGACCACTTTCGACATACAGGGGTCGCTTGACGTGGCTCGCAATTCCTCCAGAATTTTCTTGCGGGGCTCCTCATGACCTTCAGGCAGAACCACTACCTCTGAAACCGCCCGACGTTGGGCGCCAGTTGAAGAACCAGAACCTTTTGGGTCTGGCGGCGCAGGGTACGCCTTAATCTCCTGGGTTCTCCTGCTTCAGCTAACAGAGACACGGGGACACTCTGTCGGCGTAAAAGATCAGATTTTATTAGCTGCAGCTAGTACAGTTGTCCTAGAAGTACACACGGTATGTTCTCAGGAGACTGCCACTTCACTCCGTGGCGCACAATCTTATATTGGTATAGAAGACATATACATTAACCAGAAAACACACCTCTTACACACATCGAGAGCCAATAAGGTAAGTTTAAAAACAGAACATGTCCAATAGAAAAGATTGAAAAACAAAGATATCGAGTAACTCGAAGAAGCCTCTCCTCCAACGGTGTTTGCCACCCCTCCCACAGGTTAAGGTATTAACGTGTCTGTAGCTGACTTGCAGGTGGCGAGATACGTTTGTGTGTTTTGGAGGACAGTTGTGAAACGAGAGAATACGAGCAGAAGACAGCGAAGGCCAGAAGATAAGATAAAGTCAGAAGAGAATAGTGTGAACCAACAGATAGTCAAGACAGGGATTAGAAAAACCAGACAGGGATTAGTGTACTTGGCCAGTCTCTAACACCAGCTTCGTAAACAGAGGCAGAAGGCTATTTTGACACAATATTGCAGGAAAAGCAGAAAAGACTTCGTCCGTCGTGCTGCCTGAGTGAGGGCAACACAAAATGGCGGCGGTTTACAAAATGGCGGGTCGATACGATCGAGATCGAAAATCGAATTTCCTCAACACCACGATGGTTGTCAAGCAATTTGCCATCTTACTCTCCCACACAAACACATTTTTAATCACACAACCTTATTTTCTCAATTACTTTCTAATTTGCTATACCTCCAGTGCACACAAACTTCTCTGTCACCCCACACTTTATAGGTCTCACCTACGCAGCACGCATGCGCTGCATAGGAGAAGACCTTTAGCTATCGATGCGCCTTTTTAGACGTGCACGCGTTGCATTGCTTTTAATGGCAACGCGTGCACGTCTGGAGATTCACTTGCGGGAGCAAGCGTTGATACCATATGTGTTGTAATTAACTTGCAAACATATGGTGCCCCTGCTCACTCCCACAAGGGAAACAGGCGCAGGCCCCCTCCTCTCTCCCCCCGCCCCCCCACTGCCTCCTTTCAACGCGAGGTGTGCTTGCTTGTTTACTATCCAACCAGATGGAGGCTAATTTCCTTGCTTCCACCAGCGCCAACGGCCACTGGTCTGAGTGTGGGCTGCTGAAGTCTCGGGATCCTTTGCTTCATGAGGCTAAAAACACACACCGGGGCGAGACGTCCTTCATCACCAGCAGCTACCAGCATGATGTGTACTGCAGAGGGTAATCCGCACCTTTTATGGCAACAGCACATTTCAGACAGCAAGACCAGAGTGTTACCGGTGGGAAGAGGCAGACGCCCCCCCTCCCCCTTTCTTCCAACACAAAACAAGGCGATTCCAAAACCATTTCCTGCAGCTCCTTCGACGCAGGGGTCCCCTAATACCCAAGCAGGGCACGCAACCGTCCAAGAGAGGCTACATTCTGCCCAAGGACAAAGGAATAGCTGTGAGAGGTGTGAGGGGGGGCAAGCATCCTTTATGCGTTATGCCACTGACCTTGGCATGACAGTGCTAAAACCAACATCAATTTAGCACAGAGAGGGAACTGTTGGTTACCTCAACATAAATGAGGAAAACGAGAATGGAGAAAGAAGACTGCAAAGCTAAACATCTATTTTGGATCCGTTACTGATTGGAAGTAAACAAGCATGAAGGCGCCTTCTTTAATTAATTGTTAATGAGGCCCCCCTATTACGTACGACATCTTGAGCCAAAAACGCGTTGCATTGTGTGGCTTGTAGTTTAGTTCATCCAGATAATATGCGCTTTCAAGTCAGGCAAGCAGCCGGTCAGTTGCTGGCTTAAAGGTTTCACTGGGGCAACGCGGCCCGCTGGCAGTTGTGTTTGGTTACCTCCTATTTCAAAAATCGTGCATGCTTGGAAACAGCATTGATTTAAACATTGTATAAAAAGAACACTATAATTGACGTAATGTTATTTGGTCTGTGTCGAGGTGCTAGAGTATGATTAGAAACCCTATATTTGAAAAGGCATGTTTATTGGAATCTAAAAATTTGGCGCTGTACCCCCGAAGACGGTATTGTTAACAGCACTGCCGTCAACCGACAAAGTGCTTTGTCACAACATCTGGAAATGTGAGGGCTGCAGTACCAAAGTGGCTGTGGTGTCACGGTTCAGTGACACTCATACATTTTCTACTTTTGAACTCTGGTATAGTAAGGATATAACATGAGGTCAAGGAAGCTATTTCCAGAGAACATTTGTCTGTTGGCCGGAGCACCGCACACACAAACGACCTCTTTACACAGAGCAGGAGGGTGGATGGGGCGTGGGTGAGGCTGGGACCCGTAAATTGGGGGTGGGGGGGCGGAGAGCGTTTAACATGTAGTTGGAATAGCACCACATTGCATACTAGACAGAATCTTGTAGCATTTTGCACTTAGTAATAATTTGGGAGTATTGGGAAATACGGCGAGTTGACCAGAATCACACAGTTTTGGTCAAGTGCAGGAGTCGGGATTAGAACTCTTGCATTTGTGTTGCAGCGTTGGCATATTTGAGAATAACTTAAACAGTACCCTGTACCGTATTGCAGACTCATCTAGCACGTGTTGATGGATCTGCAGTGGCGTTCCTCGTAGCCGGCTCAATGGCGGTTCAAGGGAGGAGATGGCCCCAGGGACTCACTACACGCAGAGGCGCTCTTCTCTGCGGATTTCAAGCAGAAAGCCAGGAAAGGTGAGGGTAGGTTTATTGCAGCCGTTTGTCCTGACACTAGCTGCTCTTCGCTTCCTCCAGGAAGGAATGCGCATGCATCCTACCTTAGATCTCTCCACCGTGACCTACTTGGAAAAATGAATACAGATACATCATCACTGTGGAAGGAATCCTCAGGGAGCCACAACTAAATCATGTATTCCTTGTTAAATCCGAACACGAAGCAGCCATCCTTGCTATTCATAGCCTGGGCTACGGGAGGCCTATAAACTGCAGGCACCGCCGGGATACGTTCGCTGCACGATTTGCCACACAATCCTGACAGCAGACAAAAACCTACAGCCAACACTTTCAGCAAACCACCTTTTATTGAGGATTACCCAGGACACCATTTTGCAAAAATGACTCGCTGTGCACCTTGTCGCGGCCCAGGTGAGCGGCACTGATATATATTAAGGGTATATGCATATACGCAATACAGGCAGCAATAGTAAAGACACGTCACACTCTGATGCTGGTATGGACCCCGGCCCCTTTATTTATGCTCTCTGGCCACGTCTGGCCAGGGAGTGATACAATGTGTGAATGTCCTTCCGGGCCTGATAATATGTGTGAACAACTAGACCGTTACATCCCATTTCAAATCAGTTCTTTTCTTTTGCGTCGAAGTTGTGTCCCCACACAAACTCAGCCAGCTGGCGGTTCGGTTTTGGGTTCGGCCTCAGATTGTATCGATCGTGGCCATTGCTCGACCCTCTGGTGGGACTGGCGGCCCCTACATCACTGCTCGTCACTTGAGGGTTGCACTCTGCCTCCCGGGCCGATGGAATTTGGCTCTGAAGGGGTTCGTCAGTGCGGTCGGGTTCCATGTCTCTGAGCGTAGTGTCGAAATCTGCCACCTGTTCAGGACCCAGTTGTCCAGTACCTGGCCCAGGTACTTCCTTAAACCATGAGTTGTTCCTGGTTATCACTTCTCCATTTCGCTCCACCGTTACCGCTGTTCCTTGGACTTTTCGTATGGACCACAGTCCTACTTCATATGGGGTGCGGAACTTTCCTCCACTCCTACGGTTCCGTATTAGTACCTTGCACCCTGGCATGAGTGTTCGGGCTTTGGCCCACCTTCAGTGGCTTGCTCTATCATTGGTTATTGTCCTTCGATTTTGGGTAGATGATGGGTTGTAGGGTTCTGGTTCCCAGTTGTCAGCCACTGGGACGTTATCCCGTCGGGGTCCTACTAGCATCAGTGACCATGGAGATCTCTGGGTTGTGCAGTGTGACGTACTGCGATATTCCCGTAGGAATTTCTGTAGCTCCACTTCAGGATCCGTGTTTTCAGCTACTGCTATGCGTAGGATCTTATTGAAAGTCCGCATAAAGCGCTCAGCTTCTCCATTGGCTTGTGGCCACTATGGTGTGATGTGGTGATGTCGTATCCCTAGCCGAGATAGAAACTCTTTGAAATCATTTCCTTGAAAAGGAGGTCCATTGTCGGTCTTGATTACGTGTGGTAGACCGAACAGTGCAAATATCTTTGTAAGTACTGGCTCAAGATGGTTGAAGGCTGTGGATGGTAGGATTTCAACGCAGGGGTACTTTGTGTAGCTGTCAACTAACACTGCTCTGACCCTCCCGTCGGGGAAACTTCCGAAGTCCAGACTCACCCATGACCATGGTGTTGGCGCAGGATCTTCGGTTATCACCGGGGCCGGTAATTCTGCACTTCCTGTGAGCTGACATGCTCGGCAGTTCTTGACCACATTGTCCATAGCTTCTCTGAGCCCCGGGAACCACAGCTATTCTCTCTTCCGGGATTTCACCCTTCCCGTGCCCTGATGATCTTCATGCGCTAGTATGGTCGTGCGTTCTTGCAGGCCTTGAGGGATGACGATCCTCTCAGCAGGATGCCGCATTCTGCGGTACTTAGTTCATCCCGGATCCTCCACATCTTCCCTAGTCGGGACCTCTCTATTTCGTTCCATCCTTGAGTGTTTTGCAGGAACCCATCCCAGGAACCCTTCTGTATAGAGTCTGTTACTCTTTTAATAACCATGTCTGACTCCATGTGGGATCTTATTTCCTCCTTTGAGATCGTTTGTGGGCACACCCATTGAGAGATCATTTTGATGAACTCTTCTGTTTTCCGCTCTTGACTGGATTTTTGGCTCCGGATCGGTATGCTAGCTCCATTTGATAGTGCTGGAGCAGTATTGCCCACCGCTCAATCCTTGGTGGGGGATGGGGCGCTGTCCCTCTGAAGAGTGGGAGTAGTGATTGATGATCTGTCACCACTCTAAACGGGTGACCGCTGACGTATAAGTGAAAATGGTTGCAAGCCCATTTTATGGCGAGTGATTCCCATTCTATCTGGGAGTAGCGAGCCTCCGTCCCTGTTAGTGCTTTGCTAGCAAACGCCAATGGCGCCCAAGTCCCTGGCTCTGTCTCTTGGGTTAACACAGTGCCTAGCCCTACTGGGCTGGCATCTACTATCAATTCCGTCTGTCAGTTGGTGTCAAAATACGCCATGGTTGTGATGGCTAGCAGTGCCGATTTTACCTTCTGGAAGGCTTCTTCTTCTACTCGAGTCCATTGCCACACAGAGTCTTTCTTCGTCAGGTTGCGTAGTGGTTCCGCAATTGTGGCAAGGTTCGGGATGAACCTCCCGCAGTATGTCGCCATTCCCATGAAGCTTCTGACTTCTGAAGCGGTGTTGAGTGCTAGGGCTAGCTGAATTGCTTGCGACTTCTTGGGGTCTACCCTCACTCCGTCCGGATTGAAAACATACCCAAAGAACTGAATTGATCGTTGAAAGAATTGACATTTTTCTTTGTGGAGTGTCACTCCGTGTTCAGCTAGCCGTCTCAGGGTTGCTCTGAGTCGACGATGGTGCTCCTCAAGGGTTGCAGAGTGTATTAGGATATCATCACTCACATTGATGACCCTTTCTAATCCTGACAGAACCTCTTTCACCGCGTTTTGGAATATCTCTGAGGCTGAGGATATCGCGAAGTTCAGTCTTTTGTATCTTCGCAGGCCCAGGTGTGTCGAAACTGTTGTGATGTACCTGCTTTCCTTGTCTAACTTCAGCTGGTGGTACACAGCGTTTAGGTCCAACTTGGAAAACCATTGCGACCCATTGAGGTCAGCTAGTATAACATCAACAGTTGGCGTCAGATGCCGTTCCCTTTTGATCGCTTGATTGGGCATTCTCATGTCGATGCATATCCTAATCTTCCCAGGTTGGCGGGGCTTCTCGACGATTACCATGGGAGAAACCCACGGGGTCGGGCCTGTCACCTTTTCTATGACACCTTGCTGCTCGAGCTTCATCAGCTCTTGTTCAACCAGTGGCCTCAGATGGAATGGAATCCGCCGATGACGTAGAGCAACAGGTTTCACCGCAGTGTTAATGTGTAGCTTTATGGGTGGCCTTTTTATGTTTCCAAGTCCTTCGAATAGCCGTGGGAATGACTCTAGGATATCCTCGGTTTGGATGGTTTTCACAGTATTGGCAAAAGTGACTAGACTGAGTTCTTTGGCCGTATGGCTCCCAAGTAATATATCTGCTTCCCTGTCTATGATGTGAAAAGTTGTGGTGACTTCGTGGTACTTGGACAGGTACAGACATGTGGGAGTGGGACCTGGCTTCCATACGTGAGAATCTTCACTTTGGATGGCGTCAGCGCTGGCTTAGGTGTTAGCGTTTGATAATGTTGGTATCCCATGACATTCACAGATGCTCCCGTGTCTATGAGGGCTGTGACAGGTGTCCCGGCTATCTTGATGGCACATGTGGGCTGCGGGCGTCGTCGTCGTTTGAGGTTATTTACAAAGGACACAAAATGGCACTCTTCCTCCCCCTCCAATGACGAGTCTTCTAAGTATTGTCGATGCTGTGGTCCTGTGCTTGTTGGTCTTGAATGGGCGGGTTCGTCCAGTGACAGCTGCTTCACTTGCCTGTATGGTGGTTTGCGTCCTGAGGTCCCTCTGGGTCTCGCGCCTCCTCGGCACACATTCGCGAAGTGGTTGGGAATGCCACATTTCGTGCACGTCTTTCCTCTTGCAGGGCAACTGTCTTGTGGGTGTTCTTCCTTCCCGCAATACCCACACTGTGATTTTAGCTGTGTTCTGTTGGGCCACCTCCTTCGCGCTCCATGAGGCGTTGCGCGTACAGCATCAACTTGCTCGGTCTTGATGGTCACCATTTGTTCGGTTGTGGCATTCAGGGTGGCTTCCATCGCGGACGCTCGAACGTCTGAAAGCTCGTGTGATCGAGCCAGGATTAGTATGTCTTCCAGCAGTATACGAGGTTGCCGAAGAATGAGAGTCCGCAAGGTTTTATTCCGGCACCCTTGGATTAGCTGTGCTCGCGTTTCTTTAACTGGGTCATCCTCCATGCACGCGCTGGCTAATTCCCGGAGACGGGCGTGGAATGCGTCCATTGATTTGCCTTCTCTCTGCCGAGCCTGTCGCAGTTTGAACCGCTCGTAATCTGGGTTGAGCTGGGGGTCAAATTGGGCATTCAATGCTCTGACCGCTGTGTCGTAGTCTGTCGGTGGCCCTGTGTTCAGTAGATGCGCAAATAATTTGTATATTTCATCCCCTGCAAAATGCAACAAGAGTGACCTCTTCACTGCTCCGTCAGTTTCTCTGGTGGCTATAAAATAGTTGTTGAGACGGCCAATCCATACCTTCCACCTGGGTGACGCCGTTGCGGGGTCAATTAATTCACTGAACGGGGGTAGTGCACTTACTTGCGAGTGTATGTGAGCTGTTGGGGTCACCGGTGCAACTGGCTGTTGAGGTGACACTGCTGCTGCTTGGTCGACCATGTTCAGCATTTATTCACCTCTATTTTGGTTTGGTTCCAGCTCTGAGGGTTACAGTCAGTGTTGGGTGCTGCCTTTTTCCTTTCTTGGGGTACTGTGCTGAGGCACGCTGTCTTTGAGTGTAGCAGTCTGTTGCTTACTGATTTTTTTTTTTAAACAAACTTTATTAGTTCATTGAACAAAATGCAATCAATCCCCGTCCCCCATAGTCCGCCCCCCAGCCAAATCAGGACATCTTGCAATAACCATCCCAGCACATAAGCTACATCTGTACAGCATTCACCCCAATAATGTCCGTTCTACTAGGTAGTGCATCCACAGGAGTAATCCACCATGAGTGTGCGAGATAGCCAAAATACCCCCCACCCCATCCCCCAACATCCCCCCCAACGAGCCCCTCCTCCCTACCCACCCACCCAAGCATGTCGCCAGTACCTATCAGAAGTACATGCACATCAAAATCGCAGTCATCACCCGTCGAGTCCGCCTCTCGGGAATCCCAACAGAGAGTACCTCAAGAGCAGAGGGGGGAAGCCCTGCAGAGGGCGCTCAAGGAACCGGGGCCCCGTCATCCCCCACCGGATCTCCCCCATCTCCCACAACCGAACATTTGAACAAGTCCAGGAGAGCCATCCATGCCCGGGCCCATTCATGCGATCTTTCATTGTCACTGCGTCGAGCCAAACATAATCTATAAGTCCCCTCACTTCCCGCCCATTTCTCCATTTCCCTAGCCCACCGTAAAAAATTAGGGCCCTGCCGCGCCTTCCAATGAGAAGTAATCTCCCGCTTGGCCAGGACCAGCCCTAGATCAAGAAACCTACTGGTGACCTTAGTCTTTGCTGTATGCGGAAATCCATGTAGCAAGCATACCCCCGGGCCTACCTCCAAGTCCCTCTCAGTCACCGTCAGTAGTACCGCCGCCACTTCCTCCCAAAACCCAGTCACCTGCGGGCAATCCCAGAGCATGTGTAGAAAAGTCGCCCCACTATAACCACATCGGGGGCAAGCATCTGGCCCACCAAAGTACTCAGCTATCTTGTGAGGGGTAAGGTATGCCCTATGAAAGATATAAAACTGGATAAGCTGGAAGCGTGCATTTCGTGTACACTTCCAAGAACGCTCCATGATTTCCTCCCAGCTTTTGTCCGTAAGAGGTGCTCCCAGATCCGCCTCCCACTTAACGCGCAGGGCAGCCAGGGGACGCCGCAGATCGCCAGTAATCCGCCCATAGAGGCAAGTCACCGCCTTATAGACACCCGTCCCCATCACTACATACTGACAGGTAAGTGATGTGTCCGGCTCCATCATCCCCTTCCGCCAGTGCTTCCTGACGGCCGCAGTCAAGGCTGCATGGAATAGGAAGTCCCCCCGCGGGAGATCATGCCGCTCCCTAAAGTCGTCAAAAGGTAACAGGTTACCGTCCTCATACAAGTCTCCCAATGCCATAACTCCCGCCTCCTCCCAGGCCAATAACCGGTTCCAGTCTCCCCCGTGGGGTAGCGCCTCACACATTCGCAACGGGATCTCAGGTGCATAGGGAATGATCACACGCGCCCTCCTGGCCAACCGCGCCCAGCACTGTCGAACCACCCTCAAGTCCGGGGGAAGTGAGGTATTCCTCATCGGCACCCGTAGCAGCACACATGATAATTGGGACCAGCTCGGATCCGCCCCTCCCTGCGCCTCCGGATGCCTGATGTGATCCGCCACCCACTTTGTGAACCACTGGAGCTGCGCAGCGTGGTAATAGGACTCCAGGTCCGGCAACGCAAGGCCGCCCTCACTCCTAGGACGCTGTAGAGTACTTAGCGCTACCCTCCGTCTCCCCGCACCCCAGATGAACCCCGTAATCAACGAGGTCAGCTGAGCAAATAGCTTTCCCGGAATCCAGATTGGAAGAGTCCCAAAGTAATAAAGAAATCTGGGCAAAATCACCATTTTCACTAAGGCGACCCTGCCGGCCACCGACAATGGGAGAGCGCCCCAGAACTCAAAGCAGGTTTTCGCCCCTCTTATCGCTCGCCCCACGTTACCCTCTAACAAATCAGCGGGATCATGATATATCCTGGTTCCCAAGTAAGGCAAACACCGGGATTCCCATGGGACATCCCCCTGGTGTAGCAACCCCTCCGAGCCCGTGGGAAATAGGCAAGACTTGGTCCAATTCACCCGGAGTCCCGCCACCCTCCCCAGGGTCTCCAGCAAACCCCGCCAGTCTGTTGCTTACTGATTGCATTAATCAATGCTTGTTTGCCTGGTGGCCAGATTTTGTCTCTTGCACAGGTGCTGCCCTGTGCTTGTCCTTTAGTGGTGCTTGACAAGGCTCATGTACTGTTAACAGGGCACTTCCTTTGTCTGATGCGTGTCACTATTTGTGTTGGCTAGTGCTTGTTTGTTTTGTGGCTAGATTTTGCCCCTCACACTGGTGCTGCTTTGTGCCTTTTCTTTAACGGTGCTTGACACAGTTCATGCACCGCTGACAGGGCGCTTCATTTCCTTGGTGCGTGTGCCTTTCATTTTATGCCGGTTTTACCGGCTCTCTGCAGTGCTACTCTCTGCAGCGCTAGTAAGTACCGTTGAAGCACATGCGCGCCTCCTCTAATGTAACGCACTCACCCGGCCTCGCCCGTAGCTCCAGACGCGTCTTCTATTTCCTCTCACACATGCGGGGGGGGCCTCCGCTCGCGCACTGGTCGCAGCGCTGATGGTTTTTGGGGCTGAGTACCTTTGCGTGCTATTTGAAGGCTTCCTTTTGTGGCGGCAGTTACGTTTGTTCCTCGGGCTGCATCGGGCTTGATTCTCGCCGGCATGGAGATGTCGCCACTCAAGGATTTTGTCAACAGAGGTGCTTGGGCATGATGTCATCCCACCCTCATCGCCAGTGTCGCGGCCCAGGTGAGCGGCACTGATATATATTAAGGGTATATGCATATACGCAATACAGGCAGCAATAGTAAAGACACGTCACACTCTGATGCTGGTATGGGCCGTAAGGTCACAAGCGACCCCGGCCTCTTTATTTATGCTCTCTGGCCACGCCTGGCCAGAGAGTGATACAATGTGTGAATGTCCTTCCAGGCCTGATAATATGTGTGAACAACTAGACCGTTACACACCTGACAAGTAATGGAATGAGCAATATCTAGAGTGGTGCATTTACTGAAAAACACATCTTATTGCTATTCCGCTCGCCTCCAACAAATAGTTTGTCACTGCTTAAGGAAAACCATTCTAAACGGGTTTTAATGAATACGGTGCCATGAAATGCCAATCTACATCGCCACGCACCCACTTCCTGGTCTGCCTTTACTAAGTCACCTCAACTGCCACTACATGATCTGTCTATCCCTTATATGGACACTGCACCATCTCAAAACCCCACAGAACATCAGCGCACTTTACTTTTAAGCTCATCAATAGTACTGTCAATACCTTTACATTGAAAGCTCCCCTAATCCGTACTCTTGGCTTAACCCAGTACTATCAATATAATCACTGATGATGCATTGATTAGGGAGGTGAATGTACATGCCAATGTAATGGAAACATGGTGGCCTTGCTATAAATAATCAGATTTTAGGCACCAATTTAAGGTCAGCCAATATTGCTAACCAAGACTGAGAAAATGAATGAAGCCAAGGCATTTAACCTGGCTGTTGAAATAAGTGTCTGGCAGAATGAATCCCGTGATACCATAAACAGACTCTCCGGCCTGCCTTTTTACATTACAGGGTATCAATGGGCACAGATTCCTTTTTGAATGTTTCTTATCAGGGAAAAATAGGATACTTTGTGGGTTTGGATATGGTAGTCATGGAATGGGACCAAAGTAAAATACACAACCCTGAAGCAGTTTAAGAGCCTCCAAATATACAAACGCAGATCCTGAATATTGATGATTTAACATTACAATCTAATTTCAGAAGTACAAAAGTCTCAATATGAAATGTTAACTGATGCTTACATTTAAAGTGGAAATTCAATACAATATACAAAGCTTAGAAACGAATGCTTTCAATATCACCCATCCCTCCATATCCAATACAACCTTATGTCGACATTACTGGCACGGCTAAAATGCAGAACACAGTCGAAGGCAATGGCAATAAGGAGGGATCCAAAAGTCATTGCGCCATCAGAAGATTCTCATTGATAGTCTGTGCATCTTGGCCAACTGGAAACAGAAGTAGAATTTCAATGTCCCACTGGACACACCAGTTTAAATTGACTTGTCCCTAGTGCAAGGGGCAACTGACTTCGCGTGGGTAAAAGGGGGACTGATACAACCTCAATTTTGAATAAAGTATTGCGGCTCTAGATACTTCTACGCTCAGCACGCAACAATGGTTATCCATTTCCAAACAACATTTTTGGAGGAGGGAGGAAGCCGGTGAAATACTGCTCTTCTGTTCCACTCTCCATCTTGGACAAAACACAAGAAACGGACACTAACTTCACTCTTGCGCCTGCAGTAAAGAATGGACTTAGCCTTTAATGCACAGGGAGATACAAGTCTGAACGGAGAAAAGCAGCTGATGGTGCTTACAAAAATCCAACTAGAAAACTTGACTAAGGAAATAGTTATCATAATCCAAATTCGTCTAGTATCCTTGTGCAAGCTGCAGCATTCTGTCCTTCTAAGATTAACTGTTCTTGGAGGCAGAGGTTTCAGTATTTTAGAAGAATTGCCTTTCATAGTGTACAGTTGTCTTTAAAAATAAGTATTTTCCCTAAAAATACGATAACCGCTGTCAATACTTCTCAAACAGTAAAAGCACCATTGAAGCGCTTGTAATTAGTGGCACACCTTGGATAAACACACACACCGCCCACAGACAGACAGACACACACACACAGTGCCTCTTTGCTCCTCCCGTTCTACACACACACACACACACACACACACACAAACCGCCCAAAGACAAACACACAGTGCCTCTGCGCTGCCCCCTCGGTTCACACACACACACACACACACACAATCAATCAATCAATCAATGAAAGCATTTATATAGCGCACTACTCACCCAGAGGGTCTCAAGGCGCTGGGGGAGGGGGGTCCGCTACTGCTCGAACAGCCAGGTCTTGAGTTGCTTCCTGAAGGCGAGGTGGTCCTGGGTCAGGCGGAGGTGGGTCGGGAGGGAGTTCCATGTCTTGGCGGCGAGGTAGGAGAAGGACCGTCCCCCTGTGGTGGCTCTTCGGATGCGGGGGACGGCGGCGAGGGCGTGGCCGGTCGATCGAAGCTGGCGTTTGGGAGCGTGGAAGTTGAGGCGGCTGTTGAGGTATCCTGGGCATTGGTTGTGTAGGGCTTTGTGTGCGTGGGTGAGGAGTCGGAAGGTGATTCTCTTGTTGACCGGGAGCCAGTGCAGGTCTCTCAGGTGTCCGGAGATGTGGCTGCGATGGGGGATGTCCAGGATGAGTCGTGCTGAGGCGTTCTGGATCCGCTGGAGTCTCTTCTGGAGTTTGGCGGTGGTTCCGGCGTAGAGGGAGTTGCCGTAGTCCAGACGGCTGGTGACGAGGGCCTGGGTGACCGTCTTCCTGGTCTCGGTGGGGATCCACCGGAAGATCTTACGTAGCATGCGCAGGATGTTGAAGCACGACGAGGAGACGGCGTTGACTTGTCTGGTCATGGAGAAGGAGGAGTCCAGGATGAAGCCCAGGTTGCGTGCGTGGTCTGTTGGTTTGGGTGCGCTGCCTAGGGCGGGGGGCCACCAGGAGTCGTCCCAGGCGGAGGGTGAGGATCCCAGGATGAGGACTTCCGTCTTGTCCGAGTTCAGTTTCAGGCGGCTGTTCTTCATCCATTCGGCTACCTCTTTCATCCCTTCGTGAAGGTTGGCTCTGGCGGTGGTGGGGTCGTTGGTGAGGGAGAGAATCAGCTGGGTGTCGTCGGCGTAGGAGATGATGTTGAGGCTGTGCTGGCGTGCAATGTCTGCGAGGGGGCTCATGTAGACGTTGAAGAGGGTTGGACTGAGCGAGGAGCCTTGAGGAACGCCGCAGATGACTTCGGTGGCTTCAGATCTGAACGGGGGGAGGCGGACTCCCGTTCTCAATAACATAGACATATACTGCTTCTGCGCAGTACCCTCTGTCTACACACACACAAACCACCCGCAGAGTAGCAGACAGACAGACACACAATAACTCTCTGCTACCTCCTCTGTCCACACACACACACACACACACCGTTCGCACAGTGCCTCTGTGCTGCCTCCTCTGTACACACGCACACACAAACACACACACACAAACCATCCTCAGACAGACATTCACTGTCTCTGCGCAGTACCCTCTGTCTACATACACACACAAACCACCCACAGACAGACACACAATGCCTCTCTGCTACCTCCTCTGTCCACACACACACACACACACACACACACACACAAACCGGTCGCAGATAAACAGACATACAGTGTCTCTGTGCAGTATCCTCAGTCTACACACACACACAAAACATCCGCAGACAGACAGACATGTACTGCCTTTGTGCAGTATCCTCTGCCTACACACACACATACACACAAACCGACCGAAGACAGACATTCAGACACACACACTGCCACTGAGCTGTCCCCTCTGTCCACACAAACACCAATCCAAGCCGCCTGTGAACTCCACACTCCACACTCACACCTCCCGCAGACAGACACACACTGCCTATGTGCTGCCCCCTCTGTCCACATCCACAAACACATACATACACAAACCATCTGCAGACAGACACACACACAGCGCATCTGTGCTGTCCCCCTGTCCACACACACAGCGTCCCCAGCTGCCCGTGAACTACACACTCCACTTGTACATAAACCAGCCACAGCCTCCTGTGCACTACTCTTCTCTCCACACACAGAACACAACTGAGGCCGCCTCTGCACTACACCCCTCTCCTCAGACAGACAAAAACCAACAACAGCCTCCTGTGCACTACACACCTCTTCACACACAGAAACCAGCCACAGCTGCCTGTGTACTACTCCTCCCTACACACAGAAGAAAAAAACACAGCTGCCTGTGTACTACTCCTCTCTACACACACAGAAACACATTAGAAACATTGGCAAAACCAATAGCTCTAGCTAAACACTTATAAGGTCCCAAAGGCGAGACCTATTGGCTATGCCAATGCTTGTTTCTCTCCTTGTCAATGTTTTCTTTCTCTGTCATTAGACAGGGCCGGCGCTAGGCATGGGCAGCAGCCCACTGTCCTGGTGCTCAGGTCATAAACATGGGGCCTCTCGCCCGTGTCCTCCCCTGACCTGGGCCTCACAATTATGCTCCAGCACTGTGAGGCCCAGAGGAGGGGCGCCTTTTTCCTGGGCCTCCAGGCATGTGTAGCACTGCCAGGAATAGGGGAAGGAGCCCTTCCAAACGACAAGCAACTCTCACTCTTTCAGCCCTTGATGAGCTGGGAAAGAGATACGTGCCAGTGTCTGTGAGGGGGCGTTGTGCACAGGAGGGATCCTGCCCGCTCAGGATCACCTTCTACTATTGAGATGCAAATAGGGTTGCCACCTTTCCAAGAGAACCATCCAGGCAATTTGCTGCTATTTTAGGACTCTGCAAAGGTCGGGACACAACACTGAATAGATCTTTACAGAAAATCATATCTATTCATTTGTAACAAGACACTTCTGTTTTTGTTTATATTTGTTTATATGAATTAACACTCAGGGATCGAACGCAGCTCTAGAACCCATTTAAATGTATTTTCTGTTTATCTTTGCTGTTTTGATTATGTACAGATAAGGGCTAAAAGTATTTGCTTATTTTTCTACCGGGACATGAAACAGAGCAGAACGGGACAGAACACCAGCCAGGTGGCAAACCTAGCTGCAAACAGCCTTGAATGAGGAATGAAACCCATGTTTTACAGTTGTGCATACCACAAACGTGACCCAAAGGCATTGGAACACTTTACATGAACACCAGTTACGTTACATAAGGACACATTCTTTTTGGGGGGCGTGGCTTGGTAGCCGAAGATGTCGGAAGCGGGAGCCTGATGCTCCGCACGGGACGATTGTTATCCTATAACATCTGGGCCCAGGCTGATTACCTTGATGTGAGGAACGAATTCCCAGTTGTGAAGAGCACAACTGGGGCTTCCTCCAGGGCCCGAAAGCCAGGCCTATCGGTGCTGCGTAGCAGGCCTGTGACGACAAGATGGGGGCTCCGGGCAGCTGACTTGCTGGACCTCCGGGACCCGGGCACCCTTTGAAGGGGCCGTGAAGTTGATGCATGGCTGATGCGATGCCACCAAGGGGAGTGGAGTGAATGGTCCTGCCCGAGGTTACCGATACGAGGAAAGTGGCTGGACCTATCAAGCTCTGGTAAATTATTACACCAGCGGGAGCGGTCTGCGTGGGCATACGCTGGCTGGAGCAAGAGCGGCCCCTGAAGCGGAGAGCAGGTCCACCTGGACATTCACGGTGGAGAAGAGGGAGGTACCAGGCGCCCGCTGCTCGATGCAGAGCTGGCAGCCCCCGTGTGGATGCCGCGGCTGGACCTCAACTCTGATCCAGCCTAACCTGCTAATGCTGATGCGAGACAGACAAACTGAGCATGGCTCAGGAGGACTCCGGTGAGCCAGGCTTTGGGGCACTGGGAGGTGTGTAGAGGACTCCCCCGTGGAGCGGAAGCTCGGGATCCGGTTCGGGGCCCGGTGATTGATCTGGTAAATCTTGCTGCCTTGGGGGTACTGTTGTCCTAGTTTACCCCCTTCTCTCTCCAACCTGTGACTCTGGCCCCTGACGGGAACCGCCTGAAACCCCGAGGTCGAGCTGTGGGCAGGAGGGCCCACAGTACCCAGTGTCCTGGCAGCAGTTAAAGGCTCAACGCGGCCTACTGAGGGCCTCGGAGCAGGCAGATAAGACTACTCCCAGCGCTGTTCATGTCCCATACGTGACCTGCACAGCCCACGCATGGCTGCGAGTGGTGGGGTGGATTGGACATGGCCAGGTGGTGGAGTAGATTGCCCGGCTCTGCGTGAGGGATCCGTGGCTCTCTGAGCCTGGGTGGCGCTTCCACACCTGGTGGTACCCTCGGACTAACGTTGCTCGACCATGTCTGAGGAGAAATCTCACTGGGGCATTTTCTGGACGCAAACTCATCACTTACTGGTGCCCTGTTGTTTATTTTCTGATAGTCTCACCTTGCAAGGGTGGGCAAAACTAGGGCGTGGCCAGTGGGGATGCTGCGTCACCAGGAGGAGGTCGCCCTTGAACGGAGGCAGGAGAGGCAGGGGCCGAGTACCCACGAGGACCCAGTGAAACAGTAACTAACTCAAATACTCAAAGGCTCGGCCTTTTACACCCTAGGAGAAAAAAGCCCACTGAGTGACAACCTGCTCGCTGGCACCGGAGCGCCTACTGTGTCTTGTAGTGGCAAGGCTCCTGCGCTATTAAGATAGAGACATACTATTGCAAAAGGCAAGAACTGCAGGTCCGTATGTGGTTAATAATAGTAAGGTCTTGATATTCCTTGACTACATGGTGGAAGTGCAAAGGAGGCGAGTCTCGTTTCTCAAAGTCAAAAGGGATCTGCAGGCGGAGGGGCTGCCGTACTCCTTAATGTTCCCTGCCCAGCTTTGGATAATATTGGAGGAAACTACTCACTTCTGTGATGACCCCACAGCAGATTGGGAGTGGCTCGAGGCCCTCAAGTCTGGGAACCTGTCTCTGAGGAAGGAGTCTGCCACTGCCCCACGAGAATGGAATTTGAGTAACAGGTTTCAAAGGAGGCCTCGAAGGGGCCCATTGAAGAAGCCAAGTATATCTCAGACTGAAAAGGAGAGGCCTGCTGCCCTCCAGGGGGTAGCTGCGATCATGAAAGGGAAGGAGAGTATTTCAGAGGTCGGCTCCCCTTCTGTGAAAGGGACTGGTGATTCAGATTCAGACTCCTCGCAGGCTGACAGCACCCTGCTATCGATAGTTAGCCTGAGGATGGCAGATGGCATTATCTGACAGGATGCCTCCAAGCATTGACTTCTCCTCCTGGGACATGTAACATTCTAATAATGCACTTGGTAGCCCTGTTTGAACTTTAGTCATGGTATAGGGTGGCACGGGCAGAATGGGGAACTGCTGCCCTTGTACCATAGCCTAACCCTCTCTGAAGGCTGCACCTAAGGCTGGTTTAGGTCTTCTGATTAAGTCAATGGTTTGCTTACAGTTTGGGCAGATGGCATTGCCAGGCTGCTCTTGGTCTGGGGAGTTATTGTTTAGGGGTCTTTTTTATGTGTCTTAGTTTGCTTTAATTGCATGGGTGGCTCTGGATTCTGTAACTGGGTGCATGGGGGTGGGAGATGGAGGAATGGCGAAGTCTGAGATGAGTACTTTCCATGGCACCAACACCATACACGCTAAAGTTCAGGACATGGAAAATTATGGGGATGGGCTCGGCAGCTAAGCGGCATAATGTGCATAGATATTCAGATTGACCTACTACAGGAGACACATCTCATACAAAGCAAGGTAGTGAAACTACGCGGAGATGGAAAGGGAAGACATTTGCAACCTCCTTTTCAGCATATGCCAGGGGGGTGTTAATTTGAGGGAGAGCAAGTGTCCCCTTTTAGCCTCAGCAGACACTCATAGATAAAGATGGCTGATATGTCCTGGTGACTGGGAAGTCGTTTGGTTGTGATATTACCCTCGGCAGCGTGTATGCCCCCAATCATGACCAGATACCCTTCTTACATGGTCTTTTGGTCCCACTGGCCAAACCGGGAGTGGCAGATATACTTCTTGCGGGAGATTTTAATTGTGTGTCTGATGTTAACCTGGATCTTTCAACTCCCCAATAACTTGGGGCGCTCAGGCCCACTGTAGCACTGCAGGGTTACATGATTGGATGGGACACTGGGGGTTGGAGGATATCGGGAGGACACATCACGTATACAAGAGGGATTACTCCTTTTACCTGCCCATATACCACCTACATACGCGCCTAGACACCGTCCTATGCTCTCATAACCTCAGCCACTCTATTACCCACACAGACTATTTAGGGTCCACAACCTCAGACCGCAGCCCTTTGGTGCTTGATTTTCAGCCATTGGGAGACCGTACCCTGATTCCCTTATGTCGGTTTAATCCACGGGCCCTGGACAATACTGTTTTACGAACACTCCAGGTCCACCATTGACAATTATTTGTCCGATAATGTACACTCAGCGTCCACAGAACTGGTGGAGAGGGAGTCTAAGTCTGTCATGTGTGGACATTGCTTGGAAAACTCGATAGGTAAACAGTGGGATTTACATCTGGAATTGGGAGAACTTGAGGATTGATTACACAGACTGGGCAACGCAAAGGGAATGGAGGCTGATGACCCAGAGGGCCCGCATGAAGCACGTACACTTTATAGTGAGGCGCTTGAGAGGTTACGATGCCATGACTATAGAGGATATCTCACAGGGGTACAGGATAATAGAGCCGCCTGGCCGTTTGTTGGCGTGGCTTGTTTGGCTGGAGTCACAAGGGTCCCCAATCACGCATGTAAGGACTGGGACTGGTGAGTCTGTTTATAATCCAGAGGTAATCAATGCCTTTTTCTGCGATTACTGCAGGGACCTGCATAGGGCGAGGCCTCCGGTCCCTACGGAGGACCGGAGGGACTTCCTGATGGCACTACGGTTTTGGGTGCTGGACCCTCAGGCAAGGGATGTGCTGGGGTGACCTGTGATGGAGCAGGAGATCTGAGCGGCTATTAAAAGCATGGCCACCGGGAAGACCCTGGGCCCAGATGGCCTCCCTGCAGAATTCTACTCTGCACATGCCTCGGCACTGGCCCCCGGTTGGTGACTCTCCATGGGGAGTCATTGAGGTTTGGGTGGCTCCCTGAATCTACGTGCGATGCAGTAATAATCCCACCCCCCCCTGACTAATGCTCCGGGGGCTTGCACCACAGACTTCTGCCTGCTCTCCATGATTAATATGGATTTATTAACTACTTAGTAAGATCATGGCTCTTCGCCTACTCCTGTATATGTGTACTCTAATTCATACATATCATAATGGGTTTATCCCATCCCAGAATGTCTTTTAACATGCGCAGATTATATTCAGTATTGTTCCTACTGGGGATCCGGGACCTTCCACTGGCGGCATTTCTGTCGATAGATCTGGAAAAGGCCTTTGACACAATACGTAGGACTATCGATTTGAGGTCATGGAGCGTATGGGTCTTGGTGGTGAATGAGTGAGAGGAATGAAATTGCTTTGAGGGGACCCCCACAGTGTGTTAAGACCGGTAGGACGGTATCCTAACAGTATGGGATTTTTTGTGGCACTAGACAGGGCTGTCATTTATCACCAGTCTTGTTCGCTTTATCAATAGAACCGCTGGCCTAGCTGTTTAGACAAGGAGGGAAAGGAATTGGGCTAACTGTAGGAGGCAATGAGCATATTATATCCTGATACGCTGGCATCCTCTTGATTTATTTGGCGGATGCTGTAGTGGGCTCTGCTAGGGCCGTAGATCTCTTGGGGAGATTCAAACACGTATCAGGTTTGAGGGTCAACAGGAACAAGACTTATTTATTACCTGTGTCCCAGATGCTCTCTTTTCCCCTGGACCTTCCTGCGGATCTTAATTGGGCACAGTCCACTTTTAGATATTTGGGGATTCATATTTATCACTCCCTTGAGGATCTATGGGAGGGTAACCTCTGGAGGACCCTTCGATCTCTTAGATTTTGCGTTCCCTTCTAGTGTTCTCTATGATTGCCCATTATGGCCTCGATTTACCTGTCCAAGATGGTTATGCTCCCAGCCTTATTATACTTGTTTATTAATCTCCCAACTACAGTAACTGCCTGTTGGTTTAGCCAGCTGGACTCTTTATTACGGGACTTTATTTGGGGTAAAGACAGCGGCGATTGTCCATAGAAACATTACAGCGCACCATGACAGAAGGTGGCCTGGGAGTGCTGAACTTCGAATTATACTTTCTGGCTTCCCAGCTACAGTGGGTTGCACAGTGGTTGGAGGGTTTGAGGTTGGAGGCAACGGGTTGAACGGAGTATGGGATGCGCTTCACTTTATTACTGGCAAAATTGCTTAACCCAGTGGTGGAAACCCCATGCCCAACTTTGTTGCTGACCAAGGCCCTGCCGTGTTGGACAAGAGGTGTGGCTAAGACCGCAGAGACCCCTTTAGCATGCCCCAGTCTTGCCCTTGATTGGACTGCTGCATGTGGACCCACTAACAATATTCACAGCTGACCCCCTGGACATAGGTAGGGTTAGACACAGTAGAAGATTGCTACCAACAAAATACTCTAAAGCCTTCGAGGAACTGGTCGAGGACTCTGGCCTCCCATCTGGCTAATTCCTCTGATATGAGGTCCTGGCCCAAACGTTCAGCAGAGTGCGGGGTAGGGGTCATGAGGGGCCCAAAACTCACCCAGTGTTACATATCTTGCTTACACTGGGTTCAGCAAAACACCTGGTGAAATGGTTCTGCTGTTAACTGTCTGAAAAGACCTGGAACCATTTATTAAAACTGTGCGGGCAGTGGAAAGCGGTATTGGAGAGGGAACTATGGAGCTCAGAATGGAACAGGGTTCTGGCATACCCTAAGATGATCGTGCATAATACGAGGAAGAAACATACGCAGTTTAATTACCTGCTTATGACTTATGTGATGACCCATAGACTCCAAGTCGCTTATGGTGGTGAGGTTCATGGTTGCACGAGGTGTAATTATGGTGATGCTGACTTTGTGCACACGACCTGGGCATGCCCTGAACGGCATTCGTTCTGGGACAAAGTACTGGTGGTAGTGGGTACGACACTGGGAAACACGCTTGACTCCACTGTTGGGGTTTCCCCACCCACCCAAACAGAAAGTTGGAAACAGATTTACTGACTTTGCTCTGTTCCTGGCAAGGAGGAGGATAGCTATGGCATGGAAGTCCACTGGTGAGCTAGTGGTGAGGACCTGGATACATGTTGTTTCTCATTGGGCTGGGGTGGAGGATGAGTCCTGACTAGGGAATAATTGAAAGGACTTAGGTGGCGTCCACCACGGAGCAATGGAAGAAGGTCCTTGACACCTGGGAACATCTGGAACACGTGCAGAGCAGCGATGAGGAGAGCCTGGATGGATCCCAGTTGGATGGGGGCACCACCCACACTCAACCATGACCAAGATGAGAATGCCTATAGTCTAGTGGCTCGTTAGAATAACCCCCCGAACCCCCACCCACCCAGTACTATAAGTCCCCCAGTTTGTTTTTATAGATTCTGGAATTCTCAGCCCACCCTGCAAGTGTTATTTAATAGTTGAGGTTGTTAAGTACATCCCCTTAGATGCTCCCTCCCAAAACGGGTTAGACCATCTTATAATTATAATTACATAAAAATTAGATAATGCACCACAATGACATGATTCCTTACGGCAGTACCATAGACACGAAGAGAGCTGGTATTTTCGCATGTACATTGATTATTGTGGACCCTCAACACTGGCTGTTGGCAAAATAGTTGCATACAGGTTGACAAAGACGTGTCTCATGTTAGTGTGATATATTGCAACTTAATTGGTGAATGAGGTGATGGCATGACCGTATTTGTATTATATTAAATGCAACACATTCTTTTTTCCGACACAAGGAGATTAACCCCTTCAGCGCGGCGTGGATTTCCGCGCCCCGCTGAAGGTTCCGTGCGCGGGCGGGGCCATGACGGAACGGTTCCGTCATAAGCACAGCCCAACCGACGTGCATGACGGAACCGTTCCGTCATGCGCGTCGAACGGGTTAAGTGATTTGCCCAGAATCACAGGATATTGAGCTGATGCCAAGACTGGAACCTAGTTACAAAGCCTGCAGATATACCGGTAATGCCACATCCTAGTTAGATAGAAGGTGACAGGCAGAAGCCATATGAAAGCTCTGCTCTTTATGGACTTGTGGTTCAAACTGGATTGAGCCAGAGCCAGAGCCAGCAAGTTCGTCCTTGGTGTCTATTTCTCACTTATGTCTGTTTCAAAGTGCTGCTGTATCACCAGATCAGTGGACGAGGCACAGGGAGAGTGTTATTTGCCCAGGGTCAAACAGTTTGTTAAATTAGTAGAACCAGGACTGCAGTACACTGCTGCTTGGGACAAAGGCTATATATTTACCACTGTACTGCATTTAGGTGACTATTACATATGACTAGGCGCCTCTCTTCTCTCAGGAAATATTCAGTACATGTTTAGAAATCTTATTATCGATCCCCGGCTCACTTAATTTCCACGACGGCCCCCAGCGCCATGAGACCCGTAAGGGTGAGTAGTTTGCGCTTTACAAATTTGGATTTACCTATGACTAGCAGTTTTTAGATTGAATTAAATTACTCCCAATCTTGCCGAAAAGAGAGCAGCAGAACAATAAGCAGGGCCACTGGAATTATTTAGCAAAGGAGGGTCAAATTGTGTGACAGGAATGAGTAAATTATGCACCAAGAATGGGCATATTATGCTGCATAATTCGGCATATTCTATGAGAGTATTACTTCACTATATTGTCATTTTTGAACCTATTAAAACTGTCTGGTCATTAGTTGCACTTAATTAGTTCCAGTTTCACATTCACATGTAGCAATAGGCAACAGAGAGGTAACCATTCTAGCTTTGCAAAAGATCTAGAGCAATGCGAAAACCGGTGATGTTGTGTTATTAGGAACCTTTGAACCATTTGAGCTCGAAACAAAAACATTTTTTATAAAACCTGCAGATTATGCAGCAGATGATGGAATATGTGGCAAAAGCAGAAAATCTATAATCATGCAGCGGACACATATCCCGGTTGGCAGATATCTGAGCCTCACACATAGATGCAAATACAGGTGAAGGGAAACAAAGTCACACAGCTTGCTGTTATCACTTCACAAATACTTAGGAGAGGCATGCTTTTTACTTTGTTCAATCCCTGTAAGAGCTATGGATGTACTTACTGTAAAAAAGTCAGATTTGTTGGTCTGTTCCAGTATTTACAGAAATAACAATTTAAATACCTCTATTTTGTTGTATTTCTTTTATAGCACTACTCATCCCAATGCAGGGTGTCAGAGTACTTTAAATCACAGGTACACATTATACATTGACAATACATTCTATAAATGTGTAAATCAATGTACAAGATGTGTTACATAAAACAATGAGGTTTACAAGGAGTAGGAGTTGCGTCCTTCATAGCTTGCCATGCTATATTAGGATTACAATTTATGAACTGTGACTAACAAAAGGATCTCTGTGTGAAAAGCAGTAACTCACCTACCTAGCTGCATTACAAAATCTGTCATCTGCATGTTATATTATGTGTTTTGCAGGAGACACATGAATCCTCTAGGCTTCTGTGATTCAAAACTGGGACTAGAGAAAACACAGGTCTCTCCATCAAATAAGTTACCCTCCAGAGTTATTTTACCATTATTATTGTTCCCTGGGATTTAATTGGCACACAGAGACCTCTGCCGCAGGTGCCTTAACCCAATAAGATATTTTAAAATGCAGACTTGGCAACCAATTAAGCAGAATATATTTACTGAGTTAAAAAAATAAAAAGTATAATTGCATCAGACTTCGTCACTTTTTTAGCACAACCCAGATGCAAAATCTAATTTGTTAAATCTCATATTGCGCTCAAATTTACTCATGAGAGACCTGCAAAATGTGTGTGAAGTGTTAAGATCTGATGTCACGTCTTGTGATATCCCTTCCTGTGAAGTCATGGGTTGTGATGTCACTTCCTGTGATGCTGTTATGTACTGTTATACCACGCACCATGATGTCACTTCAATACTGCCTAACTTGTTAATACCCCCAGTTCTGTTTTTTAGAACTTGTGCCCTAGTCCTCTCTCTATTTCTACTCTCTTCCACTTCCTCTTTCCATTATTTACAAGTCCTCACCTCCCACTCTTTCACACATCACCGTCTTTTACACAGTAAAAGAATTCCAGACTGCGCTAGTGTCTCTAATTTCACATATGTTCTTATACTTAAGTGTCAAAGTGCATGGGGGCGAGTTTTTCCTCTCTTTGTTTCTAACAGAATGACGAAATGGGAAATGCGATCGCCAGTGTCTAGAAAGATAATAACCCTGCTTTATGACAACTAGTGTATGTGTGTCTCCTCGCACGTGAGTCCATGCTGTTAAAAGAAATTTAAAGGCCAATAAGACACCCGACCTTGCCTATCGTGCAAGAAACTGCCCGTCCCACTTGTGCTATCTATTTGTGAACCCAGAGCACCGGCGGCTTCTGGTGCTCATTTGAGTCGACAGGTGGCAGCGGAACGTGACACCTGGGACGCAGCCAATGGGGCTAAGGCCTCCTTGCAAGAGGCGCTATCAGAATACATAAAACGGTATAGTCCGAAGGTTTTGATCGATTACCGGTAAACGTTTCCCTTGGCAACCACCTGATTCGAATCCCACTATTCCTGAGAAGCATAAAAGTGACCTTGGTCTTGCCGTGGTTGCAAAATTCGGGAGGGAGATAGAAATGCTTCCGTTCTTCGTGAAGGGCTGTGGTGTTAGTTAGGGTGACCAACTGGCATTGGTGCAAATTCAGGACGGTGAGTGTAAAAATTCAGGACAAAGGGTCAAAATTCAGGACACAAATTCAGGAGAGAAGGCAAAATTCAGGACAAAACTTCAGGACAATAGGTAAGTTTTACAGACACATCAGAGGAGGTTGCGCAATATTATATAAGTAATCCCAGCCATATCCAAACATATTCAGCCATTTGCAAACCTATCCATCATGTATCCTTCCATCTATCATTTCACTCATCCATCCTTTCACTCATCTATCCATTATCCATCCATCCAACCTTTCACCCTATCCATCTGTACACTCATCCATCCACTCTTGTACCCATCCATCCATTCACACATCCATCCAGCCATTTACCCTTTCACCCATCCAGCCATCCTTTCACTTACTCCTCCATCCATCCACCCACTCATCTTTCCACCCGTCCACCCTTTCAGTCTTCCATCCATCCTCCCTTTCTCTCTCCATCAACCCTTTCACTTAGCCATCCTTCCTTCCATCCACCCACCCATACATCTACTCATCCACTCATGAATCTATCCATTGACCCTATCACTCATCCATCCTTTCTCTCATCCATTTATCCTTTCACTCCTTCGCTCATCTATTCATCACTCATCCATCCACCCTTTTACCCATCCAGCTACCCTTCCACCCATACATCCAGCTATTTACCTTTTCTCTCATCCATCCTTCCACTCACTCATCAATCCATCCATCCTCTCTCATTATCCATCTATTCAATCTTTCATTCATCCATTCACCCTTTCACTAATTCATCCAGCTATCCACCCATCCCTTCACTTACTCACTCGCCCACCTTTTCATATTAATTTTAAGCTGAGCCTTTTTGAGAAGAGGCCCATCAAGAACTTCACCCTTGCTGCAGGAGCCATTCCAGGACTGGGACAAAAGCCACCCCGGGCGGAGACAGGAGGCATCACAGGCGGGGGGGGGGGGGGGGGGACAGGATCCACCACATGGGGGGACAGGAGCCCTCACGGGGGGGGGGGCAGGAGCCATCACGCCATCACAGGAGGAGGAACAGGATCCACCAGGGTGGGCACAGGAGTGGGCATGCAGTATTCTAGTATCGTCTTGGTCTCTTCCAGGGTGGGGTAGGGCTCTCTTTCTAAAATGTTAGTTTTGCCACCCCCACTGTGCTGTACAGTACTTAAAGGAGATACTCCAAGAGAACTGATTTAACTGATTGTCCTCCATACTTTGTTAATCAGTGTGGGTGCGATTGTGCCATTTCTTTTTTTTTTTATTACATTATAGACTGCATGTTTGAAGAACCGAGGTTTGCTTACAATTTAGTGACAGTAATTAAGCGCTGTGAAGAGAACCACGTGCTGCCTGGGGCCGGTTCTAGGACGTTTGGGGCCCTGGGCAGAAAGGGAATGTGTGAGGTGCCTCTAAATTGCAGAGACATGACGCATTCAGGGCTGTTTGCATCTGAATAGATGCCCCTGCGCCTGAAGCTGCAGCCCCTCCTCTCAGTCACCTTCAAGCACATCTTAACAGCTCATCAAGGGCTGAAGGTGTGAGGGTAGCGATCCCGCTGTGCCTCTCCAATGCTGCTGGGTATCTGAACTTTGGTACTGCATCGGAGTCTGTTACACCCGACCTCAACAGCATCGGAGTCAAGAAGGGTGGTGGGTGGGAGCTGTGCCGGCTTTAGGGTGGAGCGACCGGTGCCCGGTTAAAATTACGGACAAATGACGTCCATTAAAGAATCCTTCACGGACAACGGACAGACGGCCGAAATTACGGACTGTCCGTGAAATTTACGGACGGTTGGTCACCCTAGTGTTAGTCCTTCTAATTATTGAGCTATCGCCCTTCTAGCCTCCTTCGCTGAAACGTACAGTAAGGTGACCTTTAGAAGGATTCGCCACTTTCAGAATAGAGAATTCTGTCATGTATTATTCAATCCAGACCAGTGGCGTAGCAATAGTTCATCTTGTCCGAATACAGAAGGAAAATGGCCCCCCTGACCACTGGCTGGATAGTAAATACAGCACCAATTACGGTTCAGTGGACTACTCAGCATATAGAGCCATGGTGCACTGAACCTACTGTGCCATTACTAGCTACATCCATGACCCAGACACCATTTTGGGAAGAACGGGGCACTTTAAAGAAAAGAGTTCAACTCAATCAATCTATAATGAGAAATGCAGCATTAAAAAAAAAAATTATGGTGGAGGCCAAGGGAGTAGCCAGAAAATCACAGTAGCCCCCACTTTGAACTAAAGCGCTGATGCCTACAAGCAAGAATAGCAAGTGGACCGAACCCTCCCTAGAACAGCTTCCTTGTCCCTTCCATTCATGCATCTATCTATTCATTCTTTCATCCTTCCATCCACCTAATGATATCCACTATTTCACCTTTACATTCTACCATCGATTCATTCTTTCATCCATCATGCAATCTTCCCCATTCCATCCGTTCATCCATCAATCCACCCAATTTGCCATCCATCCAATCTGCCATCCTTCCATCCACCCATCCACTGTGCCCTCCATCCATCCATCTATCCACTCTGCCATCCATCATCCATCCACTTTGCCGTTCATTCATCAGTCCGTCCACTCTGCAATCCAACCATCCAATCTACCATGTACCAATCCACTTTGCCATCCATCCAGCCATTCTGCCATCCATCCATCCATCCACTCTTCCATCCACTCGTCCATCCATCCACCTTTCATCAATCCACTCTGCCATCCACCTTCCATCCTGCCCTTCATCCAACAATCAATCAACTCTGCAATATAATCCTCCATTTATTCAATTTGCCATCTATTCCTTTTGCCATCCATCCATTCACTCTGCCATCCATCCATCCATCCATCCATCCATCCATCCATCCATCCATCCATCCATCCATCCATCCATCCATCCATCCATCCATCCATCCATCCACCCATCCACCCATCATGCAGGCACTCTGGCTACCATTCACTCATCTTTCCACCCAGTCATTCATCCATCCCTTTACTCTGCCACCCTTTCACCTGTCCTTCCACCTATCCATCCATCTCTTTACTCTGCTATCCTTTCGCCTGTCCATCCACCTATCCATTCATCCTTTTGCACTGCCACCCTTTCATTTGTCTCTCCACCTATCCATTCACTCTCTCACTCATCCATCCAGCCACACATCCCTTTACTTTGCTATCCTTTCTTCTGTCTATCCACCTATCATTCACTCATCCTATCACTCACTCATTCACCACCTACTCATTCATCCATCCTTCATTCTTTTCACCATTTCTTCCAATATTCCTTCTTTCCATCCCTGCTCTGTTTGCCTGATTTTGTTTTTCCTTGCTCTTTCTGCTTCTATTGACCCTCCTACAACCAAAAAAGGAGAGGAGTTGGCCTAACGGCTAGGGCGGTCGACCTTAAAATCTGGGGAACCAGGTTCGATTCTCGACAAGGACGCGCAACATCCTGTGATTCTGGGCAAATCACTTAATCTCCCTGTGCCTAACAAAAATGAATGAGTCCTCATGTAACGCAACTGGTGCTTGTGTAAAATGCTGTGATACCGGATACCTTTGGGTCAAGTTCGCGCTATATAAAACTTCGTAAAAAGGTGGAGAGCTAGAGATGCCAGGTAGACAGGACGGTCAGTTTACTGGAACAAAGAGATTTAAAGTGGGATGAGTTGGACAGGGAGAGAGATGATAGAGAGAGAGGTAAGCGGGACAGAGAAAGGGGCAATTAGGGAGTGATGGGATAGTGATAGAGAATGATAGAATCAGAAGTAGAGGTAGGCAGAGGAATAGAAGTTAACACAAAGGAACACACGGGAGAGAAAGGGAGAGACTATTCTGATCACTTTACTTGAGGGAGCCTTGGAAGGTTGGGGCTCTGGACAGTTGTCTATTTAGCCCATATGTTGTAAGTAACTTGCCCTTTAACGGCGATGCACCTGAGAGAATGTTAGGTGCATCACTGAACATTAAAGGGTAGCTGAGCAACAAGACAGTGGGGACAACTTGGTCAGCTGTTGGTAGTGTCCTCTGGTGGGTGTCAATAAACACTTGAATTAAAGAAGAAATACAGTGTCAGCCTCGTTTTATTACTGGTGATGATGAACAAGACCCACCAAAGAACTCGAAGTGCAAGGCAAAGAAAATACTGTTGCAAAATATTTTGAGAGAATTCCAGTTATTCCAAGAAAAGGTCAGTTCTCGTTTATGTAAATCGTACAAGCACTGTGGGGTGGTTTGGTGACCATCTGAAGGAGTGCTGGCAATATTGGACCACCAACGGCAGCCCTTGATCTGAGCGTAGTATAAACTAAGAGCCGACATTGCGAACGTTGAAATGCAAAGAGACTGGCATTATTTAAATTCACCTCGTAGGTTTACAGTTCATGTGGGTCGAGTTGAATTAGGAATGCACAGTGGCGTGTGCTTTTTGGCACAGGACTGTGAAGAAGTGAGGACGCCCATAACGCAATCGTTGTGAATGGGATTAGATCACCGTAATATACAGAGGCATCCAGAAGAACACTATAATGCGCAGCAGAGTGTCAGAGCATGTCAATTTCCAAGCTCTGTGGAAGCATCAACTTGGATCGCGGGAGAAGGAGAACTTATTTTGAATACTTCAAGGCTATTTTATTATTTTGGTGTGTTGTTTTTAAAATGTTCTGCACACCATTTGTATTTATTAAAACATTTTTATGTTGTTCCTTCATCTTGGTTTTGACAAAATATACCTGAAGATCAGGCTTGTAATACAAGACAAGTATTAAGTCAAGCTTTATAGTCAAGAGAAGCATATCCAACAGACAGCTTAACCCACAGTAAGATGGTATTTATTATAATTCTTTATTTTACTCTATTGTGTTAGGTTGGTATTTTATGGTTTTTGTGTTAATTTCTTATTTTAGTTTTTTGTGTTAGCTTGTTAAGTTGGTTTACCTTACAGCATGGCGTCAAGTGGAATTAGTCAACCACCACAATTCTTGTCAGAACGTGGTGAACCAACACTTCCATGGAAGAAATGGAAACCCTTATTTGATTCATACTTAATAGCTATTGGGGGAGAACAATTCTCGGCTGCTAGTAAACAAGCCGTACTACTCCACAACCTTGAGTTTGAAGGGAGAAATATTTATGACAGTTTACATCCAGTGCCAATCAGAAGAGGGGTTGGAGAACCCGGTGATGTTTATGAGATGACTGTTTTACTACTTCAAAACATATTTTGGGATACGATTAAATGTTGTGATGGAGAGACACAAGTTTTTCATGGGCGTACAAGCTAAAGGAGAGAGAGTTGGCAATTATGTAGCAGCGCTTAAGTCATTGGCTCAAACTTGTACATTTGAGCAGCTAACGGATTCACTCATACAAGAACAACTGGCCCGTTGCACGAATGGCACTAAAAGTCAGGAGGAACTTCTGGGGAAAAATCCAAATTTGAAGGAAGCAATAAGTATTATTGAGAGTGTAGAAAATACATCAAGTTGGGTGAAGGAAATGTGGAGTGCTATTGCGTCTAATGACTCTATTTCTGTTGTAAATACTGGTGAATATGAAGGTTTTGATCAAAGTTCCCATCCAGCAATGATCCACAAGATTACTGGGAAACAGGAGAAGGTGGTTGGAAAAAACAAAAGTGGAATGCTTATGCAGGTAGAGATGCAAAGTTGAGATGCCCAAAGTGTGGAAGTCAGAGTCATGGCCCCAACTATCTTAACTGTTTTGCTAAAAGCGTGAGTTGCAGAAATTGTGGCAAGAAAGGGCATTACGAGCGGATGTGCAGAAATGCTAAAGTTAATTTTGTGGATGAGGAGGTGATGTACCCCCAACAAACTATTCATCATAGAACAGAAGCGCAAGGTTGTTTGATGCAAGGTGTGAAGGTTGTTGACTCTGATGTTGTGATTATGCCGAAATGTGACATCTACATTGGATGCAAACCTGTTTCTGTTTTAGGAGACTCAGTTTCCCCTTACACATTAATAAGCAATAAGATCTGGGACTACATATTTGGTACTGATAATATTGCTCAGCTGCCTCCTGATATCAACCCCGTAGGTTATGGAGAACAGAGTATTGATTTGATTGGATATTCTGTTCAGACTATCACGTTCAAGGGTAGAGAAATGGTGGGGAAAATCTACATTGCTAAAATAGGTGATAATCTTCTAGGTTGGCGCCACCAGAGGGATCTTGGGATCATTTTAAATCCCAAAGCACATGAACAAGTAATGTTGGTCATGCAGCAAAGTGAAGACATGGACAGTATTGAAAGATATCCTGGAGTTTTCAGTGACAAGCTTGGCCTCCTGAATGGATTTAAGCATAAGATAATTCTGAAAACAAAAGCACAACCGTTTTTTCACAAAGTAAGGAAGGTAGCGAATTTCATGGTGGGACCGTTACAAGTGGAGCTCAATAGACTACTAGAGACGGGAGTTATAGAGGAAATAGAGTCCTCTGAGTGGTTGGCTCCAATTGTCTTAGTTCCCAAAGACAACTGTAACAAAACCAGGATGTGTGTGGACTTGAGGAGTCTAAATAATTGCATTTGGGTTGACGGACAACCTCTGCCCAATATAAATGAGGCCCTTGCGAAACTGAGTGGATCGTGTGCCTTCAGTGTTATGGACTTGTCATCAGCTTACCATCAAGTCATGGTACATAAAGAACCAAGAGCTTTGACCTCTTTTGTTACACCTCTAGGAGCATTCAGGTTTATCAGGATGCCGTTTGGTTTGGCGAAATCTGCTGCCTACTTCCAGAGGTTGATGAAGGAGGTTTTAGCGGGGATAAACTCAGTTCTTTTTTTCCTGGATGATAGACTAGTCTTTGGAAAAGATAAAGCTGGTCATGATGTAGTACTGAACAAGGTTCTGTCAAGATTGTAAGAGTGAGGGCTCACTCTAAAAAGAGAAAAGTGTAAATTCAGGGTTGCTTCTGTGTCTTATCTTGGTTGTTCTTTTTCTAGCGAAGGTATCAGCCATAAAATTGACTTGGCAGAAGCGATATCACAAGCACCAACACCGATCCACAAGAATCAAGTTAAATCCTTCCTTGGTTTATCGGAGTACTATTCAAAATGTATTCAGAATTTTACAAGTTTTGTGCAGCCATTGAGATTGTTGCTTAAAAAGGGCTCAGACTTTGTGTGGTCTGAGGATTGTATTGATGCTTTCAACAAAGTTAAGAAGGGAATTTCATGTATGCCATCACTGGGACACTTTGATGTGTTAAAAAAAACATATAAACCACAGACGCAAAAGTGCGAGGACTGGGTGCTGTACTTTCACAAATAATCGATGGCAATAAGAGAGTAATTGGCTTTGCATCGCGCTCACTCAGAGGGGCAGAAGAACGCTACTCTGTAATTGAGCTCGAGGCACCAGCATGTATGTGGGGCATCAATCATTTTAGATTCTATCTTTGCAGTTTACCTTTTCCTTTGAGAACCGACCACAAACCTTTGGTCCATGTGTTTGCATGCAGGAATGTTGACAATACTACACCCAGGATAAAGAGATTGATTGAGTGACTGTGGGAGTACAATTTCATGGTGGAGTACTTACCAGGCTTGGGAAATGTTCCTGTTGACTACAGAATGCCTTTTGACAGGTTGGGTCCAGTTGGTACTGAACCGTCTGTGTCATGGTTCAAAGAACCAGGACTTAACAAATCTGAATGGGAGGCTGATGTTGCCAATGACAAATCTAGGAAAATCATCATGGACTTTGTGGTCAGTGGATGGCCTTTATTCATAAATGTTCCCCGGTGTGCTAAAGGTTTTTGGAATATATGTGACAAAGTGTGCATTGTAGTGGAGGAACTCTATTGGGGAGAGAGATGTGTTCCCCCCATTGGTGTGCGTGAGAAACTCATCAATCTTGCACATGAAGGCCATCTTTGATGCAGTTTGACTAAGTCTAGAGTGAGAGAGTCCTATTGGTGGCCTGAAGTAGACCAACAGGTACAGAAAGTAGTTAAGGATTATATCATTTGTGCAAATAATGATGAATCCAGAAAAGTTAGAGCAACGCCACTTTCCTCTATTGAGTTACCTGAGCAACCATGGACCAAGTTAGCTATGGATATTGCGGGGCCTTTTGATGTATTGACACCCAATGAGAGATTTGTTGTAGTTCTCGTTAATTATACTCCAAAGTGGGGTTCTGCTTGTTGCATGGGTTCTGTGGTCACTAAGAATATCATTGAATTTCTCAGGGACGTGTTTGTTTGTGAAGGCATACCTGATGTAATGGTTACCGACAATGGTGTACAATTTACTTCTCATGAGATGGTGGAATTCCTGAAGCATCTTTCCATTACTCACCATCGCACAGCTCTCTATGCACCGCAAGCCAATGGACTTGTCAAGAGCATGAATAGGCTTGTAAGGGCATGTGCACAGACAGCTGTTGAAACAAGCTTTTCTTTGAAAAGCATTTTATGTGAGAAGCAGTGGACACAGAGGAATATGCCCAATAGTGACACCGGTGTAACACCGTTAAAAACAACTCAAAGGTAGAGTAGCTGGATCTAAGCTCATTCCACTGTGGTTATGTGGAAAAATAACAGAAAGATTGTAGGGTTGATTTGAGAGTGAAGAGTTATCAGAAGAAGTACAAGCAAAGGTATGATGACAAAAGAGGTGCGCAAAAATGTGATTGTAAAGTTGCTGATTTGGTGTTTGTTAAGAAAGCTATGTGGTCTCCGAAAGGAGAGACAACATTTTTATAGTCCAAAACAGATTGTCAAAGTCATGAAGAATATTGTGATGTTAAGTGGTGAAAATATTTGGAGTGTGTCTCGCCTTTCCAGATGTAGTGAGGTTGTGGACTCCAGTAGTGAAGAGCAATTACACAATGAGATTCAAAGAGAACAAAGGTGTCGTGGAAAAAGGGAGAGGATCTTCATGATTATATCTTAGAGTGAGGGTTTCATTCCTTTTCTTTTGCTTTGGATTGTCCCCTGTACCCCTTTATATTGTAATGTTTTCTTTTTCCTTGTTTCTTTTACCTTTCCTCCAATCCTTTCAGTTTTATTACATGTGAAGGGGAAGATGTGTTGTAACTTGCCTTTTAACGGTGATGCACCTGAGAGAATGTAGGTGCATCACCAGAACATTAAAGGGTAGCTGAGCAACAAGACAGTGGGGACAACTTGGTCAGCTGTTGGTGGTGTCCTCCGGTGGGTGTCAATAAACACTTGAAATACAGAAGCAAAACTGTGTCAGTCTCATTTTGTTACCATGGCATAAAACAGCTTTAACCCATTCCATGCTCATGACGGAATGGTTCCGTCATGAGCACAAGTTCAAGTGTGCTAATGAGAGAACCATTCCGTCATGAACACACTTTCGAAAAATCCCTCTGCTCCCCTTTTGCTTTGGGAGGTGGGGAACAGCTTCTCCAACTTCCCAAAGTATGTTTAGGGTTTTTATTGCAATGATGATAATTACAATGAAAATGAAACTGAAACTTAGTTTCAGTTTCACAGTTTCGGTGCTTGTGGGGCTATCTCAGCCCCCGGAGCACCGAAAAACACGGCATAGGTATTGTTGAAAAGGGGAGAATCTCCCCTTACCAATGCTACCCTTCCCTAGTGGATCTCTGCTTGGTGATTGCCCCAGGAGGGCGATCCCCAAGCAGGGATCCACCCACTAGCCACCAGGGAGGGGGGGAGCGGCCCCTTGGACAAGAGTCTTTCTTCCCCCATACAATTTTACCAGACAGCCTTTCTGCCACTCATGGGGGGCAGATGGGGGTAGTAACCCCCAAATTGCCCCCCGGGGGGGCAAAGAGCACCCTAGATGCTATTGATTTTTTTTATAGGCCAGGGGTGGGGGCTGCCCGGAATGGCCATGTCAATGCCCCCACCCTACCCCCCAAAGAAGGCATAAGACTTTCTGCCCCCCAGGAGGCAGATGGGGGCAATAGCCGAAAGCCCTCTAGGCCCCAGGTTTTATTTTTTACATATAGGTAGGGGTGGGGGCTGCCCAGAATGGGCAAGCCAATGCCCCACCCCAATTTTTTTTTAGCTGTCCTTCTGCCCCCCTTGGGAAGCAGTTGGGTCAATAGCCCCTTATCTGCCCCCCGGGGGGGCAGAAAGCCCACTAGGCACCAGGGATTTTTTTTCACCAAAGTTCGGGGTGGGGGCTGCCCAGAATAGGCATGCCAATGCCCCCACCCCTGAAAAAAATGCCACAGTCTTTCTGCCCCCCAGGAGGCAGATGGGGGCAGTATCCCCTGATCTGCCCGGGGGGGGGGGGGAGAAAGCCCACAAGGTGGCAGGGATTTTTTTTTTAATATACTTAAGGGTGGGGGCTGCCCAGAATTGGCATTCCAATGCCACCACACCCCCAAAAAAATGCTACAGTCTGTCTGCCCCTCCCTGGGAGGCAGATGAGGCAGTAGCCCCTTATCAGCCCACCCCACACGGGGGGGGGAAGAAAGCCCTCTAGGCACCAGGGATTTATTTCCCTCAAAGTTCAGGGTGGGGGCTGCCCAGAATAGGTATGCCAATGACCCCACCCTCAAAAAATTACCACAGTCTTTCTGCCCCCCAAGAGGCAGATGGGGTAATAGCTCCTTATCTGCCTCCTCTGGGGGCAGAATCCCACTAGGCACCAGGGGTATATTTTTTCAAAATTCAGGGGCGAGGGCTGCCCATAATGGGTGTGCCAATGCCCCCACCCCAAAAAAAGATGCCACAGTCTTTCTGCCCCCCCCGGAGGCAGATTGGGTCAGTATTCCCTGATCTGCCCCCTAGGCACCATGGATTTAATTCCCTCAAAGTTTGGGGTGGGGGCTGCCCAGAATGGGCATGCCAATGCCCCCACCCCCTAGAAAAAAATCCACAGTCTTTCTGCCCTGCAGGAAGCATATGGGGCAGTAGCGCCTAATCTGCCCCCCTTGGGTCAAAAAGCCCACTAGGCCCAGGGATTTGTTTTTTTTTATACATAGGGGTGCGGGCTGCCCAGAATCGGCATTCCAATGACCCCGCCCTCAAACAATTACCACATTATTTCTACCCCCCCCAAGAGGCAGATGGGGGCAATAGCTCCTTATTTGCCCCCACTGGGGGCAGAACCCCACAAGGCACCAGGCATATATTATTTTCAAAATTCAGGGGTGGGGGCTGCTCAGAATGGATATGTCAATGCCCCTAGCCCCCCCAAAAAGATGCCACAGTCTTTCTGCCCCACAGGAGGCAGATGGGGTCAGTATTCCCTGATCTGCCCCCACCCCCGGGGACCACTACTCGCCAGCGATTATGCTGGCTTTTTTATATGTGGGGATGGGGACTGCTCAGAATGGGCACCCAATGTTCCCACCCACCCAAAAAAATAGCCACAGTCTTTCTGCCCCCCTTGGGGGCATATCGGGGCAATAGCCCCCGGTTTCCCCCTCCCCAAGTCAGCAGAAAGCCCACTAGGCACAGACTTTTTTTTCGGAATGTGCCTACCTGTGGATTTTGAACCCTAACTCTGCCAGGACCTAGGGAAACCTAGCAAACCTATAACTTTTTTTAAACTAGGCACCCAGGGGACTCTAGGATAGGGTGCCTTGTCTGGCTCCCATCAGGTTCTCCTACCCAGAATCCCTTGCAAACCTCAAACTTTGTAAAATAAAAAACATATTTTCCTCACATTTCTGTGATGGAAAGTTCTGGAATCTGCGTGGATCCACAAAATTCCACTCACATTCCCCAATGTCTTCGGATAAAAATGGTACCTCACTTAGTGCCCGCAACAGGAAACGGCCCAACACGCAACGTGGACACCACATTTTTACAGTGAAAATGGACCCTTTTTTTGCAAAGTGCCTAAATGTAGATTTTGAACCCTACCTCTGCTGGCACCTAGGGAAACCTAGCAAACCTATACATTTTTTAAAACTAGACAGCCAGGGGAATCAATGATGGGGTGACTTGTCTGGCTCTCACCGGGTTCTGTTACCCAGAATCACTTGTAAACCTCAAACTTTGTAAAAAAACAAAACATTTTCCTCACATTTCTGTGATGGAAAGTTCGGAAATCTGCGTGGATCAACAAAATTCGACCCACCCCACATCTCCCAAAGTCTTCCAAGAAAAATGGTACCCCACTTGTGTGGGTAAGCCTAGTGCGCGCGACAGGAAACGGCCCAAGATGCAACATGGACACGACACATTTTCACGGTTAAAACTGACCCTTTTTTTGCAAAGTGCATAGCTGTAGATTTAGAACCCTAGCTCCACAGGCACCTAGGGAAGCCTAGCAAACATATACATTTTTGAAAACTGGACACACAGGGGAATACAGGATGGGGTGACTTGTCTGTCTCTCACCAGGTTCTGTTACCCAGAATCCCTTGCAAACCTCAAACTTTGTAAATAAAAAACACATTTTCCTCACATTTTTGTGATGGAAAGTTCAGGAATCTTCGTGGACCCACAAATTTCCTACCACCCAGCGTTCCCCAAGGTCTCCCCAAAAAATGGTACCTCACTCGTGTGGGTGGGTCAAGTACCTGCGACAGGCAAGGGCCCAAAACGTATTTAGAAGACATCAAAATTACCTATCACAAAACAACCTGCTTTTGCAAGGTAAGTCACCCGGGTTTTTGGCCCCGGGCTTGGCTGCAATCTTGGGAAACTACCAAACTCATACATTTTTGAAAACTAGAGATCCAGCGGAGTCCAGCGAGGTATGGCTTTGGTGGATCCCCCAACGTTTCCCTTCGCAGAATCTCCTGCAAACCTCAAATTTGGATGAAAAATTCACATTTTTCTCAAATTTCTGTGTGGGAAAGTACTGGAATCTGCATGGATCCACACATTTCCTACCACCCAGCGTTCCCCCAGGTCTCCCGATAAAAATGGTACCTCACTCACGTGGGTTGGTCAAGTACCCGCAGCAGGCAAGGGCCGAAAACATATTGAGGAGACATCAAAATTACATATTACAAAACAACCTGGTTTTGCAAGGGGGGGTCACCTGGGTTTTTGGCCCCGGGCTTGGCGGGCATCTTGGGAAACTACCAAACCCACACATTTTTTAATACTAGACACCCAGGGAGTACAGCGAGGTATGATTTACGTGGATCCCCCAACGTAATTTTGATGTCTCCTCAATACGTTTTGGGCCCTTGTCACGGGTACTTGACCCACCCACACGAGTGAGGTACCATATTTATCGGGAGACCTTGGGGAACGCTGGGTGGTAGGAAATATGTGTCAGCCTGGTGACTTTCCCCACACAGAAATTTGAGAAAAAGTTGTTTTTTTCATCGAAATTTGAGGTTTGCAGGGGATTCTGGGTAGGGAAACTTTGGGGAATCCACGCAAGCCATACCTCCCTGGACTCCCCCGCATCTCTAGTATTCATAAATGTGTTGGTTTGGTAGGTTTCCCTAGATGGCTGCAGACCCCAGGACCAAAAGCGCAGATGCCCCCTATGTATTTGAAAATTACCTGGTTTTGCAAGGGGGGGTCACATGAGTTTTTGGTCCCGGGCTTTGGTTTTTTAGGAACTCTCGGCGATTAATTTATCGCGGGTTGGTTTTTGCAGTTCTGTTGAGTGTAGAGCAGGTTAGGTCAGCCATCTTTCGGATACGCATAGGCTGAGCTCGCTGCCACAACTACAGCTGCTGGCCTAAAATACATACTCAGCAGCCCATGTTTCAAGGAAGGTGGGCCTCTGGGGTCAGCAACGAACTGCGTTTGTGAAGCTTTAGAAGTAAAACAAACACATTTCTTTAGAAATAAAAAACAACCGGGGCATTAAAGGTGTTCAGTTTGGGCTGAATGATGATTCTCATTGAAGACAAACTGCCTGAAAGGGGAACGCACGCATAGCGTTCCAAGAGGCCAGTGGGGCCGGGGCAGTTCAGTGGGGACTTAAGATTGACAATTCTCACACCCCACTAAGGACCTTATAGAGCTTCCTGCTTGCTGTGATGCTGTCCGTTAGGCTAGGCCTCACCCTTATCCTGCTTCATTATGATGTAAAACCTGAACCCCTCGTCAGCAGCTGCTTCTGTTACTTATAGTTGGCAGTAATTTGTTTTAAAAGGGAGCAGACCCCCTTCTCCGGGCTGCCTTTTAAAAACATAGCTGCCAAGTTTTCAGCATGCGTATGAGTGATAGTTCTATGTTTTCACAGTGAACTATGAGTGACATTTAGGTCTATCATGTGTGAGACTTTGAGTGACACTTTATCGAGAGCTATTAGCTAAAAAGTTAGCATGAGAGCATGAGACAGCACAGCAAACCTTTCGTGTAGTGCAGTACCTAGAATAGATTACCAAGTCATACTTGATATAGGATCGTTTTGAGCAGTGCTTTAAAAGGGAAAAAATAAGTGCAGGTACTCATTAGAATAGAGGCGCGGCAAGTGGGCGGGTCTAGGGGCGGGGCAAAGAGCAATATATGATCGTACCTAATGACTTCTGTAACAGTTGCAGCACATGTCAAAACACACGAGAAATGCGTTTATGGCAATAAAACAGATTAACCCATTACACATAATTACATGCTCCTCTGAAGCAGAGCGAAATCTGCCCTGGAGGAGAAACCTAACCTGCGCCTGCCATGCTGTGGATCAGGGTACCGGTACTTTCCCTGGCTACAGAGAAGTGCCGGTACTGAGGGCAAAAAAAATCGGAAGTGCCGGTACTCAGTACCGGTGAGTACCGTCTCATTTAAAGCACTGGTTTTGAGTATGTGTGTGTTTATTTTTTAATGTGCAATTGTGTTCCTTCAAAATGCAGGCTGGCTCTCCTAGTCATTGTGTGCTTCTGAACTCCACTTGAAACACTGTCTTTTTCAGAGTTCTTCCCTTGTTTTCAAGGACAAAATAAGGAAAGTCATCCACCATATAAATTGTATACATTTCCAGTGAGCTTGCTGTAAACCACCAAGTTCCTGCAACAGGAACCAGTATACAAACTTCTTCCTATAAGCATATACATAAATATTATACACAATCACTTTCAATCAATTCAATGCAATATTATACACATACCAAACTGTAATTTACAATTGGTGCTCAGGCCTGAATAAAGTATTTAATAAAAAAAAGAATTGGGAAAATATGCCTACATCATTGCTTCAGTCTTATAAACATTGCCCCTTCCCAAAATGTGTCACTTACTTTCTGATAAGGAACAGTTAGTCACCCTTGGGGACCACATTTCTAAACCCTTTTCACTTCCTAGTGGAGTTCCTCATGGCTCATCATTAAGCCCTACACCTTTCAATGTTTACGTCGCACCTCTAGCTCGATTCATGTTGGAAGTTGGAAGATTGATGAAAAAGAACTGCCTCAAACTTAATAAGGGTAAAACTGAGATGTTGTTTTGTAAGGATATATCCTTTTGGTCCCCAGTCTGGTGGCCTCGGGATTCTGAAACTCTTTCATCCACCTCCTAAATTGTTAGAAATATAGGAGTAGTTATTGATGATAAGTTGACTTTCTCAGACCAAATGAATCATGTTATTTTATCAAGTTTCCATATCCTGAGAATACTTAAGAAAGTATGTCCTTGTATTCCTCTTGACCTCCAGAAAACAGTGGTAGTAGCCTTAGTCTTATAAAAAAATGATTACTGCACTGCTCTCTAAGTTAATATTCAACAGAGATTGTTGAAGAAACTCAAAATGCTTCAGAATGAAAAATTTCTTAGCTATCGTAACGGAAAGTTTCAATTCTATTAAGGACTCGGAGGCGAGGATTATGCATGCATAACTTTCTTTACTTTCAAAATAGCAGCCATTTTAAAGTCAACAAACAACAAGTGTTCCCATGATGCATCGGGAAACACAAAAAAAAACAGAGTGTCCACATCTAGAACGTCTCCAGCTCTATGGTCCAACCACCGGTTCCCTGATGTGCAGGTAGTCCCCTTTCTCTGTATAGCCTCCCTCTTTCGTTGCTGTAGGCCAGCCAGCATGAGTCCTTAGGAATCTTGTTTTCCAGAATCTCCTGAAACGCAAAAAAGAATATAAGCGGAAGTCGTGTCTAAGGTTTAGCCTGCAAGGCAAACAACGCTCAACAGAAAAATTATCTGGAAGATGTCTTAATCGTCAACAAGTCAAAATTCAGAATCATGAAACACTTTACTTACTCCAATACGGGGAGGGATGGAATCAAAGAAGGAAGCTTTGTACCCTGGGTGGGATAATCCTTGCCTCCGAGTCCTTAATAGAATTGAAACTTTCCGTTACGATAACTAGGAAATTTTTCATTCTATGTCAGGACCGGAGGCGAGGATTATGCTCCTTTAAAGCTTGCTCACCACCAAATGAGACATATCAAGGATCGGTTTAAAATAAAACCGTTTAAAGGTGGAGTCGGAAGACCAGTCCGCAGCATTCAGAATGTCTTCCAGACGAGCGCCCAGGGTAAAAGCCTTAGAGGCCATCGCACCTCTGGCCGAGTGTGCTCCAAAAATTTGCAGGTCAATGACTGCCTCTTGCATTACCCACCGTACCCAACGGGCAATGGTGGGGAAAGAAACCGCCTTATGAGGTTTCCGAAGTGAAATGAGCAATTGTCGTTCCCCGGGGGGAACGAAACTCCTCCGACATTTCCTCATATGCCTTAAGGCAAGATACCACGCACAGCTTCGGGGAGTCTGGGAAAGCCGGGTAAGAGATAGAACGAGTTCCACACTTCGTTCGCCTATGGATCGTAAAGGTGACCCCATTGGGGGAGAATATCCGACTGGTGACATCCAGAGCTCTAACATCAGAAACTCTCCTGCATGAAATAAGGCAGAGCAGCATCGCTAGTTTGGATGATAGCTCTTTCATCGAGAGGAACCTATTTGGTTGCCATGACAAAAACAAGTTCAACACTGGGTTAACATCCCACAATTGGGAATACCGTGGCTCCGGGGGTAGCGAGAGGCGGATGCCTCGAAGCAGGCGACAGACCAGGGGGTGCTCCCCCAGCGGGGAACCTTCCAGTATGCCGTGGCCTGCGGATATAGCCGAACGGAAGGTATTGATGGTTCTGTAAGCCAAACCTTCCTCCGCCAGAGAGGCCAAAAAATTCAAAATGGAAGTCACATCAGTTGCCACGAGATTGAAACCCCGTCGCACACACCAACCACACCATCGTCTCCAAGTGGAGCGGTATCGTTTGATCGTGCTGTCGGCCCAGGCTTTTGACATGAACTTCTCAGCTGCTCCCGAAAGGCCTGGGACCGCCCAGCGTCCCCTGTAATCCTCCAAGCCATAAGGGCCAGTCCGCCCTGCTGTATCAATGGATGGGGAACTCCGTCTGGATTCAGCAGAAGAGTTGGAAACAGGGGGAGTGGGATTGGAGAATCCCAGGAAAGTTCCAGAAGAACTGGAAACCAGACTTGAGACCTCCAGATCGGAGTGACAAGGACCACGTCCGCCGACTGACGCCGCACCTGGGTGGAAACCCTCGTGATCATAGCAAACGGGGGAAAGGCATACCCCTCTCGGTCCGCCAATCCCGCAGAAATGCATCCGTTTGCGCTGCTAGGGGATCCGGTCTCCAACTGAAAATCTGGGGCAGATGGAAGTCCATGCGAGAGGCAAAGAGGTCAGCTGAAAAGGGACCCCAAAGGGACTGAAGGTCTGCGAAAACTCCCGGATGCATCTTCCAAAGACTGCTGTCGTGAAGATGCCGAGATTCATAATCTGCCACCTGGTTGTCCCGATCGGGGAGATATTCCGCCGTTACCGCCGTTCCAGAATATACCTCCAGAAATTCGCTGCCATGTCTGACAGTGCTCTGGAGCGTGTGCTGCAGATCGGCGCATATAAATTCTCCCTACTTCCACGGACAGAGTAAATCTACAGTCACACGCACATACACTCATCATACGCTAGGGCCCATCACACTAAAAATTCACACTATTACTCTATCCACACTGTATATAGGAGAGAAAACCTAAACCAATCTGCATCTACAATGAGGTCAATGCGACCATAAAGACATTGTCCTGAGTCATGATTTTAAACATAGGAAATACATTTGAAACTCAGTAAACGACAAAGAAATAACCACCCGACACTGGAATTCAAACAAATGCTTATTTATCTAAATTAGTTCAAATGAAAGTCAATCATTAGCAAAATCATTATTCTCATAGTTACCTATTCTAGCTTAAAGGGTCGGGACAGGACAGGTCTCTCGGTAAAGTCTCTCGAGCTGCCGTCCTCAGCATAGGTTCAGGGAGAAGTCCAAAACGCAATGACCGCAAGGAACGCAATGAATGTAATGAGCGCAATGTACACGGACCCTCTCTAGTCTAGCATATTTATAACAAAAATGACAAAATAAAAGTTACAAACAAACTTTGAATATCCGTTAAACCGCTGAGCAGAGCGAGCAGGAAAGGATGTCACTTAGTTACATTTAGAAAACCTCCGCTCAGGAAAAATCACAAAAATAAAAACACGGAAGAAGGAAACTCGAGTTTGCAAGTGTTACTTTCGTGAATGCTCTTCCTTGGTACCATAGCAGAGCCACCGCAGACTGGTCATTGTTCATTGTGGCTTTATCTTTCTCCAAGGACAATTGGAAACATGCCCAGAGCTGCTGTCCTCACAGAAACTTTTAATTCAGGCAGAAGCTGTGGTCAGGTGACTTTCAATCATGTTCAGCAAGGCCTCTCGTCAAATTTCAATCACTCAAGCGCAGGCTGTAAATGGCAGCCATCTTTGTTTAGGCCAAAACGGACCATCTTAATTAAAAGAAACACAAAACAACGTTACCACATCATAATGATTATACAGTGTTAATCCCCACTAATACCCTTATGTGTATGTAATTATCTAGCCTTCTGCAACGCAATAAAGCATTAGCACACGTTATTTTTAAAGCACAAACTCGAAACAAATAACACTTTTGCGATTCTCATTCAATTAAATTGCGCATATTATTAAGCAACATATATGCATTCCCACGTGTAGTTTTCTCTCATTAGTAGTGTTGATTAATCTAGACATTCAACAAAACAAACTATTAATTAATGATTTCAAATTAGTAATTTTAATCATAACATATAGACAAAACTGGAGCTTAAAACTCGATAAATTTTCAACAGAAAACTCTGCTCCAGCAATCCCCCCTTTGGTGATATCTTATCACCACAAAAACCAACCCCCAAAAAAAAATTTAGTCCCAATTTTTAGGAGAAATTGAAAATGTCTTTTATGACACAACATTAAACACCAGACTCTCTCACATCATCCCTCTTCGACTCCAAGTACACACTCTCTCTCAATTCTTCTAATTATATTTCTTGTGGGTCTCTCCTTGACCTCTTTTGTTTCTTTTCAGCATTTCCTCTAATTATTCTCTTTTTCCCTCCCCTGTTTTTACAACACAAACACCCCAATCTTAGTATCAATAAAGCAACAATTACACATGTCAAATGAAATCATATTTTACCAATAATGGTACTACCTATCTTAGCAATAATACTCTTAACAGCAACTATCTTATTAGCTATTTTAGTCCAGATACTTTCAGCTTCCAGTGGTACTAATTCTTCATGCAAATCAGTAATATTTTTGATATAGACCTTTAGGTCTTTGCTTTTGTCAGGAATGTAAGTGCAACAATGTTGAACTTTGAGCATTCCGCAGACTCCACCCTCCTTGGCCAATAGAATATCAAGGGCAAGTCGATTTTGCATAGACATGGCACGTACGGCAATCATCTCCGTATTTACCAAAAGAAACCCTCCAGCGGTACTTGTCGATAAGCGATCCACCACTGTCGACAGTTTCCGAATCCCATATGCATTTAAAGAAATTCCCACTGCTGGAATTAAAGCTCCAAAAATATCACCTACAATTTCTGACCAAGATTCTCTCTTAAAACGTGTTAGTAGATTAATGTGTTCTACATCTTCTATCCTATATATATGAAAAATCTTTGGAAAGACCAGGCCCACATAACATGTGCCATACCAATGGTCGGGCAACTTGTAATAAGCCTTGTTCCCACAAACATAATACACTCCTGGGAAAACTGGATCTTCTCCACCTTTAAAACCCCATCCTGCTGCAATGAAATATGTATCATGACACTCACTAGTCCCAACAAAATAGCTATCATATTGGGATCTCTTTCTGGTAATGCATAGTTTACCCTTCTGTGGTGCATCTAAAGCCAAAGTTGGACTGGCCCAATTCCTCAATTCCTTTCCCATCTCAATATCCCAAATTGTCTCACTCACCTTATATTTCCCTGCCTTCTCATGCATGCTCATTCTCCTTTCCTCTACCATGTTTAGGAAAGCCTTCTCTTCTTCTTTCAAACTGCAAGTTAAATTGTTTCTAAAAATTTAATCTAATGTTAATTCTTCTTTCTCAATAGAAATCGCACCAAAAATGTTAGCTTCTTTAGCTGGATTCAGCCTTTTGTTCATAGGCAATTGCCCAAAAATATTATCTTTGTTAGACATCTCATAATCTATTTTCCCTAACAAATAAAAAACACTACTTAGCACACTACATGAAATTCCATACGTAGCTGGTAAATGGTGATAAGTAACACCCTCTGAAACGGATGCAGGTAACTGCATACATACGTAGCAATCCCTAACTTCCATTGTCTTTACGTATTCATACAATAACTTTGAAAAAACATTGCTAGAAAAATCATTAATTGACCTATCTTTATGTATGTAAATGTTACTAATTCTAGTTGGAACTACCTTCTGTGAACTCTTCTCTACATTGGTCACATTCTCAGTATGTATTCCAAAAGTGTCTATTGTAACTCTAAAAGTAACTAATAAAGCTAGGACACCCCATAATAGCATTAATAATCCAGTACAGCAGCAGCACATTCTACACCATCTTTTCAAGAAGGCACATCTACTTTGATTATTCTCTGTGTTAGCCATTTTACTACTTTGGCAGTGTCTTTTGACTTAGCCTCTTCTACTCCACTACTGAGATTTAGAACTCTAGATTATTTCACACAGCTAATTTCAGATCTTTTCTTTTCACTTTTCTCCAAGTGACTCCTTCAGTTCACTCAGTTTGAATTTTCATCACTTTTCACTTCTTCTTCAGCAACATCAAATTGTATCAGATCATCAACAACATCCTGTGCATCCGACTCTTCTCCAATGTCAGTCAAGATTACTTTCAGGATTCCAACAGTTTTCTCCTCAACCACTTCTCGTACGGTCCCCTCTGGATTTCCTTGACTCTCTGTCTCTTCACCTTCAGACAGTGCCACATACGTCCATTCCGGTGACCTATACTTCTGGTTAGGTTTTCTGATTCTCTTAATCTCCTCTGGTTCTTTTGAGACCTTTTGTTTTTCACCTTTTGCTTGATTTTGACTGGACACCTCGTTCACCTGTTCAGCTTTCGATGAATTTGCTCGTGTCAGTCTGTACCTCAGTCTCATAATCCTGTTGGGCCAAAGATCTCCTCTTACAACCCTTTTTGGTCTCACCTCTTTATTATTTCTTTCTCCGATCCAAGTTCTCTTTCTCAGAACTCGACCCTCTGATTTCTCATTTTCACTCTCATCCGATTCTGTCTCATTTGCCTCTTGTTCTTCAACAATTTTCTTTCGCTCCACAGTCTTTTCCACCACCGATTGAGACTTCCCTAATTCTGTCCCTCCTCGGGTCTCCGACACGCAATCTTCTTGCTGTCTACTTGTCCCTTCACCTAGCTTATCAGGAATGTTCCCTACACCTCCTCGGGGGTCTTCCGCAATCTGTCCCTCTCTATTTTCTTCTGACCCTGCTTCTTCAGGTGTAATCTCAAGTGGATTTTCAACCTCTTCATCTGATTCAGGTGTAGTTTCTGTGGAACTGCTCTTTTCTCTCCTTTCTCCTCCACTGCTTGTTGGAACTTCAGGCACTCTTACAGAATCCGATCTCTCCTCTGAGACTCTCAATGTTTCTCTTGAAGCCTCTCTTGGAAAGAAAAAAGAATCACCTGACTCTCTTTCTCCTTCACCCCTTTCAGGATTCTTTTTTCTTCTCACTGGTTCAGTTTCTGCATCATCACTGGAATCTGACTCTTCAAAATACTCCTTACCAGTCCCATCTTTTGGATTTGGAACTCTCAGAGTATGACTTGCATGCACCCAGTTTTTCACACCAGCACACTTTACTGCAGTCATTGTAGTCAGAATAACTTGTCTTGGCCTTCCCCACCTTAGAACCAAGCAATTTCTTCTTCTGTGCACCTTAATCCTCACCCAGTCCCCTGGACTCAGATCATGGGCTTGCTTCTTCTCAAGTGTGGTAGCGTCTACTCCAACCTGGTGAAACACAGAATGAACTGCGTCAGCCAGGCCTTTACAGTAATCCAAAATCATGTCATCAGTTAGGATGTATGTCGTTACAACGCACACTTTTACAACATATGCACTTACAACGCATTTTTTACAACGCACAATCCATTACAACGCATGACATTACAACGCATGACACTACAACGCATTTTTAAAAACTACCTTTACAACGCATTCCATTACAACGCATACTACCATTACAACGCATACCATTACAACGCATAATATTAAATTGCATTTAAGGTAAGTATTAGATAGTATAGGGGTAAAAATTACTTTTCTAACTCCAGGGGGTGCAACAGTAGGGTAAGTGTTGGATAGTATAGGGGTAAAAATTACTATTCTAACTCCAGGGGGTGCAACAGTAGGGAAAGTGTTGGATAGTATAGGGGTTAAAATTACTATTCTAACTCCAGGGGGGGCAACAGTAGGGTAAGTGTTGGATAGTATAGGGGTTAAAATTACTATTCTAACTCCAGGGGGTGCAACAGTAAGGTAAGTGTTGGATAGTATAGGGGTAAAAATTACTATTCTAACTCCAGGGGGTGCAACAGTAGGGTAAGTGTTGGATAGTATAGGGGTAAAAATTACTATTCTAACTCCAGGGGGTGCAACAGTAGGGTAAGTGTTGGATAGTATAGGGGTAAAAATTACTATTCTAACTCCAGAGGGTGCAACAGTAGGGTAAGTGTTGGATAGTATAGGGGTAAAAATTACTATTCTAACTCCAGGGGGTGCAACAGTAGGGTAAGTGTTGGATAGTATAGGGGTAAAAATTACTATTCTAACTCCAGGGGGTGCAACAGTAGGGTAAGTGTTGGATAGTATAGGGGTAAAAATTACTATTCTAACTCCAGGGGATGCAACAGTAGGGTAAGTGTTGGATAGTATAGGGGTAGAAAATTACTATTCTAACTCCAGGGGGTGCAACAGTAGGGTAAGTGTTGGATAGTATAGGGGTAAAAATTACTATTCTAACTCCAGGGGGTGCAACAGTAGGGTAAGTGTTGGATAGTATAGGGGAAAAAATTACTATTCTAACTCCAGGGGGTGCAACAGTAGGGTAAGTGTTGGATAGTATAGGGGTAAAAATTACTATTCTAACTCCAGGGGGTGCAACAGTAGGGTAAGTGTTGGATAGTGTAGTGTAATATTATGCGTTGTAATGGTATGCGTTGTAATGGTAGTATGCGTTGTAATGGAATGCGTTGTAAAGGTAGTTTTTAAAAATGCGTTGTAGTGTCATGCGTTGTAATGTCATGCGTTGTAATGGATTGTGCGTTGTAAAAAATGCGTTGTAAGTGTAGTGCGTTGTAAAAGTTGCGTTGTAAAGGTTGTTCCCCCATCAGTTATTGTCATCAACTTGTTGACAGGCACAAATGCATGTCTCATCGCACGTCCCATTAAGATTTCGTGCGGACTCAAACCTGTGGTTCTATCTGAAGTAGACCTAATAGTCATAAGCACTAGAGGCAAGACATCAGGCCATTTCATTCCAGTGGCTAAACACATTTTACCAATTCGGTTTTTTATTGTGCCATTCATCTGTTCAACGACTCCAGAAGCCTCTGGTCTGTATGCACAATGTAGCTTCTGCTGTATGCTCAATGCTTCACAAATTAAACCCATGAGCTCATTGTAGAAGTGTCCACCTCTGTCAGACTCAATTGTCACTGGGAACCCGTACCTAGGAATCAACTCTCTTAACAGTAACTTTGCAACTGTTATCCCATCATTTCTCCTAGTCGGATAAGCCTCCACCCATCTTGAGAACAAACAGACTACCACTAGAACATACCTCAATCTGTTCACTTGGGGCATTTCAATGAAATCTATTTGCATTCTGGTAAAAGGACCTCCTTCTCTGCCTATTGTTCCGAGGCTCACCACTGTCTTTTTCCCAGTATTGAACTGCTGACAAATCAAACATCTCTGACAGATGCTCTCTGCAATCAACCTGAACTTTGCATTGTACCAGGTCTGCTTAAAAGACCTAATCATTGCATCCCTTCCCAGATGTCCCTGGCCATGATACATCCTTGCCATTGTCGATAACATGGAGTTGGGCATGACTGGTCTACCATCTCTATAGATCCAAACATGATCTGTTTCTCTTGGGGCACAACCTGCCTTGATCCAATCTCTCATTTCCTCATCTCCTGCCTCATCCTGCAACTGTTTCACTTCATCCCACGTTTCTAGGACATTAGTAAACATCACAGAACAAAAAGACATTTCCCTTTCTCGTGCCCTATTAATCGAATGATTGTTCTTTGCACAATACTGTGCTATGTCATTGGCAAAACGATTACCAAGAGTAACAAAATCATCTCCTTGTCCATGAGCAGCACACTTCACAACTGCTAACTCTTTAGGCAGCTGTCTCGCCTCAAGCAATTTTCCAATCACTTCAGCATTCTTTATTGGAGTCCCACTCGACGTCAAGAAACCTCTCTGTAGCCAAAGCTGGCCAAAATCATGAACGACTCCAAATCCGTACTGACTATCAGTCATCACAGTCACTCTCAGATTCTTCCCAATCTTGCAAGCTTTTGTCAATGCCACCAATTCAGCCACTTGAGCAGATCTCACTCCTTTCAAAGGCGAAGCTTCCATAACTTCTGGAACCTTGCACACTGCATATGCTGCACTTAGCACACCATCATCAGTTCTTAGACATGATCCATCCACAAACAGCACATGATCACTCTCTGGCAATGGCAAATCTCTTATGTCTGGTCTTGGTTTCGTGCAATAGTCAAGCACATCCAAACAATCATGATCAACATCATCTCCAACATTCACATTGTCAGCATCCGGTTACAACGTTGCTGGATTCACATTCACACATCTCTCAAGAGTTACATTTGATGCTCCCAGAATGATTTTCTCATATTTAGTCAGCCGACTATGTGACATGTATTGAGTCCTGCTTCTTGTCAAAAGAATTGCCACATCATGAGGTACGAATACCCGTACAGGATATCCCATTATTATGCCCTCACTCTGTTCCAAGCTTCTGCATGTAGCAGCTACTGCTTTCAGGCAACCTGGCAAACCCACAGCTACGGGGTCAAGTGTCGATGAGAAGTACGCAATCGGCCTTCTCAGTTGTCCATGTTTCTGAATTAACACTGAAAGTGCACATCCATTTCTCTCACTGCAATACAACTCAAACTCTTTCTCATAGTCTGGCATTCCCAAAGCAGGGGCTTCACACATTCTGCTCTTTAACTCTTCAAATGCTGCCATTTGTTCTCCATCCAGTTCCAATGGATCTCTCACTTCACTTTTGGTCAACTTAATCAGTGGCTTTGCTATCAGCGAGAAATTACTTATCCACTGACGACAATAACCCACCATCCCCAGAAACATCCTCACTTCTCTCTGGGTCATCGGGGCTCTCATTCCTCTGATAATTTTGATTCTGTCATCGGTCACCTTTCTCAGACCCTTTTCAATATTGTGTCCAAGATAATGCACCTCCTTCTTGCAAAATTGCAATTTGGCTGGAGATACCTTTAACCCTCCATCTGCCAGATGATTCAGTAAAGCTATGGTATCTACTTCACAAGCTTCACGTGTCTTCGATGCCACAAGTAAGTCATCAATATACTGCACTAGTACTGAGCTTTCAGGCATGATCAAACTCTCCAATGACTTTTTCAACAACTGATTGAATATCGAAGGACTCTCTGTATACCCCTGTGGGATACGACACCATGCTAAAATACGCTGGCCAAACCGAAATGCAAAAATCGGCTGGCTGTCATGATGCAATGGAATTGAAAAGAAAGCATGACACAAATCAATCACTGTGTACCACTCAGCATCATGAGGAATCTGATACAAAATCACTGAAGGATTTGGCACAATGGGACAACATGCCACCACCATTTTGTTAACTTTTCTCAAATCCTGTACAATCCTGAACTTTCCATTAGGTCTCTTTAGCCCCATTATCGGTGAATTACACGGGCTACTCAGTAAGTCTCTGTTGAATCATCTTGTCAATTATAGGAGTTATTCCCTCAATTATTTCCGGTGTCAATCTGTACTGAGGAATATTAGGATAAACAATCCCCTCTTTCACTGAAATCTTCACTGGATCTACATTATTCATCAATCCCACATCTTCTCCGGTAAAATCCCAAACTGCTGTTTTCACTGTGTGTCTCAACTCCTGAGGCAAATCATCTGGATTAAACACAGCATATGTACCAACAATCTCACTCTCTCTATTATCTAGAGTCATCCGGTACAAAACATCCTCATCTGGTGTCTCAAAAGCTATTCCATCTGGAGTACAGAAAATTGTACAGTTCATCTTACACAATAGGTCCCTACCTAACAAGTTCACTGGACTGGTGTCACAGACTACAAATCTGTGCATGTCTGAAAATTTCCCTATTCTTACCCTTACTGGTTCGGTAAGACGAGTCTTAATCTGTGTATTGGCTACACCAACCACTTGGATTGCTTCGTCCGAGAGAGGAAGATTTCTAATATCTGCTGACCTGACAGTTGATCTCGTTGCTCCTGTGTCTACCAAAAAAGTAACACTCTCCCCATTTATTTTCCCATCTACAAATGGTCCTGCCTGGTCTATTTCTAGAGTTGCACCAAGTATGCACTCTTCCTCCTCTCTTCGGCACCGTCAATAGTCCCCTTCAGACTCACTCCCCTCATTCTTTAACCAGTACTGCTGTACCAGGTTAGAACATCTCGGTTTGTTTACCTGCTCATCATTGTAGAATCCTGAGTCCTGGTTATACTTTTGAGACCCTCTATTCTGCGGCAAGGGCGGTTTTGGCTCTTGACTCTGCTGTCTGACAACCTTCTGCTGTTGCTGCTGTTGATTACACCCCTCGTTCTGCACCTGTTGATTTAAGGGTTTATTTTCATTACTCACTAATGGTGGATTGGTACACTTGGATCTCCAATGCCCCAATTGTCCACAGTTGTGACAGGGGAACTTTTTCTTGGCCTCCTCTAAATTCCCCTTTCCTTTTCCCGCATATCTGGGCCTATTTCCTGGATTATTTGCCTGTTCCATCAACTGTGCTTCTTGTCTCTCAGCAACTTTCACCTGTGCCCACATTGCCTTCTCTTTCAGCTTTCTCTGTTTTGCCTCAATCTCATCACTGAAGTACTTTGCATGTTTCAGGATTTCATCAATCTTTTTACTCTGCCAATCAACTGTATGCTCACGTATTCTCTCACTGATTTCAGGTCTCAAGCCATATACAAATCTGTATACAAAAAGACTCAAATCCTTGTCACCCAGGTGTTCATCTCCACTGAACTGTTTAAAAGCCAGTATCAGCCTTTCGTAAAAAGCATGAACTGATTCTTTTGCTTCCTGATGTGTTCGATCTATCTTAACCCAGTCTGTCTCTTTTGGGGGTACTTTATTTTTCAGGAACACAATTACCTGATCATATTTTTTCATAACCTCTGGATCTGGTGCTCCTGTTTTCGGATCTCTTGGATACTCCTTTGCAGGCCAATCTACAACTATTTTACACTCTGCCCACAAGTCTGCTGGATCAATTATATCAAACAGACTATTCAGGTCAATCCACAGCACTTTTGACAATTTCACAAATCTGTCTACCTGCCTATACCACTCGACGGGCTTTTCTCTCAGTCGAGGGAAATCATTCGTAAATGACAAAATATCCTGTCTAGTCCATGGGACATGTACATATCCTCCTCCAGGAATCTCTCTCATAGGATAAGCATCCACTGTTTTCTCTTTTTCTCTCATGGGAAAAGCTGAGTAAGTCCTGTCCACTGAATCTTCCCTTTTCTTGTACCATCTATCTTTCCACTTTTCCACATCACCCCATTTTCGCAATAAGGCAATCATTTCCTTAATCTGTCCTGTTCTGCCAGCACCATTTAGATTTTCAATATCCTTGTCAGAGAAATCCACCCTATAAGGCTTCTGCAAAGCTTTCACCTTATCCATGTCAACTCCTTGTTCACTCGCTATTGCTTTTAACCTGTCATGTGTACTTTTAGCCCTCCAGGTGATACTCTTACACATAAATAACAACTCTCCATCATGATGGTTTTTCAGTATATCTGTAGGAATTGTTCCTGCAATAAGCATCTCCAATTCTATGCGTAACCTGGCTACATCAATTGCCTGTGAATCTTTATCCTTTTTTTGAAGAACTTTCAACCAATCATTCAAATCTTCAGCTGTTATTTCAGTAGACTTTTTCACTGCACCAACTTGTTCTGCCATCCTCTGTGGTTCCAAAATTGTTCCTCCCAAACAACCAGTATTCAATCCTGAATTAGGCTGTACATCTAAACCTCCACTACATGTGTCATGTCTCGACTGTCTCAAATTATTTTCACCCGTTCTCATTCTTGATTCCTCCAAAGTACAAGTACCAACCAAACCATTTCCAACATAGGGAACTGTCAAACCATTTTCACCCATTCTTTGTTTATCAAAAATAGGCACAACCGGACCTATGGTTACAGGCACTGTAACTGCTTCAAGATTTTTTGTCAGCTCCCTAATTTTCTCTGTCAGCTCAGATGTTGTTCTGGCTAATTCTCTTGTTTTCTCGTCACTGACTCGATTCTCTCTCTCCCGCTCTCTCTCTCTCTCCCTTTCCGTGAAAGAGCTACCACTTTTCAGATCAGGTGTCACAACCTCAGTTTTAATAATTCGCAAAGTATCTCTGATCGGAGTAGCAACTGGCGTGCTCTCTTCTGGTTCTGGTCTATACGGAGGTGGTCTCTTGTAAATCATGTCATCCAAGACTTCATCCTCGTAATCATTAGCTCCATACCTTCTTACTTCTGCATCAGACACCTTTTCTGCACCTTTCCTCCCTTCCGCTTCTTCAACAGTCCTCATAGGATATAATCCCTCTGACATACTAGCATCTCACCATCTCCTCATTCGATCATGATGAGTTTCACGATCATATTTCCTCCCAAAAATGTACCTATAGTTGCCTCCACTCCTCTGCTTTTCTCGCTCATGCACCTCATCTTCCCATTCCACAATGCCTCGAACTGTGTCGGCCTTGGTCTAGGCTCTAGACACATCATTTTATCCCGTAAATTTCTCAACACGGCCAGATTAAATGAACCATGTTCCGGGAACGCTAAGACACCATCATCCTTAGTATACTTAGCCCAGTTATCTAACCATATACAGGTATGATACCCATATTTCGCAACCATGAAGGATGCAGGAGTTCTCGTCGGAGGTAGCAATTCACCTTCTCTAGTTATTATGTTTTTATCCTTGTCGAACCACCTTTTAATTTTACCGAACAAGGATTTTTTCTTCTTCTCCTTAGGTTGGTAATACATTTTAACGTTTACCAATATTCTTTAGTCTCTTCCGCAACTGTACGATCTTTTGTCCAATAACAGCGCGACTCACACCAACGCACCAATCCTGGAGCGTCTACGTCACCCTGTACTCTTTCCAATCCCTGCGCGGCTCACACCAACGCACCAATCCTAGCGCGAGCACTGTTCTGATCCACTGCCCAATCACAGCGCGGTCCGAATGACGTCAGCAGTCGCTGCAGACGCTTCTGCTCCTGACTCCTGTCACTCGTCTACCCCTCCTTTACAAAGCCTTCTCAGTAGACTTCGTTTCAGATTCTACAAAATCTATTAGTTACAACATATAAACATCTCCATTGTCCGCTTCGCTAACCACAGAATAGTAAAGAAAATTCTTTTTCACAAGAGTCCCGCTTCTCTCTAGAACAGCGCTTACCTCTGCTCCACTACGGAATAATTACTTTCGTTGACACAGTAGCACATCCCTCTACTCTGCCCTTCTAACATGCATCCATTAACTGTTTCCTCTAGGACTGCTCCAAAGAGTCTCACAATCAACTAAATGCTCATACATTCACGCACTTTCACACCAGAAAATGTAGCTCATGCACACAGAATCCTGCCTTTCCCGGGAACAGCGAACAGTCTGTCCCACTACAGAATTATAATACACGCTAACCAAGCAGCGCTTACCTCTGCCCAGTCCTTCAGACAAGCTCAGAGAATACCTATTACTCCTCCCGCGATAAGCTTTAACGGCGAACCTTACGGATCCCTGGGACTTAAGACCAGAGTTTCACAGATAACCTTCGCTGCCATACGCACTCCTTTTATACTGAAAATATGTCCCTAATAGTAACACACAACGATGTCACTGATTCCGAACCCAGACAATGTGACGCGCAACTTCAATTGTCACACGTTTTTCCCCGCATACGTACAGGGCCAACAATCCCGTTTTTCCCAAGAGCAGCACTCACTTCCCTCTGCCCTACTACGGAACCGTCACCAGCTCCCCACGTTCCAGAAGCCGTACACACTACATAGAACTCAATACAACAACCTCAACATATAGTATTAGTACATATACCAACATCAACCAATAAATCGATGAATCAAAAGCCTATGTACAAGCAATCTATCGGATCAAGACAATAATCTGAAACCATCCTCTGCTACCAGGAAACTGCTGCAGATCGGCGCATATAAATTCTCCCTACTTCCACGGACAGAGTAAATCTACAGTCACACGCACATACACTCATTATACGCTAGGGCCCATCACACTAAAAATTCACACTATTACTCTATCCACACTATATATAGGAGAGAAAACCTAAACCAATCTGCATCTACAATGAGGTCAATGCGACCATAAAGACATTGTCCTGAGTCATGATTTTAAACATAGGAAATACATTTGAAACTCAGTAAACGACAAAGAAATAACCACCCGACACTGGAATTCAAACAAATGCTTATTTATCTAAATTAGTTCAAATGAAAGTCAATCGTTAGCAAAATCATTATTCTCATAGTTACCTATTCTAGCTTAAAGGGTCGGGACAGGACAGGTCTCTCGGTAAAGTCTCTCGAGCTGCCGTCCTCAGCATAGGTTCAGGGAGAAGTCCAAAACACAATGACCGCAAGGAACGCAATGAATGTAATGAGCGCAATGAACACGGACCCTCTCTAGTCTAGCATATTTATAACAAAAATGACAAAATAAAAGTTACAAACAAACTTTGAATATCCGTTGAGCCGCTGAGCAGAGCGAGCAGGAAAGGATGTCACTTAGTTACATTTAGAAAACCTCCGCTCAGGAAAAATCACAAAAATAAAAACACGGAAGAAGGAAACTCGAGTTTGCAAGTGTTACTTTCGTGAATTCTCTTCCTTGGTACCATAGCAGACCCACCGCAGACTGGTCATTGTTCATTGTGGCTTTATCCTTCTCCAAGGACAATTGGAAACATGCCCAGAGCTGCTGTCCTCATGGAAACTTTTAATTCAGGCAGAAGCTGTGGTCAGGTGACTTTCAACCATGTTCAGCAAGGCCTCTCGTCAAAATTCAATCACTCAAGCGCAGGCTGTAAATGGCAGCCATCTTTGTTTAGGCCAAAACGGACCATCTTAATTAAAAGAAACACAAAACAACCTTACCACATCATAATGATTATACAGTGTTAATCCCCACTAATACCCTTATGTGTATGTAATTATCTAGCCTTCTGCAACGCAATAAAGCATTAGCACACGTTATTTTTAAAGCACAAACTCGAAACAAATAACACTTTTGCGATTCTCATTCAATTAAATTGCGCATATTATTAAGCAACATATATGCATTTCCACGTGTAGTTTTCTCTCATTAGTAGTGTTGATTAATCTAGACATTCAACAAAACAAACTATTAATTAATGATTTCAAATTAGTAATTTTAATCATAACATATAGACAAAACTGGAGCTTAAAACTCGATAAATTTTCAACAGAAAACTCTGCTCCAGCACGTACTCGTATCCCCAAGATCTTTTATATACCGGACGGCTGATATATTGTCCATCTTGAGTAGGACGCAAGAGTGGACCGACTCCTTGGTCCAGCACTGGATGTGCAACTGTTGTTCCGAAGGAGACCACACACCACCGGTAGCGAAATCACCACACCGCGCGCCCCAGCCTGATCTGCTGGCGTCGGACTCAATAACAATATCCGGCACCGAACTGAAAATCGCTCAGCCATTCCAGGCCTCCATGTTGGATAGCCACCATTGAATCTCCTCTTTGGCCTCTGCCAAGAGCTGTACTTTCCGTGAATAGGACAGACCCCGTCGTAGGTGTTGCGCTTTGAGGCGCTGTAAGGCTCTTTAGTGGAGAGGGCCTGGAAAAATGGCCTGGATAGACGCCGACAAGAGGCCCACCAAGCGGGCTATCTGTCTGAGGGAGAGCTGATGTTGAGTAAGCGCTCTCCTCAGCTCTTGACGGATTTTCGTCATCTTCCAAGAAGGAAGGCTGAGCGTAGCGGCCATCGAATCGATGGTGAACCCGAGAAAAATCACTTTTTGGGAGGGGACGAGAGTTGATTTCGCCTTGTGGAAATGTGGATTTTCCTGATCAGTTATGTCCCCTATCTTGGACCCCAACGGTTCTATATGCATGTTACAAGTACATGTATGTTCCCTCCAGTTCCAGTTTCTAAGACGCAAACATATGTGTGTCTACCGTCAACATGTTCTCTGTCAGATCCGCCATCTATGGGCTGGATATTCGATTCCTAAGCATGACAGGCCACCGACTTTATATGGCTAAGTTACTCCATTTTTACAGTTCAGGCGAGTAGGCCCGATTCTGTCCTCAAAGCCTTTCCCTGCTCTCTGCCTCTGACAGCTTCAGCTTGAGCTCGCATCTGTATCCATGAACTTTGTCCTACTCCCTGTGCAGCTAACGGTGCCTGCCTCGGCCAGTTTTCGCCTGTCTGCCAAGAAGCTGTATTTCACCTTCGAATTATCTATTTTGCTCTTCAGCCGATGCATTCCTGTCTAGTGATTTAGGTAAACATTTCCTTTAGCTCACAAGCAAAGGACTCAGCCTTTCCGTCCTCCTGCGAGTGATTCATAGCCCTGCTGCTATGGAAAGTTTTCTGCCCCTCACATCTCATATAGACACTTAGACGCTTGTACACGCACACACAGTTAGTATAGAATAGATTCTGTCCGAGAGTCCTTCCTTGTGGATAACATAGTTCTCTAAACATAGGATGTTAGATATGATTTGGGATTAGGTTGACTTGACCCCTCAGACTTTTCGTCTCCATATGTAGAGTTAATGTCAAGTCCCCTTCACCCCCTAGTTGCACGTCAATTACACGTCATACTGCTGCGCGCGCATCTATGCTAAGTATTATCTTATAGATCCACCTATGTCTGATAATGCAAACCAATCATGTTTCTTTTATTCCTTATTACGCCTAGTTTCGATTACGTACCTGTTTTGTCACTTTTCTTATCAAATGTTACGCCTTCTACATTCGTTTCATTGTAATGTACTTATTATAAAAATACATGTCTGTCAATAAATTATTGTACTTCACTTCCTGAACCCTCGTGGTGACGGAACCTGAAGGCCGCGACTCGAGTCGGCCATTTTGAATGGAATAAAGCCCATTTAGAAAACCTCTTATACCACGGATTCTGCCTCTTGTTATTTTGAGCTATTTACTTTATTTTAAGATTCCGTATGAAATTCAGTCCGGTAATATTTATTTTATTTACCACATAATGGCGCCCGAACAGGGACACTTTCTCATCTCACGCGCCGGCGGTGCGTTGCAGGCCCGGTCTCCTGCCACAGCTGGACGGACCATAAACGCGTACCAGCAGGATTTCCTGTAAGCTCCCTCCGGTCAAGCGGGGGCGACTGAGGCTGCGATCAACCCAGACGAGGCGGTGAGAAGTGCGAAGTATCCCGACCAGAGCCTAGCTGAGAGAGCAAGATCCGAGGTATACAGAGGCCCACCAGGTTTTCCGAAATCCCGATGTCCAGAGGGTCCGCTGTCCGCAGTTATCGAGTCCTGTCCATTCTCTGAGGCCTTCCGTTTCAAGGAGCTACTCGGTGAGTACCATCGCCGGGGAGGCGTGTTGACGCGCACATAGGTTGTGCCGGTCAAAACGGATTTGGGTACACAAATCCGGTCTGCACTGTTTAGCAGTGTATATGTACTGTTTAGCAGTATATCAAGTATTCCGAAGTATTCAGTTATTGTCAAGAATTCAGCGTGGTGATTAGTTAGGCAGACTGTCATCATTGTCGACCATTATTAAATGTTTAATGTTTAATGTTTAAAGTATTCAGAAAATGTCTTGAATATTGTGGTATGAATGATTGTTCATTGTTCACTGTTCATTATTGTGTTTTTTCGTATTAAGTAAGTTCAAGAGTAAGTATCAGATCAGTTGTCAATATGCCGCTCTTCTCGAAGTTAAGACAGATTACTACCAGAAAAGGGGTGCTTGAAGAAGCAGTTCCTATTCCTCCTAGAGACACTCCAGGACATTTCATGTACCATAAGCATGGCTTAGATGCCATATTGTTTCTTGATCTATGGGTAGATTATACCAAGGGATTACCGGAAAGTCAAAGGTGGCCCGCAGCGGGAACCTGGGATGCAGAGTGCATCATGAAAGTGGAGGAGGAGTTATGGAAAAGAAAGGTCAGACAGTCACAGAAAGACGCTGTTGAGTTATGGCGTAAAGAATCTCATAGACGAACAGAAAAAGCACGTAGACAAGAAGAGAGGAGTAAAGAAAGTTCAAATAAAGTTCAAGAAAATCTATTAATTGAGGAAGGTATCCGAGTGAGATCAGAACAAGTAAATAGACAAAGAAATGCTCTTATGAATGGTATGTATCCCCTACTAGCCGAAGGATTACCTAAGGCTGCTCCAGAGATACCAAAAGACTTGCCACCCCCGTTATTTCCAATTAAGGTACATCCAAAAGGGCATCCCAGAACCGCAGAAGATGTTTTTCTTTCCTCATATCTAGATGACGCAGCTCCCGAGTATGCTAACGCCGCACCACATAGACCATCTGGCAGAGGGGTTCAACGTCAGGATCAGGTATCTGTCCCCGTGCAACAGCAAGCTCCGACACAAGCGTCGGCAAGCACATCTGTTTCCGCATCTGTCTCCGCAGTCGACTCTACAGAGGTATCGACACCCATAGTTGCGGTGTCACGTTCGACGAACCCTTTCACACCCGACGCCCCAGATGGGGCCACGGGAGGTGCTAGCAGTACTTTTACACCACCTAGAATAAATAAACTTGTCTTTCAAGAGTCAACACATTCACGTACACCAAAATTCGTAAATGAACGTACGCTTAAGGAACTCCTTGTAAATTGTAGATATGACCCCGTGGTCGGTAAAGAGGACGAAATGGTCCTGGCATCATTACGTATCAGACGAGCCGCAGAGTATTTAGCAAGGTTACCAGGGATGATTACGCACCTAGATAACATATATCATTTTGTTCAAACAGGACGAGATCCAGGATGTATTAACAGAGCTATGGAATTCCAGAAAGTAGAGATACAGGGGGAACTGTTACGTTTCCTCATAAACTGTGTGATCAGAAATCAAGATCGTCCGGGGGTAGACCCGAATGCAATGCTTACTCTTACAAGATGGAGTCAGAATATATCAGAAGGGAGACACGATAAGCAAAATTGTATAATAGCCATGTGCCGAAAAATCCGTAAAGAAATAGAGCGTATTCATGAAGAAAGATTGGGAACAGACGAGTTTGAGCAAGATGAAGTGTCCGAATCAGGGAACTCTGCAAGACAGTCAGAGACCATAGCCTATGTAGGCAGAGGAAGATCCTGTGATAATGCTAGATGTTTTTCTGATCCCATACACTCAGTATGCTCAAATAACAGCAGAACGTATCCAACGCCTGTAATAAATCTGAAGTCTCCTGAACATTCGTTTCAAGCCGCAGATAAAATACTACGAGAACGAAGGGGTTATCACCTCCTCGATTCCATAGATGAGCAAGAATTAGCCAGATCAGCCGTTCACTGGATTGTTAGTCCTGAAAAATACGGTGATGAGACCGTAGCACACACGTTTCTCAACCTCAGTACAGATGAACAACGTTTAGCTGGAATCTATATGATTCAGCAACTCCTCATATTATATAAGAGCCAACATGCTGACCCTGGTCCTTTACCTGATATATTAACGGAACTACTCACGTACAGATGGAGAGGTTCTAGTAACAAGCTAATTAAAGAGATATTAGTGTCACGTAAGCAGTACGTCCTTTTTGTAAATCCAGATTCTCTCTCCCTGCCCCCCAGAGAAAGAGCACCGTACTACATGGATAGACAAAATCCTTTACGAGAGGTGCACCCAATAAAAGGCGAAGACAATGAGTTTCACCGTGTATTTGTTTACACACCCATATCAAAAATGGAATTATTAGAAATGAAGAAAGTAGTACCTAGTCATGACAAAGACCCAGCGGGTTTCCACCGAGAAATTAAAGACATGTTACTGATGGGAGAGTACACCTTTCCTGATATTATGACGATATTAAAGGTGCTTTTGCCTGCTGGCATTTATGAAAAACTGAAAGAAAAAGAGTGGGAAGTGGGAGACCAAAAGATAGACTGGACAGCATTAGCAGAGGAAGAAAGGACCCGAACTGCAGGTTCAGGGCTCGGGGATAAAGTTAAACTGTTACCAGGTTTACTAGTACAGGTACTGCCACGTTTATTAACTACAAAAAAGGAAGATTGGGGTGCAATCACAGCCTGTAAACAAAAGCAAGATGAAGACACAAGCGATTATTATGCTCGATTTGAAAAATGTTTTGGTATAAATAGTGGTATAAAAGCAAGTAGTGACTCATATCCACATCTATTTGTGACAAAATTAGTGGAAAATGCATTTCCCCCAGTGAAGAATAGAATATTGAAATTCGAGAGTACCTGGCAAAGTAACACTCCGTCGCAAATGCTACAAATGTTACAGTATCATCACAATAGAATTAGGGATGAACAAGAACACGAGCATAGACGCATGAAGGATACAAAAATGAAAATGCTAGTTTCTCAGACAGTACCAGCAGATGGTCACAAAAAGGGTGTGACACATTCTGGTGATTCTGCAGTTCCTGTAAAAGGAACCTGCAATTACTGTAAACAACTAGGCCATTATGTACATGATTGTCAAGTCCTGAAACGTAATATAGCTACAGGTATTGCAAAAGAGAGACCACGATTAGTTAGACAAGATCAGAATGAACAAGGAGCTATGCAGCATGGACAGTCCATGCCAGTTCAGCAACAGTCTATGCCAGCCTCACAGCAACCCATACAGTTTGTGCCAGCTGCACCACCGTTGCCTGCTACTGCCACACAAACTACAACACGACAAATGTATCAGACTGCACAGTATGAATACCCTGAATATCAGCGGTACGCATGAACCAGCCTAGAGAGGGAAGTTGACTTACCGCTTATCGAGATTCCTGTAGATCAAGAAGGACCTTATGTACATAGTGAATTATTAGGTCAAGATAGAAAATTCTTACTCGATACAGGGGCAAGTCGAACAACTATAAAACGAAGTGAAGTTCCAGGGGCACCCCTCTCAGGCTCTCAAAATGTTTCCCTTGGTTTTTCAGGAAAACCTATTGTTAATGAAGTATCACAGCCTCTACCACTTACGATAGGACCTTTGACACGAACTACAGATTTATTGCTTACTAAATCATGCCCAGAAAATCTGTTAGGAATTAAAACTCTGAAAGCACTAGGAGCCATAATATGTTGTTCTCCGGAAGGAGTAAGGTTGTTTTTGCGTGATTTTAAAGGTCACTATGTGTCTAGAGACATGGATCCCCGACTACAGACTTTACCAGTACATCTATGGGCACAAGGCCCTACGGATGTTGGCTGCATGAACATTACACCCTATCGAGTTACATTGAAAGCAGGAGTGGTACTACCACGAATGCGACAATACAAGTTACCGCATGATGCTGTAGTGGCTTTGCTGAAAATCATTGATGAGCTAATTGCCCAGGGAGTAGTTGTAGAAACAGACTCCAATGTATGTAATTCGCCGATAATTCCGATTCTTAAACGAACTGATCCTACTGCCCCACCAGTGTACCGATTGGTTATTGATTTGCGTGAACTAAACAAGTGTATTGTACCACAATTCCCTGTGGTCCCTGATATATCATCATTGTTGACAGCAATTGATTCCGAAGCAACATTTTTTACTGTAATTGATCTCAAGAATGCCTTTTTCAGCGTCCCAATAGATCCGGAAAGCCAATACTTGTTCGGATTCAGTTTAAATGGGCGCAGCTTTAAATTCTCACGCGCACCTCAAGGATTTACAGAAAGCCCCAGCATCTACAGCCAAGCACTGAAACGAGAACTTGACAGTATCCACATGCCAGTCAATACTGCACTGCTTCAATATGTCGATGATCTGCTGATCACCGCGAGAAGCGAGCCAGAATGTGAAAAAGCTTCTCTGATAGTTTTACATTTTCTAGCCGACAAGGGGCACAAGGTGTCTCCTTCTAAGCTGCAATTCTGTGTTCAGCGAGTTATTTATCTTGGTCACTCGCTGTCCAAGGAGGGAAGGCAGCTTACACCAGATCGCATCCAGTTAATTGCTAACATGTCAATACCCCAGACACAAAAGGAGGTGCGAGCTTTCATAGGCCTCACTTCATATTGTAGGCAGTGGATCCCTCAGTACGCATTTCTAGCAAAACCACTCATTCAGTTAACCACGCAGGAGGCAGCCACATCGACTGTTCTCCCTTGGACTCAGGAACATACACAAGCTTTTGAAAGCCTAAAGAAAGCTTTATGTCAAGCACCTGTTTTAGCAACACCATGTTATAACAAACATTTTACACTCTTTGTTACAGAACGCGAAGGTACTGCCTTGTCAGTACTCACTCAGGATCAAGCAGGATCACGCAAGCCATGTGCTTATTTTTCCAGTACATTAGATCCCGTAGCTCAGGCTTTGCCTGCATGCCTGAAGTCAGTGGCAGCGACAGCTTTAGCAATCAGACAAAGCGATGCCATAGTATTAGGACACCCATTGACAGTACAAGTACCACATGCAGTAGAGATTCTTGTGAACCGAACACAAACACAACACTTGACCATAGCAAGACTTACCGGTTATGAACTGACATTGTTTCAACCACACATAGAGATCCGACGGTGTAATACATTGAATCCTGCTACACTATTACCTGTAATTGGAACAGACCCATTAGCTCATGATTGTGTTGAAATCATTGAAATAAAGACGAAACCTAGACATGATTTGACAGACGTTCCATTGTTAGATCCAGACCTGACGTTGTATGTAGACGGATCATGCATGAGAACAAGTACAGGAGATTTAGTGGCCGCGTATGCAGTCACAACAGACACTGAAGTTATTGAGACAAATTGTATAGATACTTTGTCAGCCCAAGCAGCAGAACTTATTGCTCTAACAAAAGCCTGTATTCAAGCCACAAATAAGAAAGTTAATGTATACACTGACTCACGTTATGCATTCGGAGTTGTACACGACTTCGGCGTGCTGTGGCGAGAGAGAGGTTATTTAACCTCCCATGGTGCCCACATTCAGCACGGACCCCTCATTCATGCCTTGTTAGACGCAATACATCTACCCACTGCTATATCGATTATGAAATGTAAAGCACACACGAAGGTTACTGATACCATTTCTCAAGGAAATGATTTAGCTGACCGAACAGCTAAACAGACTGCTCAGAATCGCACATTAGACATGACAAAGCCAATAGTTCAGACCCCAACACAGTGTATGACAATTAAGGATCCCGCACTTGACGTAATTGACATACAGACACATGCCACAGCAGAAGAAATAAAGAAGTGGACGGAACTAGGAGGGATCCAGACAGATCAAGGATGGATGACGAAGGAGAAATCTGTATGGTTTCTCCCTGATTCCATGGTTCAAGCCATTATAGCTACAGTTCACAGTCCAGCACATTTGGGAGAGAAGGCTATGCTAGACAGCATTCAGCACATTTGGTTCAACAAACATTTACGAGCAGCAGCTAAACAAAAAGTTCGTACCTGTATGATATGTTGTCAGTTTAATCCAGGAAAGAGTGTTCCCGTAGAGCAGGGTGGATTTCAGCCTCCTGACCATCCTTTTGAAGTCCTCCAGATGGATTATATTCAGATGGAACGTTGTCGAGGATTCAAATATGTTCTCGTAGTTGTCTGCGCTCTCTCCCGTTGGACAGAGGCGTATCCCGTATCAGATTACACTGCCCCGACTACTGCCAAGCAGCTAGTTCGAGAATTCTTCCCACGGTACGGTTTACCACGTGTTGTATATTCAGATAACGGCCAGCCTTTCTCATCCGAATTAATGAAACATGTCTCACTTTTGTTGGGATATCAGTGGAAATTCCACTGTGTCCGACACCCCGAGGCAGCAGGTCTCGTGGAACGACATAATCAACTTTTAAAAATCAGACTGTCTAAAATATGTCAGGAGAAGGGTGTGGACTGGATAGTAGCCTTACCAGTTGCGCTATTTTACATGAGGATGGTAGCACACTCTCGAACAGGGCTATCCCCGTATGAGGTGATCTTTGGTAGACCACCGAATATGTGGGGGACGCCTATACCCCGTAAAATAACTGATGTTGACTGTAATATGCTGACAGATTACCTGGCTTCCTTGATGTCTGCACTACAATCTTGTCGTTCACAGGTAATCGCAGCTTTTCCCGACAACACCGAGGTGAAACCTCATGATATAATTCCTGGCGATTATGTCCTCGTCAGGAATTTTGATCGGAAAACCCAACTGGAGCCAAGGTGGAGACTTCCTAAGTTGGTCCTGCTGACGACCAGAACAGCTGTGAAGATCGAAGGAAGGAAAGGCTGGGTGCATACCAGCCATATCAAAAAATTTCATGGACTTCCTCCTGACACAAACAGTATTCCCCGTGTGTCTTCCCCCATTGACTCAAAGCTACCTTTGGCTGAGGCCAGTAGCACCGAACTCTATAAACAGAAACTCAGGTCCAGATCTAAACTGTCGGACGATTTGATTGTTTAAGTCCTCTCCAAGGTGAAGCGGTTGAATCTGTCCCGACATGTATCCCTTAGGTCTGAATCATGTAGAGTCCAGAATCATAATGAAACGACATGCTTATTGTAAATTACTGCGTAACCACTGTATTGTGACTTTATTAATTTTGTTTTCCTTGAGTTTTTTAATAGTTACTGCAAGTATATTGTTGCATATGTATTATCCTGTTTCTAACCGTGCTTTCAATATAACTGATGAACATTCTTTTAGTGACTTACCCCCACATGAGTTGTCCTATAGACTTGCGCTGCGTAATAACACATTCATTAGTATGTTACACCATTCCCATCAGACTAGTAATGCCACCAATTGTTGGGTGTGTGGCCGACTTCCTCCCTATCAGAATAACAAAGGAGTTCTGCCTTTCTTTCCACATCCATTTACACACAATGGCTCCTGTGGAGCATGGTTTAGTTTATTAAACTCCATAGACCCAGACACAGCCGTTTATCAACAACATTGGATATGGGGAAATCTGAATCTAGTTTTATTCAAGGTCTGTCACCCTAATAAGGAGGGTCATCCCAGTAGAACAGGAACTGATTTAGAAAATGAAGTGTATAAATTAGGTAATTTTACGCCTAATCTTATGATTTTGAATGTCAAATCCGAAGTTGAACTAATTCTGCCCACTATGTCAGTATTTCCAGTTAAGGGTGAATTATGTGTAAGAAAGGTTGGTTCCATACATATGGGCCATAGCCAATGCGTTACTATAGTAGAATATAGTGATCAAGGTAAATCTTCATTTAGAGCTTCTCGCCATTCTTATTTCATATGTGGTCAGACGGCATATATGCGTCTGCCTCTAGATTGGGATGGTACCTGTTACATAGCATTCCTTTTGCCACCTGTTTTCCTAGCTCCCCCTGATTATTATCGAAATGTTCATTTAGTACACAAAAGAGAGCGTAGAGATCTCCCGGTTGTCGATTATACTGAAACGGCATGGGACAAGTATATAGATTTCAATAAAGGTATCTTTCCCTATATAGGTACTATATCAAATAGTAAGCTGATACGTAGACTAACCAAGACTCTTGAAGCTGTAGTAAACGAGACTATAGCCGCCCTAGGCAATCTGACAGAGGAACAATCAGTGATGAGAATTGTTGTTCTCCAGAATCGTCTTGTCCTTGACGTCATCCTGGCCGATAGGGGCGGAGCTTGCAGGGTCATCGGATCCAGCTGCTGCATATTCATACCAGAAAATTCGCCATCTGTATATAAAGCTATAACACGCCTTCATAAGATTGTAAGCCAGATACACGAGAATCCAGGCACTTGGACGTGGTCCAGGTGGTTTTGGAGTGTGATATCAGCCTGGGGATGGAGAGTTCTATCCTTCCTAGGTATTGGCCTTCTTATGCTCTTCAGTTGTTGTTTATGCCTACAATGTGGACCAGCGATTTGTGGTCTGTGTGCCACATCATGCATTCCATATCACAGTTCTCGTTCAAAATACCGGAAGAAGAAGGAAGAAGAAATGATGCTCCATGAGCAAATCGATGGAATGATGAAGATTGATATCTCTTGAAGGGCAAGTAGGGGACAAGGAGGGAATGTGGAAATGTGGATTTTCCTGATCAGTTATGTCCCCTATCTTGGACCCCAACGGTTCTATATGCATGTTACAAGTACATGTATGTTCCCTCCAGTTCCAGTTTCTAAGACGCAAACATATGTGTGTCTACCGTCAACATGTTCTCTGTCAGATCCGCCATCTATGGGCTGGATATTCGATTCCTAAGCATGACAGGCCACCGACTTTATATGGCTAAGTTACTCCATTTTTACAGTTCAGGCGAGTAGGCCCGATTCTGTCCTCAAAGCCTTTCCCTGCTCTCTGCCTCTGACAGCTTCAGCTTGAGCTCGCATCTGTATCCATGAACTTTGTCCTACTCCCTGTGCAGCTAACGGTGCCTGCCTCGGCCAGTTTTCGCCTGTCTGCCAAGAAGCTGTATTTCACCTTCGAATTATCTATTTTGCTCTTCAGCCGATGCATTCCTGTCTAGTGATTTAGGTAAACATTTCCTTTAGCTCACAAGCAAAGGACTCAGCCTTTCCGTCCTCCTGCGAGTGATTCATAGCCCTGCTGCTATGGAAAGTTTTCTGCCCCTCACATCTCATATAGACACTTAGACGCTTGTACACGCACACACAGTTAGTATAGAATAGATTCTGTCCGAGAGTCCTTCCTTGTGGATAACATAGTTCTCTAAACATAGGATGTTAGATATGATTTGGGATTAGGTTGACTTGACCCCTCAGACTTTTCGTCTCCATATGTAGAGTTAATGTCAAGTCCCCTTCACCCCCTAGTTGCACGTCAATTACACGTCATACTGCTGCGCGCGCATCTATGCTAAGTATTATCTTATAGATCCACCTATGTCTGATAATGCAAACCAATCATGTTTCTTTTATTCCTTATTACGCCTAGTTTCGATTACGTACCTGTTTTGTCACTTTTCTTATCAAATGTTACGCCTTCTACATTCGTTTCATTGTAATGTACTTATTATAAAAATACATGTCTGTCAATAAATTATTGTACTTCACTTCCTGAACCCTCGTGGTGACGGAACCTGAAGGCCGCGACTCGAGTCGGCCATTTTGAATGGAATAAAGCCCATTTAGAAAACCTCTTATACCACGGATTCTGCCTCTTGTTATTTTGAGCTATTTACTTTATTTTAAGATTCCGTATGAAATTCAGTCCGGTAATATTTATTTTATTTACCACAGCCTCCTTGATTATGAAACCCAGACTCTGGAGTAAATTGACCACCATCTGGAGATGACGAGAAAGGATAGTTGGACATTGCGCCATCAGCAAAATGTCGTCCAGGTAGACTATGAGACGCATCCCGTACGTGCGTAGGCATTCGATGACCGGGCGCTGTACCTTGGTGAAACACCAAGGAGCCGAGGCTAGTCCGAAAGGAAGAGTGGTGAACTCGAAGACCATGTCCCCCCAAAGAAACTGTAGGAATCTACGGTGAGGAGGGAAGATCGGGATGGTCAGATACGCATCCTTCAGATCCAGGCGCGCCAGCCAATTGTTGTGTCTGAGGAGATCGCGAAGAAGATGGATTCCTTCCATCTTGAAATGGCGGTAAACCAGACACTCGTTGAATTTGCACAGATTGATCACGGGTCTCTGCCCTCCATCCGCCTTGTCTACCAAAAAGAGATTGCTGAGGAACCCTCGAGAATGGAGTGTGGTTTGAACTACCGCCCCTTTGAGCAAAAGAGACTGTACCTCCTGATCTACTAAGGCGGAGTTCTCTGCCTAGAAAACTAGGGGGCATGGCGGAGCCTTCTGAAAAGGATCCCCGTTGAACTCGATATGAAATCCCCGGACAGTCTGGAGCACCCAAGCGTCGCCCGTGACAGAAGTCCAAGCCTGGAAAAAATGCGCCAGCCGACCCCCCACTTTTAGTTGGGAAGAAGGGAGAACACTTACCGGAAGAACTGGAGACGCTTCCGCCTCTGCCACCGCGGTTCTTCCCCCGCCGTCCTCGTGTCGGGCAGAAATTCCCGAATCTGGCCTGGTCCTGGTATCCCGACTGGTTGGAGCCTCCTCTCTGCTGGTTTTGTCGGCCGGACGAGCAGCCCCTGCCTCGATCGGCCCCTCTGAAAACCTGTGGGCGAAAGACTTTACGGATGGAGGATTGCGCCCTATCCAGAGAAGTGAAGGTATTCACGAAGCGCCCAAGCTCTTTCATGAAAGGCTCACCAAAGAGGCCACCCTGGGCAACCGGGCCCGCCTCGGAGTCTGCTAGGTCCCCCAGCTTGGGGTCCACCTTGATCAACAGGGACCTTTGTCACTCCGTCGACAACGCACAGTTTGCGTTTCCTAAGAAAATGACCACGCGTTGGGCCCAAGAAGAGAGGTTATCTGGAGATATCAGGGCCCCTGACGACTTAGCTTCTTCGCCATATCCAGTATCTTGGTGATAGGCCCGAGGATATCCAACAGCTTATCCTGACATGCCCGCCAGGATCTATCAATTCCCTTTTTGGGGTCCTTAATACATTTCTGCAGAAACGTCGCCATCCGCGGATCAATTTCTGGAGTCGCCGCAACCTTGTCCTCTAATGATGGCCGCGGACACTCTGCCCTATGGCAATTACGCACATTGGCCTCCAATGGTCGTCGAATGCGACTGGCTACATACTGGGCCACCTAGTCACAGGGCGCCCAGTCCGAGGACCTAGGATGCAAAATATCCTCAGGATCAAGCATATCCGCGCAGAGGTTCTGAGGACCCATGCCCGAATCCAACGCCGCGGACTCAAGCTGTGGCAAACTGCAAGGACGGGAGGGCCCAGCACCATCGTCGATCCCTTGATTCGAAACTCCCGGGTTAGGTGCCGCCGGGGGGGATCTGTTGGCCAAGAACGTCTGCTTGAGACAGGCGAAGGCGTCCACGTCCACTCCAGTCTCCTCTGCCCGCTTAGCGGGCAGAGGAAGGGTATCCTCGTTCAGTGTATTGGAAGGTTGAGAAGCCGGAATCGATGGGCTGCTCTGGCCAACCTGTCGCAAGCTAACTCAATCCTGCGTGCGAGGCGGTCCTCCAAAGGAGCCATGGCCTGCTCCACCGCCTTATGAATGGAGGAACCAACGGCGTCGTAGAAGTCATCGTCCCATTGTAGCGCCGAAAGCGGATCTGCATCCCACTGCTCATCCTGGTCATCCAGGTAAGTAGTGTCATCGTAGGCCTCCATCGCAGAGACACACGGAGCAATAGGCTCCAAGAGTATGGCTACAGAATACGGGACAAGTGTAAAGCCTTGAAAGGAGGGTCTCTCCGTGAAGTGAAGGCTGGGTGTCAGCCAAGTCAGGGCAAGAAACTCTTGCGTGTAGGCGCTAAGCCTTGAGACCCAACGGCCCTGGTGCAAAGGATGAATGGGAAGCCTGTCCTGTCACTGGGTCTCTGCAGGATTCCCCGCAAATACAGACTCCTTCAGCAGCGTAGGAATTTGGCCTAAATACAGACCCCCACGACCGGGTGCACTCCACCACAGTGTTAAGTAACAACGGCATCGGACAGGCAGGGGCGCACTCGCTGCTATGCGTTCCGAGATTAAAACGTGCGGAATGCTCGGAACGCAAGCAGCGACAACAGCGCGTAGACACGCCCTCTAGCGGTGAACTACAAGCGCGAGCCGCACCACAGATGTAGCCACTAGGGAGGAACACTCCCGCGGCCCCACAGCGAGTCAGCCGAGTAGCAGCTGACTCGTGAGCTCATCGAAACAATTTACGCCGCAAAAGCTTTGAAGACGCGCCCCGGGAAAAACAGAGTCAATCGACTGAAGGCGCGAACGCTCCGGTGAGGTAAGAGTGATTACTCCGTACGCGCTGGAAGCGCCTGTCAAAGAGCAACGCGCGTTAACCAGAAACTAACATTCACTGGCAAGTACAAAGCGCTCGCAGAATAGTACATTAGAAAAGTAAGATACAGTATGAGAGAAGAAAAACATGACTCATCTTAGGCTGCAGCAGCAAAGAAAGAGGGAGGCTAAACAGAGAAAGGGGACTACCTGCACATCAGGGAACCGGTGGTTGGACCATAGAGCTGGAGACGTTTTAGATGTGGACACTCTGTTGTTTTTTGTGTTTCCCGATGCATCATGGGAACCCTTGTTGTTTGTTGACTTTAAAATGGCTGCTATCTTGAAAGTAAAGAAAGTTGTGCATGCATAATCCTCGCCTCCGGTCCTGACATAGAATACTGCTGCACACCTTCTCTTAGGGATGCCAAAGTTTCAGTCCATTTTGCAAGTGCTACCTAAACTCCATTGGCTACCTGTAAAGAAGGGGATTGTTTACAAGGCCCTATGTATTGCCCATGAGCCCTTTCATGATTGTGACCCGAAATACCTAAAGCATGGTTTCCTAAGGTATGTCCAGTCAAGAACACATCGCTCCACATTTACATACAATTTGGTGATTCCTAAAATCAGAAGCTCAAACTTGGGGGCCACATGCATCAACGAGAAAACTGGTCGCAAATGGGCAGATTAGCAGAATCTGCCCCTTTGCGACCGGTATTTTTGCATTTGGGATGCATCATCCCAAATGTAAAAATCGCATTTTAAGGAATCTCTAAATAGCGATTCCTTAAATTGCGATTGAATTTAAGGAATCCCAAATTGAGATTCCTTAAATGCAATGCATTAAAGTTATAAAAATTAGCGATTTCGCTAATAGGGGGAGCAAATTACCATGAAGTTGAACTTCATGGTAATTTGCAAAAACTTTGAAAAATGCACTAAAATCCATTTTTCAAAGTTCCATTTTACACACACACATGACCTTGGGGCATGTGTGTGTGCAAGATGTACTCATATGCAGATTTCAGGGGTGCAACAGGGTGTCCTTTTGACACCCTGGCACCCTCGAAATTGCATGAGCAATTTGCGATTCTCTAATTGAGAATCGCAAATTGAGAAAGTCTTCCCATTCATTCCTATGGGCCTCTAGGCCCATAGGAATAAATGGGGAGGTAGTTCTTAATTGCGACTCTCAATTTGCGAGTAGCAATTAAGGAATGTTTAGAAATCGCTATTTTGTAAGCGATTTCTACATGCATAGCCTTTTGCTATTCCTTATTAGCGAATCCTTAATTTTCGCTATTAAGGAATAGCAAATGGCATTGTTGATGCATGTGCCAGTTTATCTTCTCCACTGTAAAACTGTGGAATTGTCTACCTCTAAGAACCCAAAACAGGTTAACTCTTTTTTAGAAATCAGTTAAAATCTGGCTGTTTTCAAGCCACTCGTTCCAACATATGTTGACAACACACCTCAGACTTATTCCAGTTAATGCAAGTCTTGCTATTTCAATGTGTTTTGACTAGGCCTGGGCGAAGCACTACGCTACGCTCGCGTAGTTTGCGAAGTTCGCGCTACTTCGCACTACGCGAACTGCACGTAGCACAGTGCGAACACGCGTAGCGTAGTGTTGCGTAGTGCTGCGGTCCTTTTTTGCTTGCTCGCGGTCCTCAACGTCAAGTTGGCGACCGCGAGCAAGCAAAATGACATCCCGGCGAGACTTTTTCCTTGTTCGCGATCGCGAGCATGGAAAATAAACCTCGCGGCGAGATTCCCAACGCGAGGAGGTCAGGTTTCTCATTGCGAGGGGTCGCGTATGCTCGCGACCGCTCGCGATGAGAAACTACCAGTTCGCGTTGAGAAAGCTGCCGCTCGAGTAAAAATCTACTCGAGCAGCAGAAAACTACAGCTCGCACTGTGCAAGATGCCATTTTCAATGATTGCACAGTGCCAGTTGCTTGTCCGCACTGTGCAATCATTGAAAACAACATCTTGCACAGTGCGAACATGTTACTACGCAGTTCGCGAAGTGCTACGCGAAGCTCGCGTAGTGCGAACTGCACTTTGCGTAGCTTCGCGAAGTGCTACTTCGCGAACTACGCCCACCCTTAGTTTTGACGCCGAGACACCTATGGGTATTTGTGCGCTTTATATTCATTCATCCATTCACTTACGGAAATTTGCTCCCCACAAGCAGCAACACTTCTCCCGGATTGAAGCCAGGCATCGGAAGTGTGGGGCTCCTTAGGGGATCTTCTATCTGTAAAACAAACACTATATCAGAACATGTACAAATTCTACAAGCTTCTTCTGCACAGCTGAGAAAGTTGCCACAATTCAACACAACACCTCACAACAACAGCCAGAGACAAATTAAAAGTCACGCAAGCGAGCGCGGTGCCGTGAGAGCTGGAAACAGAAAGGAATAGGGTCAAACGTCTGCTTTAGTGGCACTTGCAAACACTATCCTAATTTCCTGGCGCAGCAACAATTTTCTTTTTTTGGGGCGGTTTAAAGAACTTTATTGAAGGTAAACCATGTTACAGTGTAGGCATTCAATTGTACATTTTGACATTTGGTATTTGGCTGAGTACATACATGACAACCATGAAAAATAAAATATGTAGCAACATGTTCGTTATCTGGGTATATAAACAACTTTAAGGCTGACATGAACACGAGATGTAGAATCTCACAGCCATAAAGGTTACAAGTTTTATTCTGTTGAGGGTTGCTCAGGAGCTCGGGGCCGCGGGAGTTGGGGATCTGTCCCATCGGTGTCAGGGCGTTCACCAGTATCATCTAGTTGGTGAAGGTATGTCACCAGGGGAGCCCAGATATTGTGCAGCCTACTCGCCAGGGGCATCAGGTTCTAGTATTCACTCAAGTGTGTCTGACAGTGTGCTGCGTCTGCAGGACAAGTTTTGGACAGTGGTGCAGGCTTGCGGCCCCAATGGATTGCCACTCTACGTCTGGCCAACACCAGCAGCATGCGACCAATCTGCGGCTCGCATCCAGGACTTCCTCGACATATCCCAGTAAACATGTGAGAGGGTCTGGTGTAATGGTTTCGGAGGCGATGGCGCTAAGAATTGTGCACACTTCCTGCCAATAATTAGCTATCTTAAAGCATGTCCAGGCTAGGTGTGTGAATGTTGCATCAGGTGCCAAGCAGCGTGCGCATCCGCAACTAGACCCATTTTATGAATGGCCGTTGGGGTGCGATATAGTCTGTGAAGAAATTTAAAATGAATCAGTCTAAGTAGGTAGTAAGGGGAAAGAGAGTCTTTCTGCCTGGTTGCAGCAGTATTGGCACTGTTATGGTGATGGTCCCACAGCTTGGTCTGCAGTCAATGCGCAAAACGCGTGCTCAGTGTCCGTCGGGGAGGCTGCAAGGGTGAGCGCATACAGCCTGGTGACAAGTTTACGAGGAGATGTAGTGGTGTGGAAGTTTTCGAGGGCTGCATTAGCCGATGGGGAATCTGGGAATGCACTGTTAATGTTTCTGCAGGTCGATCTGATTTGATAGTACAGCAAGTTATCGAGCAGTGTGAGTGGCATTGTGTTGGTGCTCTAGGGGAGGGAAAAGAACTGCCGATCGGGGTAAGGGCCCGCTTTAGTGCGTATACCCAGTGATGCAGCCCAGCGCACCATCCCATTAGTTTTAAGTGGAGGGAAAGAGGTATTGTTTGCTGATTGCATCGCCCATGCATATAGAGTGTTGTCCCCAGTGTGCCTGCGGATGCCCTCTCACGCCCAGCGCACACACTCAGCTGTGTTAATTTCGTGTCTATGAGCTGTATATGGCAGAAACAGTGCCGTCTGAAGTGGCCAGGGAGAGGCTAGGTCCATCTCGACCGCCACTTGTGGTTAGAAGGGCGTTGGGTGCAGCCAAAAGTGAAGAAAGCTAGCTTGGGCGCAGTGTGCATAGAGCTTGAAATTTGGAGCTCCCATTCCGCCACGCTAGAAAGGTAACATCAAGGTCTCATAAGCGATACGCGGTTGCCGACCAGCCCATATTAAGGTGATTATGTTTGAGCGTAGTCTCTTAGAGAAGAGCGATGTAAGGGGTATTGGAATATTCAGAGAAACAAGTATAGTAGTTTTGGCAGAACCACCATTTTGGCTATTGCAAAAGTTGGGGGAGCGCTGGAAGATGGAATAGATTTATTTTCTATTCCAACTCGAGTTTGTGCAAAAGTAGGGAAGTTGTTGGAGTTAAACCCAACACCTTCGACCCACTGCTGCACACCTTTTTCGATGCAAAGCCATGCAATGTAATGGGATGCGTTGTAACGGTTGCATAGTAGAGGCTGTTTGCCATTTATTTGTACCCCAGAATAGCCTCCAAACCGTATTACTTCTCTCATCATTGGTGCCAGGTTCTTTGCGGCTCGCGTTTATATTATGCAACGTTGTCCGCATACATAGAGGTCACCAAGCTGCGGAACGATAAACCACTGCTTCACTGTGTGTGGTGCTGGCGCAGCCGCGCCGCAAGTGGCTCTATTGCGATGGCAAACAGCATCGGCGAAAGCGGGCAGCCCTGTCTTGTACCCCTAGTGATTGCTATGGGATCTGTGATTTGCCTATTAATTTTAATACGCGCCGAGGGCAGGGTGTATAGCAGCTTGATTTTATGAATGAAGGCTGGGCTGAAGCCCAATCGGCCAAGCAGCGAGAAAAGGAAAGCCATTCTAATTAATTGAATGCCTTGGTGGTGTCCAGTAGGGCTGCCACTGCAGGCAGAGAGTGGTTGATTTGGTGCATTATGGAAAAGATGGTGCACAGGTAATGGGACGTGGCGCGGCCCGGTATAAAGCCAGATTGATCTGGGTGGATTATTAGGGGCATGAGTGGGAGGAGCCGATTTGCTAACAATTTCGCATATATCTTATTGTTGGTGTTGATTAACGATAAGGGACAATATGAATCACAGCATTCAGGTGCTTTGTCCGGTTTGAGAATAAGTGTGATTAGTGCCTCGAGGAGAGTAGGGGGAAAGTGGACAATAGTGACAGATTCATTGTACATGTCAGCATGGTGGGGAAAGAGGATAGAAGCATTTTCTTTATAGAACACGGGTGTAAGCCCATCTGAACCAGGTGCTTTATCACCCGGAAGGCCAGCGATGACCTGTGCGATCTCCTCAGTAGTGAATGGGTAATCTAGGTACTCTCTGTGCCCATCGCTGAGCCATAGCAACTCAATCGAGTCCAAATATTGTTCTATGATATCATGGGGTATCTAAGCCCCGGCGATGTATAGTTGTGAGTAGAATGACGTGATTCTAGTAATTATTTCACTGGGGGACATGGTTATTCCTGCAGTATCGTCCAACATTTCTGTTAAATATGAGGAGGCATGAGGCCTCCTCAGTAGATTCACCAGGGTTTTGCCCGGGCGATCTCCCTCTCCATACCGGCGGGCCTGCGCCTAATGAACAAGAGATGCCACCTCGCATTTGGCTTCGGTGTGGTATTTGGTCAGCTTAGCCCATATGTATGCCAACACAGTGGAGGTAGGATCAGTAATATATCTTTGGTCAAGTGTCTTGATTTCCACCTCCAGCCACTCCAGGGTACCCTGAATAGATCGAAGCACTCCTGACTTCTTAGTGATGCATAACCGCTGGATCACCACCTTAAAGGTTTCCCAGAGGACAGAGGGCAATTCTACCAAAAGTGTTCAGCTCAAAGAAGTCGACAATTGCCCTGTGCAGTTCTTCCTTGAATGCTGCATCACGAAGCGCAAAGGGGGGCAGGCGCCATGCAAACATACGCTACAAAGTGAGCGTAGCCCGCAGAGTCAGGCGCACAGGGAGTAGTCAGATAGGGTGCGCGCCATATGATTGACAGATGAGGCCCAACATGTGACATCCGGAGTGACCACCCACAGGTCAATGCAAGACCAGGAGCTGTGTGTGTTGGAAACACAGGTGTCTTCGCTCCAACTAAAGTGAGTATGTCACCAAGCATCAACTAAGGTGTTGTCTTGCGTAAGTGTGAGCAATGTAGAGTTGGCCTGAGGGTGCTGTAAACGCACACCAGAGCAGTCTAGTGTGCTTTGCAGTGCAATATTAAAATCCCCACTCCATATCAGTGGGTAAAGGACCAATTGAGGAGATCAGTTTCCACATGTGGAGGTAGAAATCTGAGTCGTCCATGTTCGGGCCATACACAGCTGCCAAGATTATGGGCTGGGCATAGAGAGTCCCTGCCAACACTACATATCTGCCCTCAGTGTCTATATGGGTTTGTGTTGCGCGCCTAGGTAGTCCCTTCCTGAGCAATACAGTGACGGCTCTCGGGTAACTAGAGTAGAACGAAGAGTAGGAGTCGCCCCAGTATCTAGTGTGCAATTTAGCCATATTGTTAGCTGGGAGGGGTGTCTCTTGTAGGAAGCAGACTTCGATCTTGTGTCTAGTGCGATATCTGTTTATAAGTCTTGCTTTGTGGTGGTCATTCATGCCGCTAATATTCCAGGTTGAAAATGTTACCTCAGCCATACAAGGGGTCAGGTGTGAGTATAGTGTTGCACCGTCTGTCTTCAATCTTATAGCAGGTGGATGATGTGTCATGGAGTACAATACAACTATAATTGATTGCAGTCAGCGCCATATATTAATGGTCAATTAGGTACAAAAACTTAACAGAACCCATGGATATGGGTTTAGCACCTCATATTTTCTAAGAGCTGCCCATCCCTGCCCTCCTCCCACTCCAACCCCCAACTAGGTTGAAACTCATTCCTCCCCCCACCCAAGGAACCCCAACTTGGAAGATGCCAGTAGAGCATGGGAATTATCCCTATGGGGTGCATGGGCTCAGCTAGACTTCCCTCTTGCCAATGATGCAGGGTGAACGAGCGACATTGTTCGCAGACAGGAGGAGTGTGTATTAATCTAATTAGCAACAGTTAAACAGAGGCAAGGCAATAATATACATTGATGGCACTGCTACATATCAGTTCCATGGCCCACCACTGGTGGGGCAGCATCCAGTGCCCTGACTCCCTGCCAGCAAAGTTAGTCATTATCACTAGTGCAGCTATCTTTAGACGATGCAGGTCAGTCTCGAGGAAGGGATTTCTGCAGTTGTTTAGCGAATGGTGGAACAGCTTTCGGGTCTGTAAAGTATCTGGACTTTTCTCTGGAGTCGATTCACAGCTTGGCAGGGTATAGGAGACCGTATGTAATGTGTAGTTTCTGGAGAAGCCGTTTGGCAGGTAAAAAGTCTCTCCTGGCAGCTTGTACATTCAAAGTGAAGTCAGGGTAGAATGTGAGTGTATTGCCTTGGTGCCTGACTTTGCCCATTTCCCTTGCCTTCCGAAGAATGGAGTCGCGGTCATGATAATTTAGTATGTGCACTATTATGGGACGCGAGGGGGCTCCTGGCGGAGGTCGCGGACCAAAGGATCGGTGCCCCCACTCAACAATGAAGAGGCGAGGCAGATAGGACAGTGCCAAAGAGTTTGCGCAACAAAGATTCCAGGTAGTCCTCCATTTTAACAATTGCTGTGGATTCAGGGATGACTGATATTGTTCCTACGGGAGCGGGGTTCAAGATCTTCGTTCTTTGCGCGGATGAGCTCCAGAACCTAATACATCTTCAGAAGGAGTTGTCGATTCTCTGCGCCAGTGTCGTCAGCATCTGTGACCTTGGCCTCTAGCTGCGTAATACGGTTATCGTGTGAGTCTACCTGCTGTTTAACTTGGTCGAGGCCAAGTGATCGATTCTAGAGTCAATGGTTTTTGGGCTGGATTTAAACTTGAGAAGCAGGGAGCAAATATCGTCATCTTGCACCTCCGCTGTGTCCGTCTGTGCAGCCAGCTTGCCAGCCTCCTGGGATGGGTCTCCACACCTACCGGTCTTGCGGCTCTCGAAGGTTAGCGTAGGCTGTTTGGCATCAGCCTTCCCCATTGTATCTGCAGTTAGGAGGTCACAGCCAGATAGAGGGATATGCAGAGATTGCAGCGTGCCGCAGTCGCAGGGTGGTGGTTAGTTTAGTGAGGTCTGCCCAACAAGTCTTGTATGTCCAGATGGCCCGCAGGGGATCCAGGCCCAGCAGCCACCGTCAGTGGCCCCGCGGTCAGGGCCTGCACTGTGGGTGCGATCAGTGTAGGCGGCGGGGTATGGTGCGAGCTCAGTATTTGGAGTCAGGGCCTATCCACTGCCCCACCTCATAGGCCGCTCCCTGTAGTATAGCGGGCTGATCACAATTGTCCCAGCCAGGCAAGGAATAGGTAGTGCAGACAGAAATTATGGCATTCAGACTTCTGTGCTCCAGCATGCCAGGCATTCGTATATTCCGGGGATGAGAGGAAGAGGCATCCCACCCCTGCACAGGTAGGTTAAGACACAGGCACTCTCGCAGGAGGAACAGTCAAGCAGGGGAGGCGTATGTCCATGAGAGGTCTATGGCACTGTGTGCTATGAGCATCATTCAGGGCAGCACAGTAGTCATGGGGGCCCCTGCAGTGTAGGGCCCCCAGGACCATCGCAGTTGAGTCCCTCCAGGCCCAGCTGGCCCAAGCATGCTGCCTGTCGAGGCCCACACACCTCAGGCACAAAGCTCCGCCGTGGGGCCGTAGGATCCCCGCAATTAGTTGCCTCCCCACAACAGCACCTTACTTGTACATTGGAGAGGAGTCCTCCAGATTAGTTCTCTGGTTCTCTATTGCAGGCCGGCCATGTCCCCAACGGCAGGCCACCGTGAAACAGGGCCCAGCTGCTCGGTAGGTATCGGGGTCACAGCTCACAGTGTCTGGCGGCCGCAGGGCAAAAGCCCCGTTGCAGATGTCTGTGTAGGATCTCGGGCTCAGGCGCTCAAACGAGCAGCGTCTCAAGGAGGCTGTAGTGCACCACCCCTCTCCAGCGTGGTCCCCGTCCCATCATGATCGGCAGTAGTGTCAGGAGTTCAGGCTGAGGTTCTAGTATAGCCCCGGGCAGCCAAGTTGTCGCAGGTGTTCTCACCCGGCCCTAGCCGCAGGTAGAGCCACAGGCCGCTCTTCCTGCATGCCGCAGTCCCCCACGTGGCTCCTTCGCAGTCTCCACCCAGCAGCTGGATTATGGCATACTTGCTGTCTCAGGAACTCTGGGCTTATCAAAACAGCATTACCGTCTCCAGGTATGGTCAGCCACACAAATCTGTCCTCCGTGCAGCTGCATCTCCACGCTGCTTTACGGATTTTGGCAAATTTGTTCGTTCAGCCGGCAGGGCTCACTCAGAGCGCAGCCATCTTGCCGCTGGTGAACCTCCCTGCTCAGCAACAAGATTATTGAAGAACCAACATAACATTCTTAGAGGCTCTCATCCCAAATGGATCCCCTGCTTGTGTTACAGAACAGAACCATCTAAAAGGCAGACACGTCATGTGATACCAGCCAAGGAAACAAAGCAGGACCACAGACACTGATTTGCACCTGCACCTCAAGTGGTGGGCTACAGGCAACTGAAAGCTGAGCTTCCGCACTAGTGCACTTGCCAGCTGGCTCTTTTCTGCAGTGTGGTTTTGTTACAATATTCTTTGGTGTGTGGACGAAGTAGCCACTGGGTGCAGCCTATGGAAAACCTTGAGGCTACTGATCATGAACAGCACCATGTCCCTGTATACCCATGAAGCAGTGAAAATGTTTTGCTTTTTTGCTGTTTGAAGTGGGCACAGCGTGGGGGCAGTATTCCGACCATAAAACGCACCCAGGTTTTTTGCTCCTGTAAGCCACTCTGCATGACTTGTGACATTTCGAAACTGACACTGTTGATAGGTATGGTTTTGGACACACACTGTTCTGCTTCCCCTTGCCCACTAAATCGTACTGCAAAACTTGCCACCTGCTACATTGAGCTTTTTGCAGGATTTGTCTAGGGTTCCAATGAACCAGGCTCCCCTCTTGGCTTAGGAATAGTTTTCAACCATATCAGACTAGTGCTGCCAAATAATTTGGTAACCATGGTTGGGTCAGTCTCGATGTGCCCCAACAGCTCTTTCCTTCTCAGTTGGGCCAGGCATCTTCCCACCAAATGCACAATGACCATGTCCGGTTTGGCTGGCCGTTCTTTGTGCAGCTTCTCCAATGGAGACCCCAGCTGGTCCCAATTCATTCCATGTGACCCTATCCATCTGATATCCTTCGGATTGGGCCTGGTGAGTCAGGTCCTCTCATGGCACCACCTGCCCCACTCTGTGATGCCCTCTGCTGAGACACCCCTTGTGCTGCTGGTGTTACTGCCCCAATGTGGAAGGAATGCATGCCAAAACTTACAGCTGGCAGCCCTGCCTCACCAATGCCTTCTTCAGCGCTGCCTGGATTTGGAATTTGCTCAGGCATTCCTGATTGCTCTGTCTGAAAAAGTAGGCCCTCCCCTGCCGGGTGTATCACCCAGTACTCATGCATTCAGCACACTGGGCATAAGCTCTGGTCAGATAGGCACAGCAGATTTTTCTGAGCATCCCTGGCCTACTGGTCTCTCTTAGACCTCCTCAGCAGTATGCCAGTACCTAGCTGTATGTCCTGTGCCTGAAGGGATGGTCTCTCATGCCTCGTGTTTGGAAGGGGCTACCATTTCGCTAACCCTGAATGTCCCAAAGAATGCAAATGTCAATGCAGATTTTAATAGTGTAACCTCGAAGGTACCTGCATAATGCAAGGCTTGGAACCTTACCAATTGTGCTAAGGTGTCCAATTCAATGGGTAGCCTTTTGTCATGTCTTTTAACTTCCAGTCGCTGTTCTTAGGTAATGAGCGCCAGTGGGGGTCCACCCCGATGACGAGCTTTGACAAATGTGCTACTGCTGCCAGGTGTGCCTGCTCCCGTGATCTTGTCTTTTTCTGTTCAAAAGACCCCCTCACAAACTGCTCAGCTGCCCAAGCAGCGGTTCTCACATCATTGAAAGATTCTAGCCTGGTGATCCACTGTACTGTTTTTTAATATACTGCATACCGCTGTGCTGGTTTGTGGGCAAGGGTGTGCTCTATCAGGTCTGACAGGTCATATCTGTCTGGGACCAGAGTTCATTTGGGAAAGGGGTATTTGCTGGCTCTGCTGTTGGGGCCAGTCTCCTGAATTTGTCCATCTGGGATTGAGAGAGCATATCGGCTTGAGCTTTATTGATGCCTGGCTTTCAACTCCAGGTTGTTTGTTACCTGCAACTTTACCATGTCCCTTAATAGCTTAAGCACCCATGGGCACCTGGCTACCTCACTGGTAATTTCATGCACCACTGCCTGGTTATCAGACCATAGTGTCAGCTGCATGTCCTTCAGCCTCCTCCACCAATCTGTCAGTGCTCCTTTTATGCGGAATAGTTCTACAAATGTTATGTTTTTGGCTAGCCCTGCTGTGGCTAATTTCTAGGGACAACATTTTCGTGGACCAGCTATCCCCTGGGATCGCCCCAAAGCCCAGGCCGCCTGACACATCCGGGTACATTGCAATTTTCCTGTCTGGCACCCAACCATATCTCCATATGAGCACTCCATTGAAGTCTTCTAAGGTCAACCAGGTTTTTAGGTTCTGCATTGCCCCTGACCCTAATCTTGTATGATGGTGCTTCTTTTGCAGCCCCTTCTTCAATTGGGTGAGGTGCCTCACAAATACTCTCCCCCCTGGGATCTCCCTCACTGCAAAATTCATCTTCCCCAGCATGACCTTTTTTTCTGCCAGTACTTTGATTCCTCTTGTTATGTCCTGAACCTTGTCCTCTGGAATGTGGGATGTACCGAAGGTGGAGTCTATCTCTATGCTTAGAAAAACCAGCTTGTTGCGGGTCCTACCTTTTGTCCATGGACAGGGGGACACCTCATTTGACCGCTATCTGCTGAAAGGCGCCCAACATGCTTCTCAAGTCTGCCCCCATGACCCACCCAAGAACAAGGAATTGTCCAGGTAGTGGAGCTTGCCCCCTTCATGGTGCCTCTTGTGCAGTGTTCATTCTAGGAATGTACTGAAGTACTCAAAATATGCAATTGATATCGAACACCATAAACAGGGCTTTTGTCACAATATGTCTCTCCTTCAAACTTGAAACCCAGGAGGTGGTATCATTCTGGGTACACAGGTAGGAGCCTGAATGCAGATTCAATTTCCACCTTTGCCATCAAGGCCTCCAGCCCTGCTACACACACTAGATCGATTGAATCATCCATTGAAGCATACCATACCTCGCAGTCTTCCGGGATGATAACTGTCATTTACTGACCACCCCCAATAGGGAATGAAAAATCATGTATCAATCTGAAATGGTCAGGTTCTTTCTTGGGTACCACTCCCAAAGGGGAAATCATCAGGCCAAGTGGGTGCCAGGAGCCCAGGGGGCCTTCTACTCTCCCACATCCTTCTCTTTCTGAATCTTTTGTTGCACTATCTAGGGGTGCTGGAGAGCTGAGTGAAGGTTTTTTGTGTCTCCTTCCCTGATGGACCCTGTGAATGGAGTTATAAAACCTTTGTCAAACACTTTGCACAAAAGCCGTACATCTGCCTTGTTGTCATTTTGGTTGGGTAGCTGCCTCAGCCTATGGGTACTGATACGCTGCCTTTTCCTCACTTTCGTTTTCTTGTCCCTCTCTCTGTCTCCCTTGCCTTTCTTGCAGTCTGTTGCTGGGTGGCTCCAGGCACAGGTTCAGCACAAATGCCTAAAGTTACAAGCTGTCTCTCTTCTACTTAAAGGAGAACGCAGAGGAGCCCTTCTCTGATGACCCCCTTCCAACATGAGTACTGTTTGTGTTTTAAAAAATTGTTTCTGCCTGTCGTGTGAGCTCTTGAAGTAGCTCCCACGAAAGGACTGCTCTGCCTTTCCTGAACAGCTCTTGGCATCCCTGGCTACCATCATGTTGTGCATGTACCCTTACACATCCTCTTCATCCCACTCCATGTCTGGGTATACCTGCATTTTAACCTAAAGCCCTTATCATAGTCTAGCCAAGCATCACCTGCAGACTTTCTGAGTCTCATCTATCTTAGATAGTGGGGAAATTTCACTACTATAACGCATGCTAAATCATAAATGTGCCATAAAAACTCTTTACGGCAAATATGCTCCTACACAGCTATCAGGGGTATCAGGGTGGCCAGTCTGTGGCTTTTGCAACCAAGTATGGTTGCCCTAATGTGCCCCTTTAAACGCTTTAGGTGTTAAGCCACTCTTCACTGCCTTACCATGTTCCTTGTCCCCACAGTGAGCTTCCCCATACCTGTGGGCACCCTGTTCATGCTGTTTGTGTTTGGTGTTTTTCCCCCACTGAAACTAGAAGAACGGTCACCTAGGCCCTCGTCAGCAGTAGACTGGACTACGGCAATGCACTCTATGCAGGAGCCCCGGCCAAACTCCTGAAACGACTCCCACGCATCCAGAACGCCTCCACACGCCTGATCCTCGACATCCCCCGCCGCAGCCACATCACACCCCACCTGAAAGATCTGCACTGGCTCCCCTTCAACAAGAGGATAACCTTCAAGCTCCTCACCCACGCACACAAGGCACTCCACGACGCCGGACCGGCGTACCCCAAAAGATGACTCGGCCTCTACACCCCCGCCCGCCAACTCCGCTCCGCAGATCATGCCCTCACCACTGTCCCCCGCATCCAAAGAGTGCCCGCCGGCGGCAGATCATTCTCCCACCTCGCCGTCAAGACGTGGAACACCCTCCACATCTGCCTACGGCAGACCGAAGATCTTCTAAACTTCAGGAGACTCCTCAAGACCTGGCTCTTTGAACGGTAGCAGCATTCCCCCCCACTAGCGCCTTGAGGCCCTCTGGGTATGTAGTGCGCTTTACAAATGCTATGATTTATTGATTGATTGAAATAGGGCTGGTGTGGGTGACAGCCCTGATCGTCCCAGCAGGGGTGTGCTTTCCACTCTGATTAGGACCTGTGAGAAGTTGGCCTGGTATATGCTGTTCACTAGTTAAAGTGGACACCTTGCACCAGTACGATTCGACTCTTATGGTTGTACGTTTAAGACAACCTTTTAAAGAAAGCTATCCTAGTGGTAGCTGTGAAGAGCAGCCTTCAGGCTAAGTCTTTAGAGGAATGTAAAGCAGCTGGTTCTACCTTATAATCTCTTGAATCACTAAATGAAAGGACACCACACAGGTATATATATCAAATATATATGTATTTATTACTAGACACACTCTACTAATCTCTATGAGATTAGAAGTCAGGAACCTATGCACAAATCAACGTTTCACAATAAATTAAGCACAAATATGGCTGGGGCCCTTGGGGCATACCAGACCATATACTAAAAAGGAGACTTAAGAACAACGACTTGAGAAAGGACAAGGACTAGGGCCTTTGGAAACGCTGGGGCCTCACTAATCCACCCAAGGCAGGTAAGTAAAGAACCCACGGGAGTTTTAGGATACTTCGGGAGAGTCTATAAGCAAGTCACTTACAGGGTAAGTAGTTCTAGAGCCAACACACACAGGAGCACCATAGTGCTGGAGTTACCTCACCCAGGGAAGCCGGGTGCATAGGTGTCTTTTGGTGTCGGGTCGCAGCGTCATTTTCAATGGGAGCCAAAGAAGACTTGATGCTTGTGAAGACAGGAGAAGTGTCCGGTGGAATTCAAGGCTGGATTCAGAAGAAGGAAGACCTGAAAGCAGAAGGGACAGTCACTTGGCAGTGACCCGGGGCAAGGAACCTGGATGCCCACAGTCGTCGGATGATTTCAGGTGATCACAGGTGTCTTGACTCTTCAGCCATGAGGTCCAGGAGGTGTCGGCGACAACCAGGAGCTGAATTCAGCGTGTCCCACAAAGTCTGCAGCTTACTGCTGTGTCAGTGACCAGATTGGAGCCAAGAAGCCTTGGTAACAGCAAGTCTTGTGGAAAGGACAAAAAGTCAGCAGTGCAGACCAGCAAGGTCTGAGGGACTCACCCAGTGAGGGTAAGTCAGGGCAGGCCTGGAGCAACCAGGGGAGCCCTTTGGAATTGTAGAAAAGCCTTTTGGGGACCCACAAGCCAGCCGGCAAGGGATCGCAAAGACGCCTCGGGAGGATTCACTCAACAGGGGCCCACGGTCACTCGGGATGGGGTAGGCCTCTGATCTTTGGTGGAAATCCTGCTGGAGGCTTGGACCACACATGGTCCAATGCACAAATTCTTAGAACGTCGTGAAGGGGTTGCACTCGAAAATACTGCACGGTACCCAGGGATTGCGGTTCCTCGTCACTCGTGGGGTCCACTTGCCTCAGCGTCACTGAGGACTCACGATGGCCTTCGAGAAGTCAGGAAATCCTCTTCCTGGGCTGCAGGGACTTCGGACTCCGGCGGGAGCGGGAGAGTTTGCGACCGCTGATGCAAAGTTTTGGTGCCTGCCAAGCAGGGGAGTCACTCCTTGACTCCAAGGGAGATTCTTCCGTCTTCCAGAGGTAATGGAACGTCGAAGGTCCAGGATTCTTCTTCAGAGCGTCGTCCAGGGGTATCTAGTTTGCAATGGCAAGGGTTCCCTAACTTATACTGAAAGGAAGGGAGGAACTAGCTCTATGACCCCTCCTATGGGAGGGTCAGGGGAGTGGGTGGTTACACCCACTTCCCTTTGTCCAGTTTCACACCAGAGCAGGGGCAGGTAGCCCCTAAGCCGGTTTGAACTGGCATATGCACAGAGGAGCCTACTGCTCCCCAGTGCAGGACTTCAAAGCACTCTAGGAGTGCACCCACCCAGCCCCAATACACTAAACCCTGTCTGGGAGGTGGTCACACCTCCCTGTGACAGGATACCTATTGTTGGGCCTCCTCCACGGTGAGTTTTGGTCATCAGCAGGAGGGCAGCCCAGTGTCTGTGACTGGTGGCATCCATTTTGTAATGCCAGGGCTCTTCAGGATTCTACTGCGTTTCCACAGTAGGTACATGTCTATTCCTCTAGAAGGGTGGGATCATACCCCCACACCAGTTACTGGTGTGGGGGTATGATTCCAAAGCGTTTGACACAAAACACGACATGTTTTGATGCAGCTATTCCAAAGTTAGCATTAACCGCGAGGTTATAATGCACTTAAGAGTATATGGTTTGACCGCATTCACAAACAGCCCCAGAGAATAGACTCTGAGAGCTGCAGAGGGGCCCTGCTCAGGCAGAGGCACCCCTTCACATGGAAACCAAGCACCCTGCCCTCAGGATTGATAGGGCCTGCCTTAGGGGGCGACTGATAGGTTTAAATGTGTGTGCAGGGTGAGATATAGTGAACCTATATCTCAGTGAGGAGTGCTAGCACTACCTCACCCAGACTGCAGTAGCAGGCCTGTGATGTCAGATTTAGTCTGCTTCCCAAGGGTGGCATAATACATGCTTCAGCCCCTGGTAGGCCTGTGAAGTACCTATGCCCTTGGTACCTAAGGTACCATATACTAGGGGCTCATAAGGTACCACAGTATCCAATCACTAGTGCACCTAATATGCACACCATGTTGTTTAAGGGAGTAAGAAGATAGGCTGGGGTCCTGGATAGCAGGATCCCAGCCAGAGTAGTCAAAAACCATCAAAACACCAGAAAAAAAGTGGGGACAACCATGTAGTCAGATTCCACCTTCCTACAGGACCCCTGGACTGGATCCCACACTCCCAGTGCCCACAACCCCACTCCTTACCTGCATGTATGCCCCCTAATTATTTGAGAAAAGAAGTGGCACAAACGTTATTAAGCATGCTTGTACACTTGCACTTATCTGATCACCATTTGTAGTTTTAGAACACTTGCTGGACCGGGGCGTTGCCGTCCTGGCTACTTCTTCTGGTTCTTTTACCTTCTTCTCCTCCGCTTCCTTGCGACTACTGCTTGTGTTACGTTTCCTCTTCTTAGGCTCTTCCCTTCTTTCATTGTTCTTGGGGTGTTCCTCGCTGCACACCTCATTGTCACTGGGTATATCTGGGCTGTGCTTCCTGCTTGGTGTGCCTCTTAGCTGCCTAAGGAGCCATTATTTCCTCTGCATGGCCGCTGCTTTCCTTGCTGCTCTCAGGATTTCTTCTATCTGTCCTTATGTCCGTTGCTGCCTGGTTCTGCCATCCTTGCTCTGTCTGCTGATTGTAGATGCAAGCAGATGGGCTGCGTCACCAAACCTAGCTGTCCCCACTGCTCTTGGCTGCGGCCGTTGCTTTGGCCTCCACTATTGGGCTTCCTCACCCTTACTAGGCCGCTTTGTCCTTCGGGCCATCCCTGGTTGTCCTAAGCTCACTTTTTTGGTGTCTCCTATGCGGCCGGGGTGTGTCACCTCAGTTGGGTTAACCCCGGATGGCAGTTTCTTTGATTTTGTCTTGCCTTAGCTCCTTGCCTTCTGGGTCTCGTCACCCTGTGGGCTGTGCCAGCATGCTCCTTCGGGCTCTGGACTAAAGGTAGGGAAATGGCCTTTCGATTCTTATTTGTCACTCCTACCTTCGAGCTATTACTGTCCCTACTCAAGCTGAAACGTGTGCCTGCTATAAACTTGCCTTGGGGCCAGATGCAAAAACGCTACCTCTTACTTGGTTCAACTCACGTTGTGTGCAGCACACTGTTGCCTCCCCTATCTTTGTGGGCAGAGAGGCAGCCCTGCCTGCTAAGACAGGGTTGGCAGCAGTTCACTCGCTATGGGGGGCCACATGTCCTTCCTGTTTGGACCTGCTCTACTTGGCTTGACAAGCCCTGGGAACCGAAGGGGATGTCCAAATGCTCCTGTTCTTCCCTTAAGCCTTGTTGTGCAGCCAGGGAGCTTGGGAGTTTGTGCGACAGGCTGTGCGAGGCCTCAGACCCCTCCACAATTTGTGGTGCATTCCCCATCTCATGCACCTGGGGTGGGCGGGGCTGTGTTCAGCGCATCCTCCTCATTGGCCTTTCCTGGACGTGCTGTCTCTTCTAGATCAGGACGACAGGATGTACCAGCGGTCTGTCCCAGTAATGCTTATCCAATTCCACAGGTAAACTTCAGCATGTAGGTGCATATGGAAGACCTACTTGTAGAGCGCACAGGTAGCTGTTGGGAGCTTTGGAAATTAGTACCTTGTCCTTAGCTATGAAACTCCTCGTGGCGTGGCTCAGCTATGTTCAATCCTCTGTTTGTCGCCGCTTGTCCCGACAGTGAGGGACCTCGGCCATGGGGACACATTAAAGGGGCCCTTGTGCCCCCAGGGGTAGTTTTGAATCCCCCTCTGTCCTGCCATTGGTCTTTGGGATTCTGCGGCTGGCCGAGGCCCCCGTAGGGGGCCACTAGAGAGGTCAGCACTCCAGTGTCACCTGGGCACCCCACACCCCCCCGCCCCCAGCCTGGTTGCGGCGCGTGAGGGGCGTCACTTCCTGGGTGCCAGGCCTTGGGGAGGGTATATATCCCTCCCCCACCATTTTGGCGCCCTCTTTTGCGCGCCTGACATGCCGTCTTCTGGTCGCGCTACGGGTCTTTGTGGTCTTGGTGTCGTGAGGTCGTCCTTGACCGTGTCGGAAGCGAGGTGAGGTGATATGTTCATTCCCTGAAGTCCTCCCGAGTCCCCCGTCCCACCATGGTACCCAGGGCCCGCGCTGGCCGCTGTGTGAGTGGCAATCCCTCGGGCCGATCCTGCAGTGGGCAGCAAGGCGCACCCACGGACGTGGCAGCCGTGAGGGTTGGGACGTTGGTAATTGCGGGGGTAGCCAAGAATTAGTTTCGGACACCTCCCGTTTCAACATGGGCGCAACACCGGCACTGGCACTAGTCATTGTGAAAGGGGCAGCAAGCGGTGCACGCCTCGCCCCTTTCCCCGCCAGCTTTTCCACGGATCATAAGGAATCGGAAGGGTGGTGGTTCACAACCACCCGCAGGGCAGAGTAATCGTAGGATCTAGACTCTGCTCTGGGACCGGGTTCTCACTCCGCCGTCGGAGATGGGGCAGGGGGGTGCTAGGAGGTGAGCGTAGGGCTCCAAGGTCCAGGTGCATAATACCCATGCCCTACAACCCAGGCAGTCTGTTTTCAACTGCAAATAAACTCACTGTCCAATGTGCACGGCCCCTCTGTATGTTTGCGAGTGTGGAATTTTCGCTATGCTTGAAAGCATTTGTCGTGTTGCATTTATTTGCACAAAGGGTGTAGAAAAATATCCCTTTGCGCATGTGAAGTGAGTTTGAGGGGCCGAGTGCCTTCTGTCTAGTTTTCTGTCCCTCTATTAGCACGTCTTAAAGAGATAACTCTTGTGGACTTTTTCTGAGCATCAAGATATAGAGAAGTGACCAGGAGACAGCGATGCGAACTGAATACTCTCCATTGAAGTATGTTTAGAAGTGTCATTTCGGATTGGCTGCTTTATTTAGGGCAGAATGGGCCAAGGATCCATGGGCGCTCCTGCAGCCTCAACTGCTGTCATTACAGCGCGAGGGAGTCTGCCCCAGTCTAGCGCCCAGACTCTGATCACAAGCGCACGGGGCTCTGGCACACTTGTGAAACTGTCACAAGGATACCCGCCACTTTCAACGCCCTCCTCGTGCCCCACCTTTGTCCCAGGAGACCCCAGGACGTCTCTCTGCCGCCCGCTTTTGCCTTGTACCAACGGGGCTGTTTTATGAATTTCGGAGGCGGCCTAGCAGCTAGGGCGACAGGCACCCAGTGTGCAAGCTGGTCTTTGGGCGAGGAATGCGCCCAAAAATGTAAACAGATGAAGGGAAGCTCTGTAACAGTGCAGCTTGACCACGGAGTGGGAGACCTGTCAATCAGGACCACATTAAGCACCATCCAAGCATGGGCATGAAAAGGGCAGTATACGTTCTCGGAGGCAAGGAGAAATTTGCATACAAGGGACCCCGAATTCCACGCTCTCAACTACCGGTGCTTGCACGCAGCATGTCCTGCATGGGAACACGCGCTAGGGAAATGTAAACCTTATAAAATATGGTGTAAGATGGTCCTACTGCTAGTAGCATTACTGCTGCTTTATGAGCTACTATGAATCCTGCCTCCCGTATTGCCCATTCACCACGCGCCACCCTAGACCTGGATACTGTCCTGGGGAGAAGGCCGCGCTGGTGTGTGTGAGATGCATCCTCTCCCTTCAACGCCCTGCCCACCCGGTATCCATCTAAATGCCCGCAGGTGGATGCCAGCATGCCCTGCGACGCCTTGACCCCACCGTGACCCAGAGGGTTAGGACTATTCATGCCCATGCTTGGACGGTGCTTAATGTAGTCCCGATTCACATGGCTGCACAGCTGTGTTATGTTGGAAGAACATGGCTTTTGAGGCTGCCATGGGGTGGCGATGCCTGTCGTCTGGCGCATGGTAACAAGGGGGCTCACAGGTTGGGCAGTGGCGCAATGTTATGCGGAAAACCCTCGCAGGGGTAGCAGGTGCTTTGCATTATTTACCTGAGTATATGTTGTGTTGCCTACAATGGCGGTCTCCTCGCCACAATGCGATATCGTTTAATTTGGGCAGCGCTTGATGGTAAAGGGCGACCGCAAGTCGATGTGGATACGGCGTCATGGTAAGGTATTTTGGTACAAATGCTGCGTAGGCAAGGGTATGATATATGGGCAGCATGGGGGTAGGGGACTGAGTTCCTTAAGCTGCTCTCCCGATGCACCCGCTAATCTTTATGAGTTGTTTGGTAGATGAGTGTGCCGGGGACATTAACTTTGCTTTGGAGGGTAACCTAGGGCCTCCGACAGCTAGTAGGGTGTTTCTGGCCGGGTGGGGAAAAAATGCCCCCCGCGGGGAGTTCCTTCTCCAAGCACAAGCTCTTGCTGGTGTGATTGGCAGCGCCCCCTTTCCACAAAAAGGTTCAAAAGTTCAAAACATGGTTTGTTCTCTCTCGTAACGGGCCAGTTGGCCACGCATGTCGTTGTACACCCTGTTTTGATAGACAGCATCCTTGACAGCATCCCTCTCCCTGACAAATAGGGGGCAGGGGTTTTCAAACACGAGGTTCTCGGTGGCAGCTCAGGGCACTTCACGCAAGTCATTCGGATGCCCACCATAGCATTGTCAAACAGAAAACTCGGTAAGGATGCGGGTGATGTAGCTCAGCTGCTCATTGGCCCTGCTGCAGAGGGGTGGGCACAAACATCAGATCACAGAAGTGTGTTCAAACAGTAAAGCACAGACATGCCTCTTGGTAGTCAAGCCAATCTTGTGCTCTGCCATGCAGCACTACTGGAACCGGAAATGGTAATATCTAATCCGACACTACAAACAGAGTAATAAAATGATGTACTACTAAGCACTATAAAAAAAACTCCCAATACATGTATGAAATGTAGTTATACACGTAAGGCACTCATACTTGCGGAGGTATCCAAGAGGCCAGAATTTTGTCATTTTAAAAGGGGAAAAACCCTCAAACGTTTTGAACATACGCTGTTCACATTGTGGCTAATATTCAAAGATGAGCCTGTTTACCAGCACTCCCTGCTTTTGCAAAATAGGAAGCTGATATCCTCACCGGTTAACTTTTCTGCCCAAGATCACAAAAATGTCTTCTAGTGAGGACGATAGGAACTGGCCACCTCTCTGCTTTCGGATCGAACTGTAAATCTTTTCAGCGCTCACATGTTTAGTTAAGCTGTCATATTTAGTCATGTAAGGCCAGTCTGTGGATTTCCCTCCTCCGCTTGAAACTCAGGAGCAGCAACATTGTCATGGTGTCAGTGGCTTTAAGGGAAAGCTTTTCAATATTATATACAATACTTACTGATGCTTATCTATCTTAGGCTCTAACAACCTGTGACAAAGCCAAGAAACCTGACAGGCTGCAGGTATGATGTTCTTGCTGTATCAGATACCTGGAATGCAAGGGCAGAAACAGCAACATATTAGTCGGGCGACACACCACGCTATGCAAAGAATTTTGCTTGCACGGGTTAAGCCATTCCCTTAACCCTTGTTACAGATGAGAAAAGGCTTTGTGGTTACTGCCACCGAGGGGCTTTGGATGTTAGTTATCGTATCACAGCAAATATTGATGGTCGGCTGGGGAAGAGAAGACGTGCTTGAGGTTGCCTGGGTGCACATTGATTCGTTAATTCCTTTTCTCTGTTGGCAATTCACAGCCTTCTTCAGGATGCGTGGGGAGGGTCTGGCGCGTTTAACACGGCATTTTGAAGGTTTGAGGTCAGGAGGGCATATTTGTGCACAACAGCACATGCGGTAGTATTAGCAGCTGCCCTTGGTAGAAACTTATTCTGGGCCCCCCGTTTGGAACCGCTTTGAATGTGAACAGTCCAGCTCTTTCATGTTCAATTTGGGGAAAGTTACTGACAGTGCACGGACATACTCTTCCAATTTCTAAATGTGTTTGCCTAGAATATTGGGGGATGGTGACGTATTTTAACACAGTAACACAGCAACAGCTCACTAATATCACTGAAAATAATAGGTGACTCTACCACTTAGCAGATAGGAGGTTCTGTCTCGATCTAAAAGAAACTTTTAGTGATATTGTAAGTGTGGAACACATGGCCCAAGCGCCACAGGGTGAAGCTTGGGCCACAGCGCTCCGCTTACCGGGGTCGGTAAGCGGAGTGCTGTGGATCGGTAGTGCGACTGTTGGTTACTTTTGCTCTCACATTGAGAAGAATAAAAAGAAATTTGTACCTGGGCACTTCACTGTCACACCGGCGCTTGTGACAGTCTGCCATGAGTTGGCACTGTCTGTCTATTTTAGAGATGACCGCAACAGGCATTGTTTAATTCAATTTACATTAAAATCACTATTGCTTGCAGCCCAAGCCATTCTTATAGCTTTGAGGGCCTTGGAATAGGCGGACTTGTCAAGCTTGCACGGGTGTCAGGGTTAGTAGTTGTGGTGTTATTAGGATGGGCAGCATGGCAGGAGCAAGGTATGGTGCAAAGGAAGTGGCCGCCTGACGTGAGTCAAGGCATATAGTGGCACTAGTGTCAGGTTTTTTGTTGAACTGCCTAGCTGTAAGGTAGCACAAGCATATGCTGATTCTAGTTTCGCGCAATATTGGGCATCTATGTATGTGTCACCGGGAACAATTCTAGGTCAGAACTTGTTATGCTGCCTTCAGTTGGCGTGGCAGTGCGTCTGCCTTGACGGTAACCGGACAGGGTGCCTTGGTTGAGGCTAAACAGTATATCAGTTTGAGGTGGATTACGTGTGTATTAAACCAATTTGTACTGCCACGGTGCCATAAGGGGGAAGCCCACTTGAGGGCAGTGTTTCTCACTTGGGCTAAACATGAATGAATAATGTCTTCATTCATTAATATAAATAATGGGCATCGCTCCATCCTTTTCAGCAAGGTAGACCAAAGCGTGTTGATATGTCCTTTGACTTTGATGAGCATTTCGTTCTATGCTTTTTTTTCATAGAACTATTTTTGATAATTTTAATTCAGTCGTTTTGTATGGTGCCTGTGTCTCAAATCCAACACTATTTCATGGACGATCTGATGGCTCGCATTTAAGGGGATGTCCAGGGTTCTTTGCATGGCTAATTAATGTTTCCAGTACACAGACACCAGTTGCTTAAGACCACTGCTTTAGCCTTGGTTTGGTCGTACCATAATGGGGGGCAGTCTCTCACGTATAAAACATTGGTTGGCTATGTTAGAAAGACTTTCTCACACCTGAGTTTATCTGTAGGCCCTATAGCGGAGAATTCGGAGAACTGGACAGACGCTGCCTTCAGTGGGCCAGCTGTCCACCAGTTCTTGTTCAAGAATCTGCATCATGGCGCCAGAGTTAAATCGTGGAACATGTAGGTTTCAATTCAGTTCTGTCTGGGCATAATACACAATCGGTGTCGCAAGTGACCCCTCAGTGGTCACTGTTTCTCTGCCCCCACCCCCTCTAGCACACGGCATGCCAGGGGGCCGATGTGGGGCGCTCCAGAGGTCCATCTTCTCTTTAGTGGTTGGTTTCAAAGTAGGCAGGAACTGTACTTCTCCCCTCATTAGCAGGAACTGTACTCCTCCCCTCAGTGGGCTTTAAACCCACTGGCACGTCCGACTGTCCTTTTGTTTGCTCATATCGATGTGCGGTCTACCAGAGTCGCCTGTCCCCCCCCCCCAGGTGTAAGTCTGGAGTGCGGTAGTATGGGGGTTACTGGTTTGTGGCCGATTTTTGGGGAAGAGGCCCCATTGGCTAGTTCCTGCATGATGCGGAGGTTTCTGAATTGGCACTAATGCTTTAGACCTATTCCATTCCACGAGTCCTCGTAGTGCCCTCATTAAGTGGGACGATATGGATAAGTTGGATACATGGCATCTAGTATTGGGACGATCGCCGAACCTCACGTCCGCCTTAAATATCCAGGTTCAGCATCATGGGATTAGTGGAGAAATCGCGGCAGATGGTATTTTGTTGACCACAAAGGCAGAACGGGTTGATAGATCACCGATGTAATTGTATTGGAGGATATCTGCATAGCAGCAGGTGGATGGCGCATTGGGTGCTTGTGGCAATTTGAGAATGGTGCAGGATAATTATTGTTTTACGTTAGGAAACGGGAACCATATGCCCAGGTCTGTCTTTCTTTGCTGTCGGTTACCAGTCCTATGGCGGGAAAGTACAAGTTTACACTTACGCCAGGCAATTACAACGCAAAGAGAGGTGCTGCGAAGGCAATGCCTCGGCCCCTGATGGACTATGTTTAATTTTAATTGTGTGGGAGTGGGGCTTGTAAGCTCGTCTCGTCATGCTATGTCTGGTCGATGCAGCTAAAATGTGCCCTTGGCAAATGAGGGCAGGTTACAGGTCGCTTCAGTTAAGACAATTTCACCCGCGCTTTAGCCAGGGCAGCAGGCGGGTTGTGGTAGTTTTCACCTAACAACTGTGCTGCAGTGCAAAGTTTGGTAAACACTGTTAGAGCAAAATGGCGACAGGGTAGTTAGACCATGGGGCATTCCCAATATTCAGGAAAGGGCAGGTATTTGCACATATGTTTCCCTCTGGTTCCCACAGACTTGTCTGCCCCCTAGGTTATCCTGGTATGGGCTAGAACCAGAGACTGGAAGGGGCATCTTCTGCGACCTGTGTCCCAAATACATTGATAGTCAGTGCTGGGGTAGATGTACCTTGAAGGGCATGACTACTTCTTAGGTTGTCCCTGAATTTTGGGGCCAAACTAGGGGGAGTATTAAGTCTACAGTCCTTAGGAATCATCCAGCATTCCTTCAATACAGGTAAGGCCTGTTGGTTATACATAAGTATCAGCCAATGTGTACCATACACCGGTTATTCAGCGACACCATGCCTCGGGGGCACGCGCGCTTCACAAAAACACAGAGGGGTCTGTGCAATTGTCTGGTCAACGGGGGGAAGTAAGCTAAGGGATGCAGGGTAAGTGCTGGAGGGCAGCCTTGCTCATTGTCACATACTTCTAGCTATGAACATTCCAAGCCAATGTAGGCAGGCGGGTTATGGGAGTGGTCACCCAACAAGTGGGCTGCAGTCCCATAGATGTTGGACACAGGTGTCAGGTACACACCGTGCTAGAAGGACGGCAGCTAGGTAAGAGCAGCAAATAGATGGGGCATTTTGAGCCAGGGTGTCGGAAACCGACCCGCCCAGATTTGACGCGGGGCTGAGTCATGTGACATAGTGGAACGTTCCTGCATGAGGGTGAATAGTTCTTGGCACAAATTCAAAGGCCAAAAGGGCCTTTTGTTTCATCAGACACTAGCTGACCCAAGCTAACTCAAGGGCTATTGGGATATAGATGGGGTCATCTATAACTAGTAGGGATGGTTCTCTGTCATCTAGATTTGCAGGAGGCTCTATACAGGCGAGGTTGTGGGTAAGACTATAGCTGTTTTGGTGGGGGGCTCCGGCGGCGACGGTGGCCACCTCCAGAGCTGTGGCGGAGTTACAGGGCGATCTGGAAGCAAAGGGGTACAGAAGGCTTCCTCTGTGCGGCATCATGGTGAGTGCCAGATCCAAATCCTAGGAGCCTCATGGAAGGTTCCTGGAAAACCGTGTTGGCACCCCGCTAGTCCTTTGGGCGGTTGTGGGCCTGAACAACTGGGGGGTTTGCTATGCTACGCTCCGCTCTGAAAGGGGCGTGAGTAAGAAGGTACCAAGTGTCACGTGATCCGGGAAGAGGATCACTAGAAAGGGCAGCACAGGTGGGGTTTGCCCCAGTGCTGGCCCAGTTGGTTGCCTGCCCTTGGATCGCCTGTAAGATAACCCACCTATTACATAACGGTGTATGTAATAATCCTGCAGCAACTTTACCCAAACAAAAATTGTGTTGTGTGCTTATTTATTGGTATGTATGTTATGTTGGAGTGGTGGTAAAGGATGCCAATGACAATATTATTTCTTTTGGTGCTATTTTACCCCTTGCCTTCCTTCCCACTCCATCTTTGGGGGGTCGTGGTGCCACTTCTGGTCTCTTTGTTTGGCTCTTTTGGGACCCACCACATGCCCAAGCTCCCAGGTTCCCATGGGAACAGAGAAATCACACCAACTGTAATTCCAACAATATGATTTATATGATTACTTACCCATGTGATCTTAAGTATATTGGTATGACTACCAGAAAAGTTTGGCTGAGTAGAATAGAACATTGCAGCACCATTAGGTGCCACAGGAACACAACCTGCATGACCAATCAGTTTATATCTAAGGGCCATAATAAAAACGAAATGAGAGGGACAGTATTAGAAAACTTTGAGACGACCCAGGACACCTTTAAAACCCTCACAACATGGGAACAGAGATGGGTCCATAGATTAAATTCTTATAAGCAGGGCCTTAACCCCTTCGCTGCTAGACCTTTGCCCCCTCCTGTGCTACGCCTTTTTTTGGCTATTTGGGGTAGTTCGCACTTAAGGTATCCACGCCAAATTTGCGTCCTTTTCTTCCAACATCATGGGTACCTAGAGTTTGTGGATTCTGCTGGAGGGGACCCAGAAATTAGCCAAAAGACTGCTGAATTTAGTTTTTTGGGGGGAAAAATGGGAAAAAAGGGCTACAGATGAAAGCGTCTGTTTTTTCCCTGCAAATGGTATCAACAAAGGGGCTGTGGTGCTGAAATCACCATTTTCCCATCTTTCAGGGACAAGCAGACTTTTGTCAGAAAACCAACATTTTTTACAGTTTTGGCATTTTTCTGGGATATAGCCTATTTTTGCTATTTTTTGTGTTTTCAACCTCATTCCAGTTAATGGTAGAAATGGGTATGAAAGCAATAATGGATCCTGGAAAGCTGGCTCCACTCCTATCTCACAGATCATTCCCAGAAAGTGGCATTGGGCACCTTCTCCTCGAAGCCAAAACGTCTGTGGTGCGGCGTCCCTCAGGGGTCAGCACTCAGCCCTCTTCTTTTTAATATTTATTTAGCCCCACTTTTCACCCTGATTGCCAATTGGGGGGTCAAGGCGATTTTGTATGCAGATGATACGCAATTAGTCTTCCCCTATTTGGATGTGTCGGAGGCAGCTTTTAGCAAAATGAGGGGCTGCCTTCGAGATGTGGCCAGCTGGTCCAGCTGGATGAACGCAAACAAATTAAAACTGAATGCAAGCAAAACGGAGGTAATATTCTTTGGTAAAAACACTCATCCTCCTTCGGACCTGTGGTGGCCTCCTGAAATGGGTCCACCACCATCCCCCGGAACCAATGCGAAGAATTTGGGAGTAAAATGGGATGAGAATCTCTCTTTTTCCTCTCACATACAGCAGGTCACTACTGGATGTCTCCACAAACTCAGAAATCTCCGTAGGTTCCTTTCTTTTCTCCCAGAAGAGTGTCGCAAAATGGTAGTCCATGCGACAGTTACATCCAGATTGGACTACGCAAATGGCCTCTATCTTGGCCTGCCAAAATATCTGGTGCAACGCCTGCAGATCGTGCAGAATGCGGCTGCGAGACTGATAAAGCACATTCCTTTCAGACAGCATGTCTCTCCGCATCTGCGCGAACTGCATTGGCTCCCAGTGGCAAGTAGAATAAAATTCAAAGTTCTTAGCTTGGCGTTTAGAGCACTAAAAGGGACCTGCCCTAATTACTTAAAAATTAGACTCCCCCGCTACCATCAGGAGAGGCACTTGCGTTCTAACTCCCTGCTTCAGCTACTCGTCCCACGAGCTAAAAAAGCCAGACTTGGGGGCAGGTCTTTTTCTGCCGGCACGGCGAAACTTTGGAACGCCCTGCCTTCTACCATCCAATCTGCTACGACAGAATCTAGCTTTAAGAAGCTTCTAAAGACCTGGCTCTTTATGCAGAAAACCTAAGCAATCCCCGTGCCTCCTGCTTCCCTGATTTGCTCACTTAGCGCCGGGACACCTCCTCGTGAGGTAGCTGTTCGCGCTTTACAAATATCAGTATTATTATTATTATACATTTTGAAAAAGTAGACAAAATTCTGAATTCAGCAAAGGGTCATTTGTGTAGATTCTTCAAGGTTTCTTCATTGAAACTAACAGTTAAACATAGGAAAAATTGAAAATTAGTTAAAAAAACAGCCATTTGTGCCAACGTTTTCACCTGTAACTACTTCTAACTGTGACAGCTGTTTGAAAGCAATATACCCTTACATCCGCCAGACCTTTCTGGTTGTGGGGATATATAGGACTTGTAGGTTCACCAAGAACCCGACGAACACAGAGCCAATAACTGAGCAGCGCCTTGCAATGGTTTTTCATTATGTTCTGGGTATATAGCAATTAATTTGGGAAAATATATACATGGAAAAATCGGTATGAAAAACACCTATGTATTTCTGAAATTGGAACAAAATATAGAGTTTAGAAATAGTAGATATTTGCACATTTCCGAAATTGTGAGTACCCATACTAGCATGAGACTTATAGGTCATTTTTCAAAATGACTTCTTATTTATACATTGTCTTTCATTTGGAAGGCAGAAATGCATCAAAAATCAATAGGTAATAACAGTTGCTCTACAATTCTGTGTTACCCTAAGTCTCCCGATAAAAATGGTACCTCAGTTGTGTGGGTAGGCCTAGTTCCTGTGACAGAAAACGGTCCAAAACGCAACATGGACACACTTTAATTTTACAGTGAAAATTGACCCTTTTTTTGCAAAATGCCTAGCTGTAAATTTTGAACCCTAGCTCTGTTGAAACCTGAGGAAACCTAGCAAACCTATACATTTTTTAAAAGTAGACACCCAGGGAAATCCAGAATGGGTTGACTTGTGTGGCTTTCACCAGGTTCTAATACCCAGAATCCCTTCCAAACCTCAACATTTGTAAAAACAAAAAAAAAACACATTCTTCTCACATTTCTGTGGTGGAAAGTTCTGGAATCTGCGTGGATCCACAAACTTCTACCCACCCCGCATTCCCAAAAGTCTTCAGAGAAAAATGGTACCTCACTTGTGTGGGTAGGCCTAGTGCCCGCGACAGGAAACAGGCCAAAACGCAACGTGGACACACCACATTTCCACAGTGAAAACTGACACTTCTTTTTGCAAAGTGCCTAGCTATAGATTTTAAACCCTAGCTCTACCGGCACCTAGGCAAACCTAGCAAACCTATTCATTATGGAAAACTACACACCCAGGGAAATCCAGGATGGGGTGACGTGACTGGCTATCACCAGGTTCTGTTACCCAGAATTTCTTGCAAACCTCAAAATTTGTAAAAAACACACATTTGTCTCACATTTCTGTGGTGGAAAGTTCTGGAATCTGCATGGATCCACAAAATTTCACCTACCCCGCGTTCCCGAAAGTCTTCAGAGAAAAATGGTACCCACATGTGTGGGTAGGCCTAGTGCCCACGAAAGTAAATGGCCCAAGATGCAACGTGGACACACCACATTTTCACAGTGAAAACTGACCCTTTTTTTGCAAAGTGCCTAGCTGTAGATTTTAAACCCTAGCTCTGCCGGCACCTAGGGAAATCTAGCAAACCTATACATTTTTAAAAACTAGACACCTGAAGAATTCCAGGGAGGTATGGCTTGCGTGGATCGCCCAACGTTGAGCCTATTGGGAAACATTGTTCGGAGTTTCAGTCCCCTTAATGTTCTACACAGCTGTGTAACATATGACGAAACTACATAATAATGAACAATAAAAATAGAGATCCTCACAGGCACCTCTGAGACAAGATCATTAAAGAAATAAAATAACCTACATTTCAATGAACATTATGATTGATAACCCCAATTAACCCCCAAGTGGAACTGCCCATCAACTTCTAGGGGGGGTTTAGGCAAAAACAAACAAGGGACGTGACATACCTCCTCATGCTAGGGTGACCAACTAGGATGGGTGCAAATTCAGGATGGTGAGTGCAAAAATTCAGGACATGGGATCAACATTCAGGACCAAAATTCAGAGCAGAAGGTCTAAATTCAGGTCAAAAGTTTTGGACAAAAGGTAAGTTTTACAGACACATCAGAGGAAGTTGCGCAATAATATATAAGCAATTAAATAGACAACGAACATAAGTACAAGTCAAAGTAAGTTTATATTAGGTTGAGACTCTGCAAAGAAGACAACACCTCTCCTGTGGCCAGCGACTTCCTGAAACTCGAGGAAGACTACCTGCTCTTCAACAAAGAGCAGATCTCTCGAAGACAGTGGCCCTGTCCAGAAGAATCCAACTACAAGGACTCGGGATCCAGCTGGAACCACGACTCCTGCCCACTCTGCACCCGACGGCCATGGGCTGAGTCGAAGTGGCTCACCTGTCCGGTGACGTCTCCCCTGTGATCCTGATCTCAAGTCCAGCATTGGCTGATCCCTAATGGACTCCACAATGACGCCTGTAGCCTAAATCCAGAGGCAACCCTGACCACAACACTCTCCAGTAAGAAGACTCCAATATGCAAAGGCACCCCTGCACCCGAAGCCCCTGCGCCTTAGTGAGTTTAATCAATGGTGCCCCTATGAGCACCCCATTTGTACTTACCTCTGCTGTTGTTGGTCTTCCTCCTGCAACCTCCGGTGCAATGCCTGCAGCTTGTTTGTTGATAGCAGAAACCTCATTGGAAAGCATTGGGAGCCAGATGCTGAATTTGCACCCTGCACTCGGCCACCTCTGTGCCGCTGGTGGTGTATGTTTGGTGCTGCTTTGTGCCCCCCCTTCCGGTGCTTGACCTAACCCCCAAATATTGGCCCCTGCAGCCGATTTACTTACCTGCAAGTAGAGTGGCTTTGAGCACCCCCTGTCTCCATTTAAAAGCATTGGGCTGAACTCCGATTTTGGCCTCTGCACCCGGCCACTCCTGTGCCGCTGGTGGTGCAGTGTTGGTACTCCCCTGACCCATGCTCCTTGCTGACCTTTGAGCCCAAAGACTGGAATTGTAAGTTGTGTACATGATTGTTTTCCCACCATAGGATAACATTGAACTGTTCAGAAACTGCACTGTGCTTACTTTTAAAAGTGAAAAGTATTTTTAATTAGAAACGTACTTACCTTATTGCGATGATCTTGGTCTTAAAATAAAAGTAAAAACAAAGCTTACTTTTCTAAAATTGTTGTGGATCCCCTTTTTAAGTCATGTGTCCATTATCGGTCAATGTTGTGCAATAAATGTATTACACTCCTCTGTGTTAGGCCTAAGGCTGCTTGACCACACTAACACTAACGGAGCACCTTTGGGTTTACATTGAGCCCTGTACACTTTTGGGGACTCTGTGCATGGTATTTCCACCTAGTGGCATACCATATACAGAGACAGCTTCCTACAGGAGTCACACAAAAAACATGGGAAAGAGCAAGGAGAAAGTGGTGAAAACGAGGGGAAAACAAGGAGGTGGTTATTGCAGGGAGTGCCTCTGCACAACCTAAAGTAACCAAAGGGTGAGTCGCCTAAGACTGTTCACTTTGGCCCTGAAGCACCCTTGCAATGTTCTGTTAGTTTAAAAAAAGATTGACAGAATGTGACCAGCATGGCATGGAGACACCTGGCAGCTATGAAAGAGAGTGAAACCTGTTGTGCCCTGTTGTGATCCCTCTTGCTATATCTCCACCATCCTCACCAATCGGTGTTTCTTGGAAGTACTTTATCGTAAGATTATTTTCAGGTCTCAAGAATGTGACAGATAACTAGTCTAAGGAAGCTCTTCTAGCACACACTGCTGCCAATCCTGATTGGCATGGCTTTGTAAAAAAAAAAAAGAAGCAACACTGCCTTGCTCTACCTTCTGTCAGGTAGGCGTTACATGGTTGTTACATGAGCGTAGCATGGGCTTTCCAGTGCATCCACCCATGTATTTTGATGCAAACCTATATATACAGACTTGTACAGATGGGTTTACGACAAAATTGTGTGCCTAGCCGAAGCTGGGGTAACAAGGAGAAATATCTTTATTTCTCCTTGTTACATCCTCTTTGCACACATGCAAATAGGAACTGGCCTCAAAGGATAGTTTTCTCTTCCTGCTCAAACAACTTACCTGATCACAATGTTTTGGCACGAGGCAGCCACAAGTGCAACAGAACTAGGAGAGTGCAGGACTGTCCCATATCTATGAAAATATGGTGCTGTTCTGCTCTTTACGCTTCTCAGAGTGCAGCAGCTTCATTTGCTGCGCTGTGTTACATGAAATGTAAGTAAATATGCTCATCAATGATTTGGCGCAGACCTCCAGACACAAATCTTGTCTTGCATCTTGTAAACCATTCTGCTGCCTTTAGACTAGGGTTGCACTGTGGAAATAAATATACAACAGACAGAACTTCACTATGTGTTAAGAAAAGGCTATGTTTCAACTAATGAGGGAGAAATCCATCCAATATTGCAGCACGAGGCATTTGCCTGGCAGGTTTGAGTGTGGCACTTGAAGATTTTGGGATAGTGCACACCAGTCCTGTTATGTGAGATATTTCTTATTGTGCTCTTCATTTTCCATTAACTAGAAATGTTGAAATAAAAACTGTACTGAAACAGGGATTACAATAAAATTGAATCCCTTCATTTATAGACTATGTCTTGCTACCAGTCCATCCCACAATCAGCTCCTTAAGTGCTTTTGTCTTAGGGTCATAGGCTACAGGAATAATAACTACGTCCCTACTTTACTGCTGGTTACTCCAGGTGTGACAATTTTGTTGTTGCCGCCCCTCCAAAGACCTCCTTCTCCAAGGATTCCCTCAGTCCCACCATTCAACAGAGCCCTTCATTTCTCCATACACCCTCTCCCATGTGTATTAAAATTCTTTTATAGTACTACTCATCCCAATATAGAGTGTCAAGAGTGGTTCACATCACACACATATTATTCAGAGACAATGGTCCGTATGTGTGTGTAAGTCAATGTTACTTAAGACCATGAGGGCTGCAAGGTGTAGGAGTTACATGCCATTCATACTGGATGTAGCCCTGCATTATATGCAGAGCTACTGAAATTATGCGGCAGGATTGACTAAATTATACAGCAAGTAAAGGCAAAATATGCGGTATAATGCGGTACATATTTTGTAGTATTACTTCATCCTTTTTTTCATTTTAATATATGGTAATACTATTTTAGCCAAGATTTACCCACATCAGTACCAGCCTAACAACTAAATACATAAATAAGAAAACGTAAAGATGATTAGTTAGCCTTTATGAAGGGCCTATCACTGTGCGTGAACACGTCTCCACTTTTTAAGAAACTTTTGATCTATTTGAGCTAGAAACAATTTATTTCCTGCTAAAATCTGCAGATTATGCAACGGATAATGGGTTATGTGACAAATGCGGCAAATCAATAATTTTGAGGTAAAAACTGAAGCCATAGAAGTGCTTAATTCTAATTGCCTGGATTATATGTTAGGAGTGCTTGGTCTGGAAAAATACAAACTCAGGGTTCAAAACATAACATTGTGGTTTGGGGTTGTCCTACTAATACATCTTTATTATTATACAGAGGAACCCATTGAACTATCGACATCATTTTTTTTATTTGAGTAGCATGTTACACTTTCTGCTTTGCAAGAAGAACATGATCCCTCTGCTCAACTTTATGATGAGTCAACACTGTGAAAAGTCAAAGCTCAGAACTCTCTCAAGGAGATACATTAATCACCAGAGTTAAATTGACATTTTCATGATGGTCTCATAATTGCAGGCGGGGAACAACCTTTACAACGCAACTTTTACAACGCACTACCATTACAACGAAACTGTTACAACGCAAGTGGATTTACATCGCATGCCATTACAATGCAAGTCTTTACATCGACTTGCGCTAGATGGCGTGCTAACATTACAAATAGTGTAGTTTACTATCCCAACACCTTCCCTACTGTTAAGTGGACTGGAGTTGGAATAGTAAATTACACTTTTCTAATGTTAGCACGCCATCTAGCACAAGTCGATGTAAAGACTTGCATTGTAATGGCATGCGTTTTAAATCCACTTGCGTTGTAACAATTTCGTTGTAACAGCATGCGTTGTAACAGCACGCGCTGTAACGTCATACATCCTTGCAGGCAGGCAAAGAACTCCTAAGTCTTTGTCATTAGCCCTGTATTTCAAAGTAAAGCGTGCACCTTGAACCCCAAAGCATGGCTCCTGTTTCAGTGGCACATAAGTTGAAATTAGTTTGTTATTCATTCATTCTTCTAAACAGTTTTAATAATTAAAAATATAAATAACAAATCTGCATGTCTCCGAAAGGTTATGCAATCCTGCTGTGCCCTAGGCAGATGCAGGCACAGAGGCACCACATGCTGTAGCTGCAGCATGGTCCATAGTCATTCTGTATGAGAGAATCGCCACAGATAGAATGACAATGGGGCTAATTGACAGTATGCGAGGTCCGGGAGGAGCTGTTGAAGCCTCTTTTTTCACTTCAAAGAAATGCCAGCTGGCCTCCAACAGAGAGTGCTGTAAAAGTCCTGGGGCTTCTCAAAGGGGGCATCACAGTTTCCTGCATACACCAGAATTACGGACAAAAGGCGTCTGTAAAAAGAATGATTACAGACAACGGACTAGACAACAAAATGACGGACGGTCCGTGAAATTTACAGACAGTTGGTCACCCTACCCCACTTATTTTTCATTCATGCAAGGGAAACACCCACCCACACGTGGCAGCATTTTAAACACACTGAGCTGCCTCTTTTGGGAGCAAGAATATTCAGAGCATTCCATACAATTCTTTTTAGGCTATACACCAGGCAGAGCAAAAATACGACGCTGCAAGTATCCCTCCCTATCCCTAAAAGCAAGCCATCAGGTCGACTTCCAGACTCTCGGCCAGACTATGTCATTGGGAGACTACATCTCCCATCACTTTGAGGAGCGGTATGATGCTCACATGAGACATGGAGAATCTTCTCTGTAAAAATGCTGACCCGGTAACAACCAGCTAGTAGCAATGGCATTTTGCGGTGGATAGACAGTGTGAGAAGTTGGCCTGTATATGATGCTCACTAGTTAAAGTGATCACCTTGTACCATGCCAAGCAACCCTTATGGTGTGGTTGTAAGTCAACCTTTTCGGACTAGCTGCCCTAGTGGTAGCGTAGGCTAAGCAGTCTTTGAGGCTAAACTCGTGAAGCGTGTTAAGCCAGCTGTTTTACCAAATGCAACCCCCTTTTATACCAATGAAAGGACACCACACAGATATATATTCAAAATATATATGTATTTATTTCTCAAAGTAACCCCTAGTCTCTTTATGAGCACAGGAGCACAAATCGTCAAACAAGATTACAGTAGAATACACAGAAGTTGCACTTTATATGGATAGGCCCTGGTGGCCACTCGAACCATATACTAAAATAGTGGTATAAGTACCACGAACAGAAAAGGGAAAAGGCCTAGGGCCTCTAGAATCGCTGGGCCTACAAGGAGCTAACGTCAGTTAGTGACCAGGAGGTCCACGGGTGGCGTGTGCAGAGCAAATAGTCACACGCGTGCTCCCATAGGTTTCAATGGGTGCGTAAAAAGTACAAAGTTACTGCAAAGAGGATCTTCCGGATGGACTAGGAACTCAAGATTTGGAACACAGGCACTAGAGATGTAATACTACACTTGGGCACAGGGGTGCCAGCTTTACCTCACCCACAGGAAGCGGGTGCATAGGCCTCGAAGTGCGTCGGGTTTCTTCTATCTGTTCCGTGGAGCTTGAAGACAAAGATGCTGCAGGCGGTCGGTCCGGGAGAGATGCAGTGGATCCAAGAGTGGATCGGAGATGTTGAAGACCTGTAAGCAGAGGGGACAGTGTTCACAGTCACTAGCCAGTGACCGGCGTGGCACCAGGTGGGTACCAGGCAATGTCGGGTGCAAACAGGAAGAAAGGTGTAGCTTGTCTCTGCAGCCACGTGGTCCCTGGAGGTCGACGACGTCCAGGAGTCGGTTCACGAGCTGTCCCACGCAGGCTCTCGCTGTCGGCGGTGTCGGCGACTTGATCGAAGCAAACAAGCCTTGGCAAAAGCAATTGTTGTAGGAGATGAAATAAGCTGATGGTTCTGACCAGCAAGGTCAGAAGGACTGCTCCTTTGGAGGGGAGCAAGGGCCAGTCTGGAGCAACCAGACCAGCGGTGTATTTCTTGAAGTTCGTCGCCAAGATGGCCACTAGCCAGCGGGCCAGCAACCGGTTAGGCGCGTCGAGTGGCAAAATGCAGAAGGGCCCCACGCAGATCGTGGAGATGCTGGAGGGCTCACCTTTGGTGCAGATGCTGCTCGGGTGTTGGGCTTCTCAGATCCCAAAGCACAACTTGGAGGGAGCCTCGGTTGTTGCACTTGTCAGCTTGTCGTAGTCGTTCCAAGATGGCTGGCTCCACGTGTCTCGGTGCCTCCACGGGTCTCCTCTTTTCAGGGACTGTGGATCGGGCGGTGAGAGGTCTGGAGGTCCAGGTCTTGTCAGTCTCTGGGCTCGGGCTCCGGCGGGAGGCGGCGGCAAAGCAGACGTTGATTCGCTGGATGGTGCTTGCGTTAGCAAGGTGGTCACTCCCTGACCACAGGGGAGATTGGCTTCAGTCCTCTGTGCAGCAGAGCGTCGAAGTTCCCGTCTTCTTCTTAGTGTTAAGTTGATTCCAGGATGTCTGAAGTCTTAGGACACAGCTCCTACCTTTAAGCGGATTCTAGGGGCTGGACTACCTGCTAGGTCCCTCCCTATGGGTGGGACCAGGAAGGGGGGTGGTTACACCCCCAATCCTTTGTCCAGCTCGCCCCAGGCCCGGGACTGGTGTGCCCCAGGACCGGTTTGAACTGGCATATGCACCGAGGCTCCTTGTGAGCCACAGGCATGTCTGGTTTCTTTCAAGCCCTACCTGACCAATACACAAAATCCTGTCTGGGGTGGTGCACGCACCTCCCCTGGCAGGAAACCCTTTGTCCACACCTCCCAAGCTGGAAGGACTCCCAGCAGCAGGAGGGCAGACTTGTGTCTGTGGTGGCAGCATCCATTTTGTGGAGCTGAGGCTATGTCTGATTTTACCCGGGTTTCAGGTACTGTACATGTCGTGTCCCTCTAGAAGGGTGGAATGCTAACCCCGTCGCCAGAATTGGCGAGGGGTTAGTATTCCAATTCGTATGACACCTTACTCGACATGTTTTGATAAAGCCAAACCAAAGATAGCATTTAACCGCGAGGGTCATAATGCACTTAAGAGTATATGGTATGACGATATCTGGAAACAGTAGAAGGAAGTTGTTCCGACCACTGCAGACAGGCTCAGCTCATGCCAGAGCACCATCTCACATGGAACCAAGCACTCTTCCTTCAGGATTGTTAAGGCCTGCCATAGGAGTGACTTATAGGTTACCAGGTGTCCCATTTAAGGTTAGGTATAGGTATACTACACCTAAGTAAGGGGTGATTACACCAACTTACCCCAGCTGAGGGATCAGCCAGTTGTGTCAAATTGTTAGGCCAAGCCTGGGGTGGCATAATACATGCTTCAGCCCTTGGCAGGCCTTGGGTACACCAATGCCCTGGGTACCTAGTGTACACTGGTACAGGGGCTGACAGGGTGATCCACTTCCAATTGGTTATACACCTAGGGTGCATGGAGTCCATTTTAAAGAGAGAACAGCCAGGCTGAGATCCTGAATAGCAGGATCTCAGGCCAACTAAGTCGAAAAACCAGCTAGACACTAGGCAAAAATTTGGGGGTAACCATAGTCAGATATCCACCTTCCTACACAACCCCCCCCAAACGAAGGGAGATAAGGCTGACCTTGACCAGGTAAGCCTATATTGCCCAAGTGGCCATATAAGGAGGAACCAGCACTGGCATGGTTACCCCCTGTCTCATGGTCCACTAAGCAATCCCTCACCCTAAGGGTATCAGAGGGTCTCCACCATAGGGAATCTCTACCTTTGGTGTGTCTTGGCAAAGTAAAAGGCTGGTGTTGAGATGGAGTACTGAAGTGAGTGTCCTCAAAGTGAGGCCTCACCTTCCTCCAATCCCCCTCCACCATGGATGCCTTTCTTTCCTTAACTGAGTTGCACTGTGCTCTCAGGGTCAGCCTCTGGCTACCTAAAGCTGGAGACTGGGTCCCTTTTGTGGGCTTACTGGAGGGACAGGTCAGGTCTGGGGCCCTAAGGTCCCATGTTTGCCTGTACCCAACAGAATCCCTCTGGGGGAGGTCCCTAACTACCTGTAAAGGAGATCCCTCAGGAATGTTTTTACCCATCACCTGACTAGGGCTACTAGCCAGGCAATCCTCATTCTTTTGATGGGGGGGTTCTTGTGGACAGGGGCCCTCTTGGGGTCCACTGGCCTTCCTGACCTCTGCAGCCCTGGGCTGACTGAGGCAGGGTAGAGAGAGGCAGGTTACCTGCACCAGACTGGGTCCCACCTTGGAAGGGGCCACTGACATCAGAGGCTCTGCCAGGCCAGGCCTGGCTACCTCTGGGGCAGTTCCTTCACAAGGGGTGAGGTCAGCTCCCTGAGGAGGCTGACTTTTTCCTAATGTCTGGGGAGAGGGAGACTTTTCTTCCTCCCCACTACTCTCTGTTTGTGTGGAGTGATCCATAGTTCCAGGCTTCAATACACCTATGTCAGTCTGAGTATAGGCTGAGACCATTACAGCCTTGCCAACCTTTTCAGGGGGGCACTCAGTTTGTGTTTGAGCTGTGACTGTCACAGCTCTGCCAGTCTCTACAGGGAAGTCTATCTGTGCCTGGGCTGTGGCTACCACTGCCCTTCCAACCTTTCCAGGGAGGAAATCTATTTGGACAGGGGTTGTGAATGGCACAACCCCACTACCCTTTTGTGAAAGGCCTACCATTTTAGAATGGGTGTCTTGTTCAACTCCAGCCCAAGCTGAGAGTTCTAAGTCATTCCCCAGTAAGCAGTCTACAGGCAAGGTTGGGGACACTGCCACCCTTTTAGGGCCAGTGACACCTCCCCAGCTGAGACATACCTCTGCCATGGGATGACTGTTCTGTTTGCCATCAATGTTGGTCACCTGGTAGGAGAAACCAGGCAAAAGCTGCTCAGAGGGAACTAGCCAATGGGCCACCATTGTGATGCTAGCTCCAGTGTCTCTGTAGGCCTCAGCTTTTGTACCATTGATGTAGGGCTCCTGTCTGTACCTACCCAAAGTGTTGGGACAGGCAGTGAAGTTGGCAAACCCCATGCCACCATCACAGACAAGAGTATCTGCTGCAGGGGAATTGGCTAAGCCAGGGTCCCCCTGTGTTCCCCAAGTAAACCCACCCAAATTTTTGGGGGCACTCCCACCACCTGGGGGATTACTGCTGACAGTAATAGGTGGTGTGACAGGAGTAATTGGAGGAACAGTTTTGTTTGCAGCCCTTGGGCAACTGCTGTCAGTTTTCCAATGCCCAGGAGTTTTACACTCATGGCAGTAAGGCTTTTTACCTGTGGTAGAGGAGGGAGCTTGGGACCCACCACCCTGTGTGGAGTTTTGGGGCCCTGAGGAAGATTTCTCTTTTGCCTTATCCCCTCCCTTCTCTTGAGGTTTGGTGGTATCTTTCTTTTGGTCACCACCCTGATTCTTAGGCCTGATCCTGGTCCTGACCCATTTATCTGCCCTCTTTCCCAATTCTTGGGGAGAGGTCAAATCTGAGTCTACCAGGTGTTGATGGAGGAGCTGGTTTTGACAGTTACTTAAAATCTGTTCTCTCATCATCAAATTGTACAATCCTGTATAATCAGATACCTTACTTCCCAGCAACCAACCCTCCAAAGCCTTAGTGGCACATTCAACATATTCAGACCAGTCCTGAGTCTGTGTCTTTTGGGTGTCTCTGAACATTAACCTGTACTGTTCAGTGGTTAAGCCTAACCCATCAACTAGGACACTCTTCAGGACTCTGTAGTTTCTGACATCCTCCTCCCTAACAGTGAGGAGTCTGTCTCTGCCTCTTCCTTCAAAGGAGAGCCAGAGGATTGCTGCCCACTGGTCTTCAGGAACCTGCTGCACTTTGCAGGCTCTCTCAAGAGCAGTCATCCATTTGTGGATGTCATCCCCACTTTTGTAGGGGGGCACAACCCTAGACAGGTTCCTATTATCAAAGACCCTATCTTTGTCCTTAGGGACAATGCTGCCACCAGTGGGTATAGACCCACTCTCTCTAGGTTGCCTAGCCTTGTTCAGTTTTTCTTCCATCAGGGCTACTTCTAGCTCCTGCTTCCTGATCCTCAGCTGGGCTTACTGCATTCTGGCCTCATGTTCCCTCCTCTGAGGGGTGGTCATCCTTTTCCTGGAGTGACCTTGAGAGCCTCTAGAGCCATGAGAAGCATTGGAGTCACCTGAGCGATTCCTTTGCCTCCCAAGCCCTGTGTTAAGTCCACTGGGGAGATCCAATGGGGTAAACCCACTGTCAATCCCCAATAGCCTTAGTTTAGCTGGGCCAAGTATAACACTTGGCACTGGGCTAGTTCTCCCTTCATCCTCACTACTTTCTGTATCCTCACCACTTTCCTCCCCTGTAGTATGATTCTCATCTAAGGGATGGCTATTGGAACTGGGTACCTCTGTAGCATCTTCAGAAGGGGGGCCTCCTGTTCCTGACCCTAAGGGGGCTAACTGGGAAGCTTTCCTGAGTTCTCTCTGATTCTCATCATTCTGTAAGAGTTCTCTGAGCTCAGCAGAGGTAGGGTTCTTGGGCTGTTTAAGGCCTCTAAGAGTTGCCAAATGCCTGAGCTCATTCTGATTAAGGGTAGCAAAGCTGGATGGTGCCCTCTGGGGGTCACTCTCAACAGAGATGGGTACAGTGGACCCCTCTGCCCCGGCCATTGCTCTTAAGTGTGGGTGGATGTGTTGCAATCTACCTACACTTGGGTTTACCTACTAAACCTATCTAGTAGTTGTAGTCAGGGTGTGCTACTCCCTTTGCTCTACAACAACTAAGTTCAGTAGAACTTATGTATATCTAATCTTGTTTTATATGTACCTACAGGTACCTATGTGATCTTTCAATTGGTAACCAAGAGATTACAATGGTAAAACACAGCAAGCTCAAATCCAACCGCTGCTCACCAATGTGAGAAGTTGGCCTGGTATATGATGCTCACTAGTTAAAGTGATCACCTTGTACCATGCCAAGCAACCCTTATGGTGTGGTTGTAAGTCAACCTTTTCGGACTAGCTGCCCTAGTGGTAGCGTAGGCTAAGCAGTCTTTGAGGCTAAACTCGTGAAGCGTGTTAAGCCAGCTGTTTTACCAAATGCAACCCCCTTTTATACCAATGAAAGGACACCACACAGATATATATTCAAAATATATATGTATTTATTTCTCAAAGTAACCCCTAGTCTCTTTATGAGCACAGGAGCACAAATCGTCAAACAAGATTACAGTAGAATACACAGAAGTTGCACTTTATATGGATAGGCCCTGGTGGCCACTCGAACCATATACTAAAATAGTGGTATAAGTACCACAAACAGAAAAGGGAAAAGGCCTAGGGCCTCTAGAATCGCTGGGCCTACAAGGAGCTAACGTCAGTTAGTGAGCAGGAGGTCCACGGGTGGCGTGTGCAGAGCAAATAGTCACACGCGTGCTCCCATAGGTTTCAATGGGTGCGTAAAAAGTACAAAGTTACTGCAAAGAGGATCTTCCGGATGGACTAGGAACTCAAGATTTGGAACACAGGCACTAGAGATGTAATACTACACTTGGGCACAGGGGTGCCAGCTTTACCTCACCCACAGGAAGCGGGTGCATAGGCCTCGAAGTGCGTCGGGTTTCTTCTATCTGTTCCGTGGAGCTTGAAGACAAAGATGCTGCAGGCGGTCGGTCCGGGAGAGATGCAGTGGATCCAAGAGTGGATCGGAGATGTTGAAGACCTGTAAGCAGAGGGGACAGTGTTCACAGTCACTAGCCAGTGACCGGCGTGGCACCAGGTGGGTACCAGGCAATGTCGGGTGCAAACAGGAAGAAAGGTGTAGCTTGTCTCTGCAGCCACGTGGTCCCTGGAGGTCGACGACGTCCAGGAGTCGGTTCACGAGCTGTCCCACGCAGGCTCTCGCTGTCGGCGGTGTCGGCGACTTGATCGAAGCAAACAAGCCTTGGCAAAAGCAATTGTTGTAGGAGATGAAATAAGCTGATGGTTCTGACCAGCAAGGTCAGAAGGACTGCTCCTTTGGAGGGGAGCAAGGGCCAGTCTGGAGCAACCAGACCAGCGGTGTATTTCTTAAAGTTCATCGCCAAGATGGCCACTAGCCAGCGGGCCAGCAACCGGTTAGGCGCGTCGAGTGGCAAAATGCAGAAGGGCCCCACGCAGATCGTGGAGATGCTGGAGGGCTCACCTTTGGTGCAGATGCTGCTCGGGTGTTGGGCTTCTCAGATCCCAAAGCACAACTTGGAGGGAGCCTCGGTTGTTGCACTTGTCAGCTTGTCGTAGTCGTTCCAAGATGGCTGGCTCCACGTGTCTCGGTGCCTCCACGGGTCTCCTCTTTTCAGGGACTGTGGATCGGGCGGTGAGAGGTCTGGAGGTCCAGGTCTTGTCAGTCTCTGGGCTCGGGCTCCGGCGGGAGGCGGCGGCAAAGCAGACGTTGATTCGCTGGATGGTGCTTGCGTTAGCAAGGTGGTCACTAACTGACCACAGGGGAGATTGGCTTCAGTCCTCTGTGCAGCAGAGCGTCGAAGTTCCCGTCTTCTTCTTAGTGTTAAGTTGATTCCAGGATGTCTGAAGTCTTAGGACACAGCTCCTACCTTTAAGCGGATTCTAGGGGCTGGACTACCTGCTAGGTCCCTCCCTATGGGTGGGACCAGGAAGGGGGGTGGTTACACCCCCAATCCTTTGTCCAGCTCGCCCCAGGCCCGGGACTGGTGTGCCCCAGGACCGGTTTGAACTGGCATATGCACCGAGGCTCCTTGTGAGCCACAGGCATGTCTGGTTTCTTTCAAGCCCTACCTGACCAATACACAAAATCCTGTCTGGGGTGGTGCACGCACCTCCCCTGGCAGGAAACCCTTTGTCCACACCTCCCAAGCTGGAAGGACTCCCAGCAGCAGGAGGGCAGACTTGTGTCTGTGGTGGCAGCATCCATTTTGTGGAGCTGAGGCTATGTCTGATTTTACCCGGGTTTCAGGTACTGTACATGTCGTGTCCCTCTAGAAGGGTGGAATGCTAACCCCGTCGCCAGAATTGGCGAGGGGTTAGTATTCCAATTCGTATGACACCTTACTCGACATGTTTTGATAAAGCCAAACCAAAGATAGCATTTAACCGCGAGGGTCATAATGCACTTAAGAGTATATGGTATGACGATATCTGGAAACAGTAGCAGGAAGTTGTTCCGACCACTGCAGACAGGCTCAGCTCATGCCAGAGCACCATCTCACATGGAACCAAGCACTCTGCCTTCAGGATTGTTAAGGCCTGCCATAGGAGTGACTTATAGGTTACCAGGTGTCCCATTTAAGGTTAGGTATAGGTATACTACACCTAAGTAAGGGGTGATTACACCAACTTACCCCAGCTGAGGGATCAGCCAGTTGTGTCAAATTGTTAGGCCAAGCCTGGGGTGGCATAATACATGCTTCAGCCCTTGGCAGGCCTTGGGTACACCAATGCCCTGGGTACCTAGTGTACACTGGTACAGGGGCTGACAGGGTGATCCACTTCCAATTGGTTATGCACCTAGGGTGCATGGAGTCCATTTTAAAGAGAGAACAGCCAGGCTGAGATCCTGAATAGCAGGATCTCAGGCCAACTAAGTCGAAAAACCAGCTAGACACTAGGCAAAAATTTGGGGAGAACCATAGTCAGATATCCACCTTCCTACAGACAGGTTGCCAGTGACATGCAATCTTTGGAGTGGTGAGAGAAACTGCTCCTGCTTATTTCTCCTTTTTTCCTAGAACAGACCTGGTAGGTGAAAGTAGGCAATAGCATCTGCCTCAGATTTACATCACGAGTGTGACTACAGGGATGTGTCCCACCAGCCACTATATGGCGATTAGAGACACCGTGGATGGTAAGAACCACCCTAATTTCGTAATATCCACTATTCTAAAGAGAAAATGTATTGGAAATTGAAAAAAACACCAGATTTGGAACCTCACCACATGTCTGTTTTTGTGTTGTGCACTGTGTAAATTCTGGTATGAATGTTGGTTAGGGAAAGGAAATTCTTTCCATTTTGCAATAGAAAGCATGCCACACACGACTCCGTAGAATGTGAATCTGACCACAATATCACTGTGATACTTCCTAAAGACACAAGCAAGATGCATTACTGAGCATGCACAATGAGGATGAGCTAAAATTCATACATTCCTCAGATAAACCATCGGAATATTCAGAGCTAATGGAATTCTCTGCAGTGTCTTTTTAGGTCTCGCTGAGCCAGCGCAAGCGCTGCACTGCAAGAAATTTAGTGTGTGGGAATTTCAAAGTGCTGCCACAGGCTTTTAGTGGCCTAGCACTTGCATTCATGCGGGCGTGCACGTGTGCAGCCGCCATCTGCCTCCCTTCCAGCGCGATCACTGCTCGTGATCGCTTTTACCGCGATCGCGATCTCTTTCACAGCCGCGCCGCCGTTACTTTTACAGCCGCGCGGCCAATGCTTGTTAGGTCTCGCCTGAGTCAACGCATGAGCTGCTCGGAGAGACATTTAGTAGGGGCTTTAAAAAGTGCTACCACAAGCTGCTTTGGCTGGCCTAGCGCTTGCGTTCACGCGTGCGTGCACATGCGCAACTGCCAGCTTTATCTGTCTTTCCTCCCACTTGATTGCTTCCTCACCGCTCCTCCGCCCCTCTCCTCCCCCGCCGCGTCGCGCTGCTTTCACTTTCACGCGCGGCCAATGCTTGTTATGCTTGAATACTCCGCCATTGTTGATTTTAGTGATTCGCTTCTCACCTCTGCTCCTGCAAACAGTTAGCTTTGTGTTAAAGCAATTCATTATCAGAAGGGCATCGCTGTTACCCGACCCTTTCATCCTTTAGTCGCATCGGACACTACACCGACATGGCTAACTTCACGGGGTGAGAGCACAAGTTAAAAGTTCCTATAAGAGGTCTAGTGTGAAGGCAGCTGCTGCTGCTGAACAGCAGGATTGGACAGGGACAAAAAATAAACCCAGGCACACAATACATGCTTGTAGAGACGCATGCCTGACACATTTGTACTTTTTTTTTGTTACTATAGTTGTGCCATTAGGTAATTCTGCCAATTACAAATATGAATATAAACCACCTTGTAGGCACTCTTTTATCAACATTAGAAGGATGAAACGGCCCTGCCCAATGTTCAAGTGTTTAGAATACATAGTAGATCTAAGTTGCATATTCTATACCATTTCAGGAAGTGACACTGCGTGTTCTGATAGTAATTGAGCCACCAAAGTGATCACATTTTAAGCAACATTACAGGAGGTAACTTCACGGCAATGTATCATGCTGAAATGTCATATTTAAGAAATATTTGCCCAAAAAACCATACATTTAATAAAATAGCAAGCCTATGTCTGTATAAAGAAAAGTCCAGTTATCAGAGATTAAACGTTCAAAATAGACCACCCTTGGGTCTAGTCAGTAATTAGAAGTGTTTTCAGCGTTGATGTGAGCAATTTTACTAGAAATTTGATTAAACAGTACAGACTTTAGCTAGCAATTACCATTAATGCACTAAACAGTAATGAGCGCTAGTGATCGCAGCAAGTCTAGCAAATATTGGCTACAGAATGTACTGGGGAGTACTGACTTCAGTTAGCATCAATAACTGATAGATAAGATACGCAAACAATCACTTTGAAACTGCATGACACACTCGTAAAATGCTGCGCACAAGAAGATGCACTTTCTTGCTCCCTCCCTTTCACATCTGAAACTTATAAACAATCTCAGAAATGTGGCAGTTCATGTACAAATGTTAGGTAAACATGGAAATTACTGCAATCTTGCTTTAGTGTCTGGAAATAAATTGAGATGGTGCATTAGAACAAACAACACAACTTGATAATATTTACAGTTTGATATTTAAGATTATAATATTTTAAGTTTTTTTCAGTGAGTAAGACAAAAATAGTTATGGTTTATACATTAATGGGAAAGGAATAAAATACTAATTCAGGAGTTATAAAAGAAAGGACCAGCTGGTGTCCAGAAAATACTCATCGACCGCTCACAGCTGTTAAACAGACACGTGTCACCACAATTCACGTTTGCAGTCATTGCACAGATTCTTTTATTGCAAATACAGTTCTATTATTTTAATATTTATAACAAAGAGAGAGGGACCCCTAAACCAAGGGAGAGGGGTACCAAGCAGGACCGTAGTCAAAAAAGAAAGACCTCCCTTGGATCTGTATATATCGACAATCACTCAAACACACAAGTCTTAAATTAGCAGGGTGAGTTTCGGCATCAACGAAGCAAACAAAATAGTTGATAACAAGTTTATTCAAGTTAATCACATATATCTCACAGAATATAAGGGGTTGTACACATACATTAAAAAACAATTGTTCAAATTTTAAAAAAACATAAGAGATAAAATACAATAAAACTTCTTTATGATTCAATAACACATAATGTAGCGAATAACCAACAATCTTAATCAATATTCATACACAACAAAAAATTCGGAAAAAAGAGAAAAGAATTTTATCCGATTTCCTTTTAATAGATGCTCTATTAAAAGGAAATCGGATAAAATCTGCGATAACAAGGTTCTTTGTGACATGTGTAATGTGATTAAATTTCATTGTGGTCACAACCGATTATTCTTTGATGAGGCGATTTCCTTTTTTGAGTAGGAATAAGTGTCCTGTTCTTTTCTCTTTTTTCCCAATTTTTTGATAGTTTCGACAGTACGAAATACCATTTGTCGGCTGACCGAGGCTGAGGTGAAGTGCACAGCGTCCCTGGTTCGGTGTAAGCCCCGCGGACGAGCGGGGAGGTGGAGCTTAGCCGGAACAGTGCAGAATCGGAGGAGACGGAGCGGAATTGAGCGGAACGGAGTGGAGGAGACTGCCGAGAGCAGGATGGCTCCAAAAAACGCGGCCGGACAGAAAACAATGTCCCAAAGGAAGAAAGCGCTTCGGGAGGATGGCGGTACCGAGGCCAAAGCAAACGGGCTCTCTTTTGAAAGAGGAAGAAAAGGTACGATGAAAACTCGCCAGGCTCCCACTTCAATTGCGGATATTTTTCCGATAGCTGGTAAGGAGAAGGAGAAGGTGGGGGAAATGGAGGCTGCGGTGTTTACGGCCGAGTTGATGGAGGGTAACACTATCGCACCGAAGGACAGCGGCCCAATGAGGGGGTCGAAAGCAGACTCTAGCAATGAGCCAGTAACAAACCAGGAGGACGACAGTGTCATGCCTACTAAAATGCTTCCCCAGACTAAGATAGTAGAAAAAGCGGTTTCAAAAACTGTTTCTCGGGCAGAAGTGGATCAGATGCCTCAGAACTTAATGAGGTCAGATTCAAGCAAACCAAGGCTAGAAGCCAATACAGTTGACAATGGGGAAATATTAGCTACGCGACTAGAGGATACCTCTGATATGGGCTTTTTAAGAACTGAGTCGGATTCGGAAATGGGAGGTCCTTGCGGCGAAAAGGAGAAAGTTCCAAGCGAGTGCTTCTTTTCGACCTCTGAGGGGGCCGGTTGGTCAGAAGAGGGCGAAGATAGCTCTGATCCAGAGTCTGAAGACGACTCAGACAGCAACCCAGAAATGGATGCCCCAGTAACAGCAACCAGACCTCCTATGGCTATAAGACATAAAGCTCAGAGCCGCAGTGATATCATCTTTAATCAACCCCCCACTCTTCCTCTTCTTCAGGAAGACCCTGGCGTCAGTAATACCAATCTTTCATTACTGGAGACGATTCATCAAGAAATCATCGCACATAGAGAGGAGACACGCCAGGACAACCGTAAGGCCCAGGCAGCGATGAGGAAGATGCAGGGTGTTGTGAGGAAATTATGTAAGGCTTGTGCTAACACCGGGGATAGAGTTTCAAACATGGAAGAGAGAATAGTAACAATAGAGGCTGAAGCAGCTGACTCTATTTCTAAGGTTAATGCTCAATGTGCCCAGGTGGTGGACCTCCAGTGGAAAACAGAACAGCTGGAAAATAGGCTCCGTCAAAATAATCTGAGGGTCTTGGGGGTCCCGGAGGGGGTGGAGGGTCTTGATATAAAGGCCTATATCATCAAACTCTTTGAGCAGGCTTTTCCAGAACTCTCCAGTTGGAACTGGGTCACCGAGATCCAGCGTGTCCATCGTACACCCTTTAAATTACGTAAAAATGTTAGAGGGGGTGACAAACCCAGAGCGATACTGGTGTACTTTGGAAACTTTATTTTGAGACAGTCTATCGCCGAAAAAGCAAGACCGGATGCGAGAAGAGCCGGCGAAGGTATTTCGTTTTTTGTTCGTCCGGATTACTGTCATTCGACAGTCGAGCGAAGATGGAGATTAAGGGAGATGATCAAGCCTTTTCAAGATAAAAAAATACAAGCCTTTTTGATTAACCCGGCACAGCTTAAGGTGTTATCTATTCTTTAGTTCTGAGATCAAAGCTAAGGAGTACTTGGACTCTATTGACTACACCGGGAAATAGACTCTAACTATTCGTTGGGTCAAGGAGTTGGAAAAAAAAAAAAAAGATGAATCTTATGTAGTCTTGTTTAAATGTTCTATAGTGTCTTTTACCTTTTCGGCACATGCGGCATATGTTTTCTGTTCTAGGCCGCTGATCTTAGAGGCTATTTAGTAATGACTTACTTTTCTGCCCTTCACCGCATGCACCGCAGCTCATCACGTGCACAGACAAGGTCTGAGCGCTCCACAGTTAGGGGTAGGTCCGGGTTGGGTGGTGGGGGTGGGGGAATGTCAGGGGTTGGAAAAATTAAAAAAAAAAAAAAAAAAAAAACAAACACCATTAGAGGAAGGGATTTGGACATTCGGGGTGCTCAGTGGCGAACACTAGGGTGCTGATCACGATCCGGTAAAAAATGTCCCCGTACGACTCGTATCCGGTCTTTTTACCGTACGAATCGTACAAGTGCCGTACAAACTGCCAATTACGATTCGCATGGGAAAAAGACCATACGAATCGCATTGGGAATTATTCCCCACATGTCCTCGGGTCGGAAAATGTGTCCGACACGTCCCCGGACGATTTACCGTACAAATGTGAAAAGTGAAGTCCGACCGCGGAATCACGATCCATCCCTTGCGTCCGATGTTACAACCATATGGAAAAAACACCGTCTGCACCGAACTCCCATAGCCACCATGGAGACATGTACACGCATATGTGCCGACCCCCCTCGCCCCCATACGTTCGAGTCATACCCCCGTGTATGTACACCCCCACCCATGTATGTACACCCGTGTACATTAGAGACGTACCCCCATGTATGTACACCCGTGTACGTGTCGTACCCCCGTGTATGTACACCCGTGTACGTTTGAGTCATACCCCCCGTGTATGTACACCCGTGTACGTTCGAGTTGTACCCCCACCTGTGTATGTACACCCGTGTACGTGTCGCACCCCCGTGTATGTACACCCGTGTACGTTAGAGTCGTACCCCCTGTGTATGTACACCCGTGTACGTGTCGTACCCCCGTGTATGTACACCTGTGCACGTTAGAGTCGTACCCCCCGTGTATGTACACCCGTGTACGTTCGAGTCGTACCCCCACCCGTGTATGTAGACCCGTGTACATGTCGTACCCCCGTGTATGTACACCCATGTACGTTAGAGTCGTACCCCCCGTGTATGTACACCCGTGTACGTTCGAGTCGTACCCCCACCCGTGTATGTACACCCGTGTACGTGTCGTACCCCCCGTGTATGTACACCCGTGTATGTTAGAGTCGTACCCCCCGTGTATGTACACCCGTTTACGTGTCGTACCCCCGTGTACGTTAGAGTCGTACCCCCCGTGTATGTACACCCGTGTACGTTTGAGTCGTACCCCCACTCGTCTATGTGCACCCATGTACGTTCGAGTCGTACCCCCACCCGTGTATGTACACCCGTGTACGTGTCGTACCCCCCGTGTATGTACACCTGTGTACGTTAGAGTCATACCCCCGTGTATGTACACCCGTGTACGTGTCGTACCCCCCGTGTATGTACACCCGTGTACGTTAGAGTCGTACCCCCGTGTATGTACACCCATGTACGTTCGAGTCGTACCCCCCGTGTATGTACACCCGTGTACGTGTCGTACCCCCGTGTATGTACACCCATGTACGTTTGAGTCATACCCCCCGTGTATGTACAACCCGTACCCTCACCCGCGTACGTATGTAGCGTACCCCCCACCCCAACCGTGTATGTACGACCCATACCCTCACCCACGTATGTATGGAGCGTACCCCCACCCCAACTGTGTATGTACGACCCGTACCCTCACACGCGTACATACAGACCGTACCCCCACCCCAACCGTGTATGTACGACGCGTACCCCCACCCGCGTTTGCATGGAGCGTACCCCCACCCCAACATTCTAAGTACGGAGCGCACCCCAGGCCCAAACATCACCACCTTCACACAACATCGAGCATGTACAAGTCGTACCAAGCCAGACACAAGGACAGCACTGTACAACAAAATGGCCCATGTACACACCGTACACACGCTAAAAACGCACGTACACAACCAGGACAAAGCAAAACAACACAAGAATACACCATTCGAATGGCACAAAGCCACAAAACATGTCCAACAACCACTAAAATAACACATTCACTGACCTGCAACTGCCAAAATCCAAAACAGAGGCCCAAAACACAACCACTCCTTATAACACACCCACCCAAACTTCAAACACAGCCACACCCACCAATGGACCAATGGTAGGAGAGGGTGATGGCCATACTGCCGGTGGTGGCAGTCGAAGGATTAGAAGGACTCCGAGACCCGGGTGAGTACTAAAACAACTCACCTCACATGGGGGGAACGTCATCCACAACCATACTCACAATCAGGCACGCAACCACCCCAAGCTATCGCATGACTCAACCACACTCCATGAACACGCACATGCCACTGGTGCAACCATGCCCCATGCACCCAGCTGGACAATGTCAAGTCACAGGCCACAGAAAACACCAACACATGACACGGTAAGCCGGATGGCGGGAGGGTGGGCCCCAAAAATCACATAGTGCAAATCAGAAGCAGACAACAATGCCCCCTGCCCATATGGCCTAGGTCACAGCCAGACAAACAGTGTGTCCCCACACAGGAATGACTTGCCAGCAAATGGCGGACGCCTTGCATCAACACATGGGGTCGACGGCACGTTCTTGCACATGACAGCAGCTATTGAACAGCCAACACTGTGAAAGAGTGGCAGCACACACCACCACAGCAGCAGCGCAGACACGGACACTACACCCAATGGGTGCCTGGAGATCAGAAACAAACTCACATCAACAAGCCAAGGGCCATTCAAAGATGTGCTAACAGTGTGTGCCCAGGAAGCTGGGCTGAGGTGACAGAGGGTGACACACAGAGGGAGGGAGAGGGGGACAGAGAGGGAGGGAGACCCAGGGAGACGGACAGAGGGAGGAGGCTGACACACAGAGGGAGGGAGAGGGGGACAGAGAGGGAGGGAGACACAGGGAGACGGACAGAGGGAGGAGGCTGACACACAGAGGGAGGGAGAGGGGGACAGAGAGGGAGCGAGACACAGGGAGACGGACAGAGGGAGGAGGCTGACACACAGAGGGAGGGAGAGGGGGACAGAGAGGGAGCGAGACACAGGGAGACGGACAGAGGGAGGAGGCTGACACACAGAGGGAGGGAGAGCGGGACAGAGAGGGAGCGAGACACAGGGAGACGGACAGAGGGAGGAGGCTGACACACAGCGGGAGGGAGAGGGGGACAGAGAGGGAGCGAGACACAGGGAGACGGACAGAGGGAGGAGGCTGACACACCGAGGGAGGGAGAGGGGGACAGAGAGGGAGCGAGACACAGGGAGACGGACAGAGGGAGGAGGCTGACACACAGAGGGAGGGAGAGGGGGACAGAGAGGGAGCGAGACACAGGGAGACGGACAGAGGGAGGAGGCTGACACACAGAGGGAGGGAGAGGGGGACAGAGAGGGAGCGAGACACAGGGAGACGGACAGAGAGAGGAGGCTGACACACAGAGGGAGGGAGAGGGGGACAGAGAGGGAGCGAGAAAGGGACACACAGGGAGAGCAAATCAGCCTTGTGGTGTGTGGGAATGTCTGCTCGTCAGCAGGTGGACTGCGTGCATGTAGACAAGGGTGGCCAGTGCCAGAACCCCCCCTCTTCTCCATGGCAAAACACAGGGCCATGTCACAACCTGTGCACGAGCACAACGACAGCTACCTGCATAATCTAAGTATGTGGAACCACTCCATGTGCCACGTACAGTGCTACACGGAAGGCGCCAATGCATGGCTCGCCACACCCGCCCACTCCACTGCTGACTGCAGTCACAATTGACGCAGCTAGTAAGAATGTGCCACACATAGGTAAAGTCGCAAAAGCTGTGCCCAAGGGACATACCCATGCACAAGTGCACTGTGAGTGGAATGCAAGACATATCCAAATTCCCAGAGGAAATGTGCCAACTTAGAAACCAATGAAACATGGATGTTGCATGGAACAAAATTAACATTGTCTCTCTCACACACAGGTCAACTGCGTGGATCACCCCCCAACACTGGGGGGGAAGACTCACAGGACCCAGCTCGGCGGGATGACGGAGCCACCGGCAGCGACGACTCTCACCACTCTGTGGACGAACCCGACCCCGACAGACCTGGCCCCTCTGGTGTCCAACGACCTGCAGCACCTGCGTCAGGTACAACTGTGCCAACCACCACCCCCACTCCTGCCACATCCCAGGAGACACCCAGGATCCCTGCCCCACCACCACAATGCAGCCAGGCTGGCCAGGAGGGACACGGTGTCCCGGGCACCCAGGAGGAGGCAGGCGACAACGCCAATGCCACCCCTCAGGGGTCCCGGAGACCTGATGTGCCCACAATGGCAGGCCAGGTGCAAGTGGGCAGGGGTGGTGGGAGTGGAGGACGGCGGAGGCGCGAGCCTGACCGGTTGGCTGGGGAACCGGTATATTCCCATGTCCGAAACATCCTGGACACATACCGGCAGGACACCACAGGCATGGCCCAGGTTGTGTCCATCCTCGAGGAGATCAAGACCCAGCAGGCCCAGCAACATGCGGAGCAACATGCCTGTCTACTGCAACACCAACGGCGGATGGAGGACAGACAGGCTGAGCTCGTGACGGTGTTCACGGGAATTCACAGTACACTCCGTCGGATGGCCGACAACATGGGCAACCCTCCCTGTGCCATCAGGCGTAGAACATCACCACCCACAGGGAGGGATCAGGAGGAGGAGGAGGAGACATCCGATGGAGCATCCCAAACATCGTCACGGCCTGCTTCTGAGGGTTCCCGCAGGAGGGCGGGTCGTCCACGGAAAAGACCGTGAGGGTCGGCACAACAGCACCATCTCCCAGGACACCTGGCCTGGCACCTGGACCACTGCAGCAACAGCAGCACAGCAGCAAAAGACATTCTCTGCCACATGGACTTGCTGGTCACTGTCTGACCAATGTTGACAAAGACTGTGGCATGGACTCTGAGGATTTCAAATGGCAAGGACACCAACTCCCCTAGTGAACTTTGGATTCCACACACCCGGAAAGCCCCTCATGTCAAACCCCCCCCCCCCCCAACCAAAATAAAAAGTCACACCATAAAGAAAAGATGCCTACTGATTGCATTATTACCTTACATGTGTCTTGTAAAGTCTAACCATGCCTGAGTTCTCATTTGACTTCAACCATCCACACCCTGGGGCCTGAGTCTGGCACCGGACACACATGGGTCACATTGTATTAGGCAAGACAGACATGGAGCACCATACACACCCGTGATGGGCCCAACCAGCTGAGGGGGTGGCCGCACAACCGTGCCGACAGACATATTGAGTACAGCGACAGCCATGCGCAGAGGTCAGGGATCTTGTGGAGTGTCCTGGGGGGCACCCAGGTATGTGTGGACAGGTGGCAGAACCATGTCCTGCAAGCTTGAGTCAGGTGGATGCAGAGAATGGTGGCCTGGCCAACGTTGGATGCATGGGGATGGCACATGTCACAATACCCACACAGTCATGGACATCATGCACCATACACAGTCTAATCCCAGACAAACAGCTTGCATCTTGCTACTCTACACATAGACACATAGCCACTATCACCGAAAACCATGCCAGACATGCCGGATGCACCGTGGCAACACACCAGCATTGACTGAGAAGAGGCACCTTGGAGGCATAGGGACACCTTTATTAATCATGTATTCGGGATTGCAGAGGCAACTCGGAGTACACATGAACAGGTCATGTGGAGTAAAATGTGGGTCCAACACTGGCACCCCCCTTCTGCAGCACAAATGCATGATAGCCAAGGAACTGGCACACATTTGTTGGCTAACAGCTAAACACCCCCTGCTGCTCACGGAGAGACTGCCATACACCATTGATCCGCTGATGTGGAAGTCCCACACCATGTCAAGCCAATGCTAACCGTATGTGTCTGAGGGCAGTGTAACACACATTGATGCCATCATCACATTCCACAATCCCATCACTGATGACTGTCAATAAGTCTGACCATCTATTCAGGTGTACCCAGCTGCATGTCATGTGTACCATGGTGATGCGACATGTCTGCAGAGGAACCAAACATCGACAGGGGCAGTGTGCATATATCGTAAACAACTGCCACACCCAATACACCCCTGATGCATCCCTTACCCTAAGGAGACTTCCAAACTTGTCTGTGCGTGTAACGCTGTCAGCACACGATGACGTGTCCATGAGGAATAGCAGTGCCACAACAATGCAACCAGCAGACGGCATGCGCAAGTACCTGGGGATGAGAGACACACAAGAAGTCAGCCACAAAAAGCACAGCCACTTGCATGTGCATGTACTCGACACATGTAAGGATGACAACATGCCAGGTCACAATTATGACTGGGGAAATACACATCACTGGCACCATCACTCCAGTGACACATCCACACACACCTCTGACTCACGTGGCATACATGCAGATGGACACACACATCGGAACACATGCCACACGGGGACCAATGCGTGCACACACAGACACTGGTACTCACCACTAAGCAAAAAAGTCACGTATGAGCCGAGTCCGGATGTCCTCTTGCGGAATAACATCCTCCACATCACTAGCCCCATTGCCAAGACCTTCGTCCTCCACGGGTGGATGGTCCTGATCATCTTGATCCAGGATGAGTGGCACAGCTTTCTCAACTGCCATGTTGTGCAGCATGCAGCAGACCATGAAGATTTTGCAGACCTTCGCCGGGGCATATGGGAGGGCGCCGCCGGTCTTGTGGAGGCATCAGAATCGGCTCTTCAGGAGGCCAAATGTCCTCTCTATCACTCGCCTTGTCCGGCCATGGGCGGTGTTGTAGCGGAGCTGGGCCGGCGTGATGGGGTTGCGGAGAGGTGTGATCAGCCATGGCATGTTGGGATAGCCAGCGTCCCCTACATGGAAAGCACATGGACATAAGTAGGGCAGGAGAAGCGGTCGTGCTGGAAGTCTACGCAAAATACAGGACCGACAGAGTGTACCCACCAACAACACATGCTCGTTCGTTGTGCAGCTGCATCATCATTTCAGGCACCCTGCTACGCCTCATGATGTAGGCATCGTGTGCTGATCCTGGAAAACGAGCACAGACATGTGAAATCACCATGTTGGACAGACACACCACATGGGCATTGATGGAGTGGTAGTGCTTGCGATTCCTGTACGCTACCTCCTGTGCCTGTGGTGGTACCAAAGCCATATGTGTCCCATCTATGGACCCAATGACATGGGGCATCCCTCCCAGGGCACAGAATCCACGCTTGACCCCAGTCAACATTTCAGGGGTTGGGAAATGGATGAACTCATCCAGGTGAAGCAACACGGCCTCTAAGAAATTATGCAGCACACGGCAGAACATGCTCTGGGACATGCCACCAACATGAGCTATGGTATTTTGAAAGGTACCCGTGGCAAGAAAATGTAGGGCTGCCATTACCTTCAGCTTGGGTGTCAGTGCCATAGGATACCTGTGCAGCGGTTGCAGGTGTGGTGCCAGCCTCGCCGTCAACTCCAGAATCAACGGTTGGGGGAAGCGGTAGCAAAGGATACAGTCATTCTCCCGCATGTCAGCCAAGTCCGGAATTGCTCGGGGAAGAGGCGGCGCTCTGCAGTAATTTGGAAGTGACAAGGAAGAGTGAGTGCACTACAACAACAGTTTTTTGGTGCTCAGCACATGTTAATCTGTCAATACACATATGCGACATACGGAGTCAGGTATGTGCCACATGCCCTGGACACGTATGGCTGCCAGGTGACACTCCTACCAAGACCCAGCTACACACGGAGATTGTGAACCTCCACATGCCATGGCATGGGATTAGCTGTGTCCCAGTGTAAGTGAACAGCCAGACGCAACACAGGAGTGACATACATCCACACATCAGCAGAAGTAGGATGTCGATTGCAGAGACTGGTAGCGGAACACTAGAGCCACAGGTCACATGACATTACACTAGGACAGCCCACACACCTTGCTATGTAGGTATACATGTGATGACTCACCACACATTCATAGAGAGAATGCAGACATGTCCTTGTTACGCTACTCCATGTCCCATGCATACATACGCACCTCACATCCGATACCACATGTGGCCTGGTGTGCGTAACTGTGTGCCATGTCCATCTACACACAGACACATGTTGGTTGCTGCAACAGCTGATGCTTTTGAGGGAGCTCCAACATCAAGCTAATGGGAACACACCACACATACATGACATAGACACATCGTGCACCGCGGGTAGTGACATGTCTGGTGTGGTAACCCCTGTACCGGGCATCAGGGGACACTTGCGTGTGTTGTGGACCGTGCCATGCCAGTGACGCTCATCCCAAGTGTGCAGTACGACATGCACACATGTCAAAGGAGTTAAGGGCATGCCTGGCACACATTGCACCGTCACACATAACATCTGTACACATCTCATTATACATCTGGTGCCTTCTCCACTCAGGAGTAATGTGCCACATCACAGCCTTTCACACCTGTGCCCCACACATGTAGTACTGGCCAGACAATGCCTTGATGTCCATCCATGGACAAGTATGTCAGCCCTATTCCTTCCTGTGTGCTGCCTGTCACCACTGTTATGTGTGAAAGGCACCGTACTTTCGCTAAGAGGGCCTGTGTCCGTTCCCTATCACTATGGGAGTGCTGCTGTATGTGTACCCATAGTGATAGTGAGCGTACGCACGCGTGTACGGTCTGTACCACTATGGGTACGCATACTCGAGCACACCCATAGTGGTACAGACCGTACACGCGTGCGTACGCTCACTATCACTATGGGTGTTCTCGCGTATGCGTACTCATGGTGGTACGGACCGTACACACGCCTGTACGCTCACTTTCACTATGGGTGTTCTCGCGTATGAGTACCCATAGTGAAAGTGAGAGTACGCACGCGTATACGGTCCCTACCACTATGGGTGTTCTCGCGTATGCGTACTCATGGTGGTACGGACCGTACACACGCCTGTACGCTCACTTTCACTATGGGTGTTCTCGCGTATGCGTACCCATAGTGAAAGTGAGCGTACGCACGCGTGTACGGTCCGTACCACTATGGGTGTTCTCGCGTATGCGTACTCATGGTGGTACGGACCGTACACACGCCTGTACGCTCACTTTCACTATGGGTGTTCTCGCGTATGCGTACCCATAGTGAAAGTGAGCGTATGCACGCGTGTGTGAGTACTGAGTACTGAGTAGTGAGTACTGAGTCAATAACAATCCGCAGTTACCTCAACTTCACTTCAGCATCTGCTCAGTCTCGCCTTCACCTCCAACCTCACCCTCCTTTCACCTTCCTTTCATCTTCAGCCTCACACATTCTTATACACACCACACACATCTCCCTTTCTTCCACCCAATGTGGCTTCCACCCAGTGTTGCATCAATCTAAGCATTGTCTTCAACCAGGACTCATTCTCAACTCATCCTCACCGCTTCAACTCTTCTCACCCCTCTTCATCTTTTCATAGTACACCCTCCCTTCATTCTCAGAATATCTCCTCATATCAACCTCACCTTCACTTCATTTATTGTCACTCGACCTTCCCTCATTTTCCTCTCCTCTCATTCCTCACATTCATACCAGCTATTGTTTAATGATTAGGGCTGCTGTGTGCTTGGGTCTTAACATAACATTTTCTTTCATTTTCCCTCTTCCATATATCAGTTTTCTCAAACGTTCTACATGGAGGTCCCACTTGTTACGTCCCTGTTTTAACAATTGTGGTGGTATGGAAGTGGGCAAGGATTTTTTGAGGGGATTGGGGGGAAGGCAACTTATGTTTTCAGCCCTAGAGGTCGATTTTTCCTCGATTTCTGAATCAAGATTAGAAATTGGTGCAAACCCTTTATCACAAGTACCAAGTGTAATGCAACTGGTAAGTTGGAGAATGTCTCGTTGCTCTGTAAAGACTATTAAAACAAGCATTGGCATAGCCAATAGGTCTCGCCTTTGGGACCTTATAAGTGTTTAACCATGCAACAGTTAATGTTGTTGCACCAAGGATATTGGGCTGCATAACTAAATACTTATAAGGTCCCAAAAGCGAGACCTATTGGCTATGCCAATACTTGTTTTATATATACATGTTGTCCTTGTCCTTTGATCCCACAACAAGGCAGAATGGAATGCTCAGGCAAGTAGACTAGCCTCTAATACTGCATGTTTGTTCATGTCCTACACGTGGGATTTTTAACAAATGACAGAATAGATAAAAACAGCCAAACAAAACTGTGACAGTAATTTTGTGAGAACAGGGATTGATTATCAGTCCTGGTGAAAGCCCGGGACCACGTGAGCATCGTAAGAAAGGGCTGAAACATGTTGACTTTTCAATAGGGTATAGGGACAGTAAGCCCTCCTCACCTGACCCAATTTTTAAGTAATTTTAATCATACCAGTCGTACCCAAAATAGAGGGATACCGGGGATAATCACTAGTTCTTTTTATGTATTATCTCTGTTAGATTTAGACCTGTATCCAAAGTGCACCCTGAAAAATAGTTGAGCCCACCCTGGATTATAAGGACCAGCGTGATACCCGATGATGAAGCATGACACCAATAGAGTGTGTGAGGCTCTACAATATAAATATGTAATATTTTCATTGGAGGAGCAGGACAAAGCCATCATTCAAAAAAATATTGATTAGAGGGTGGTAGGATACCTTTGTTAAATGTTTTTTTAAATGGAGATAGTATCCTATTGTTCCCACTATGGAAACGTTTTCTCTGTGATTCTTAATTTTGTGAACTGTATATAACAATAGCCTTTCATTTTGTTTTTTATTCTATATGGTACAGATAGAGTGCATTCCAAGGGTCGTTAAAAACACACACTTATCTCCTTTGAAGTCACAGTTTTCTATGAAGCCTCTAATACAAATCTGTTTTAGATTGTTTGTTAGAACGTTTGCCTGAATTGTTTGGTTTGTGACCATGTTTGGTAAGCCACATAATATTTCGTAGGAGGAAATAAAGTCAAACAGGGACCTTTAGTTTGCAGCTCTGGAAATGAAGACCCAGAGGAAAGTGCCCCAAAAATAACTGTTTTAAATTCATATCCTCAAACATGATTAGCAAGAGATTCGATTAAATTAACTTTTATAGCAGAGAAATGTTTTTGGCCTACTGTATTTGATACAGGGTTGCTTTTTAGGTCTGGATTATGTCAGCACAGCTGTCAAAGACACATCAGCCCTAATTATGAGTCCGGCGGTTCAAGGACTGCCAGACTTGCGTGGGCACAGCAGTGACGGTCCAGCTGCCACAGCACCAGCGGTCTGACCACCCCATTACATGTTGGGCAGTTGGAACGCCATTTAACCATCGCAGCGGCCAGGAAACTGCCGGTGGCGCAGTGGTTAGTTCCTTAGTAAAATGCTGGTGGGGCCGCAGCGACACCGCCATGCATATTGCGAATTTCAGGACTGCCAGCGGTGTCATGGAGGTCTTTCCTTCATTAAAGGCTGACGGCCCTGAAATTGTTGCTCATGTGCAGTGGGATGCATGCAAGGGGCACAACATGTGCCCCCTGTGTGCATGCACCCCAGTTCATGCCTATCATGGACTTTACAGACCATGCCTTACAGGAACTTTGTTTGGCGTTCCCATTGGGGTGCCCATTTTCAGAGGCACCGCCGTGGGACCACCCCAAAAATCCATCCAGACATGAGAAATCTCGTAATCTGGCAGGCAGTGGGCACCCAGGTTTGGTGGAGCAGGCCGCCGGCACAGCGGTCCGCTCCTGCACCGCCAAACTCATAATCAGATCCATAGAGTTGACTTTGGGTCCGCCCCTTTCAACTATTGTCTTTTTTTAGTTCAGATTCCTGGCTTGAGACCTTGTCAGTCATTTCTTGGCTTAGCCCACAAGAGCATCAATCTCTCACGTGATGGTCTTGGCTGTTTTGTTGTATGCTTGCACCTCCACCCAAGTGCTTGCATTGCACTGCTTGAGGGGGTAATTTGAACTATAGCCCTCTCTGCATCTTCGGCATCTGCCTGTGTGTCTCGCCTAAAGTGCTAACGCTGATTACCCTCGGCACAATAAACCAAGACCTATTGGCTTTACCATTGACGGATCTTCTAACGTATGATGATTGATGTAATTTTTGAAGTCCTTTTTTGATGAACAGTGAAACTTAACATTTGTCAGGCAGCTACATCTGCAAGTATCCTGACTACTCTTGAAATCTAAATATTCACTAGTTCATTGGTCACCATTCCAAATGGCTAAGTTGTCCTTTTCATCCTTCAGAGTTCCATAACTTGAGTACCCATTACAAAACAGCAGCTCTTATGTAATTTGATAAATGACTAGTTGCTAGCAACTTTATTTAGCTGGGTCTGTCTCTTTGCCTGTATATGCGTTCAATACAGCATATGTGCGATTTCAAATATTATTATTGTAATTTATTGTATTGCAGCATTTATATAGTGCTTACTACTCTTATGTAGGGCGCTGAAGTGCTTGCTTTCATGTGTAGCATACTACAATGTGTAGGGTGTGTGGTTGGAAGGATGTTGTCTTTGTTTTGATCCTATGTGGGAATTGTTTCTATGTCATGTGTAATAACCACCGAAGCACGGTTATTGTGTTATGAGACGCAGCACGTAGCAGTGTGTTGAATGACGCTGGGTCATTGACAGACATGCAGTTTAATGGGTTTCAGTATTCTGGTAGCTTTGAACAGCTCTGTAGGCACCTTTATAGAATTTCCTTTAATATAGACTGCTTAGCTGGTTACTTCACTGGGCTGTCCAATCTGACATGTTGTGTTTAGTTGTGGTCCTCAGCTGACATGGTTGGGGGAAAGAGAAGTTTAGAGATCTGTTGGGAGGGATTTTCTATCATTCCCATATCTGAGTGTCTTTGTGAGATTTAAAGAAGTGGTCAGGTAGTATAGCTATTTGGGACCTGCCGTGGTGCACTATTTTAAATTCTTCTGAGTTGTCCAGCAATGTGTGACAAATCTCTTCAGTTATTCCATGGTTGTTCATTTGGTGATGTCTGTTTTTATTGCTGCACAGTGCTGCTGATAGACAACCCTCATAGCAGATATGTCTTAAGTGAATTTGAGGTTACCGTCCGCCGCGTCTTATGGTTTTCGTATTATTGCAGGCCATAACTGTTATATATGCAGGTATATAACTATATATTGCCATAGTGAACCATGAGTCAGCTTTTCATGGGTCACCCGCAAATTGAAAACAGTTTCCCGGCTGAGTTGAGTTGCAATTCGTGGGTTGTAAGCTGAGCACTGCTTTTGAGGGTGGAACTGTTTTTTGTAGATATGGAATGTTTTCAGATTATTACATTTAATTATTTGTCACTAATTTGAATTGAAAAATAATACATGTTGATGGGAGAGAGATGAATTTTGTCATTGTGCTGTTTCAGTGTGTCTTGAAGTGAGACATGGAAAGATGTCCCCTGATCCCATGCTCTTATTTCCTGAAATTAACAACACAATGATGACAGTAGCAATGCATGTCATGAACTGTCGAGATTATTATAACCTAATCTCCAGTTTGTAGGAAATTAAGTCTACCTAGAGTTGCTCTATAATTAGGGCTCCCAGTTTTATGATATTTATGTTTTTGACATTTCCATCTGTATATTTCTTTTTTGTCGATTTTATCTGTAAACGTTTTCACTAATACCGCTACATCGTCACAGTTCAACATTTAAACCGGCTGAGGAGTACATCAACTTCATTTTTAGGTCTAGCACGCTAGCAGCCCTATCTGTCATATTGCTGCCATTTATGCTTATCCTCAAAGAAATTATTTCAACTCAGTCATGGAAGAAGAATGCTCAACCTTTTGCTGACAATGTTGAATTTCAAACATTCAAAAATGTACAAGATCAACTGTCCATTACCAAGGAAGGTGTTGTATTGAGAGGCTCGAGAATCGTCATACCTGACAGCCAGTTATTGAACTCAGCCATGGAGGACATTGTGGCATTGTATCCACCAAAAGAGACCAAATGTGGTTCCATTGCCTAGATGATTGAGAGGGAACAAAAAGAGTGCCATATTTACAACTGCCTTTCCCCCAAAGTAGCGCAGCATCCATTGACATGTCTGACCTTCCTGCACATGCATGGGAAAGAGTTGCAGTTTATTTGCTTGACCCCTTAGGAAATAGACATCATCTCATTGTAGTAAATGATGAGTATTCACATTTCCTTTAGTAAAGGAGTTATCATCAACAACCCATGACAGGGTGATCAAGCGGCTGGACGATATCTTTGCAGCATTCGGTATCCCCGCCATTCTTATATCTGACAATGGTTTCTAGTCAAACTCAATGTCAAGCATTAAAACAGTACATCTTTGTGGGCTCAAGGCAATGATGTTGTGAAACAATTGATGGGCACTCTCAAAAGGGTAGTTCAACAAACATTGATGGAGGGAATCGAGTTAAACCAGGCCCTGTGAAAAGCCCTCCATGCTTATAATTTGACTCCTCAAGCCACAATTGGTGAGAGTCCTACCACCTTGCTATTTGGAAGAGCCATTGGAATTAAATTGCCACAGTGGACATCCAAACTATCCAATAAAGCTGGTAAGATTCATGTTATAGACACTTCTGGAAAGTGCCAAATGAAAAAATATGTTAATCGCATTGACAAGCTCAGGAAACAGTCTTCGATGAAGGTGATTGCCTCCTAGTCAAGCAGAAACGGAAGCAGAAAACAGACACTCTGTTTGCTGTTGATCCTCTGAGTGTTGGGGCATGCAGAGGACACATGGTAATCGTGCATAGTCCCAGAAAGTCCATCACATGGGACTTGTCACACTTTAAGCACCAACCTCGAGGTCCATCAGCTCCAGTAATACTGAATGAGGTGACCCTGCCTGATAGTCCAGATCAAGCATCAGGACCTGTACCATCAGTGCGCAATCAGAGTGTACCTCAACTATCTCATACAACTCGATCTAGCCGACTAGTGCAAGCACCTTTGTGACTTATTGAAAAACTATGATGTGACTGTTGGTCATACTTTTTATTTAACAAAGGGGGAGATGTAATGTCATGAGACTATGCAATAGGACCCTTGTGGTTTTGGGTGGATTCAACAGCGAAATTACGCAACTTACTGGACGGTGTTAATGTGTGGGTATTAATGGTTATGATGTAATGAGAGTGCAGTGTGTGATTGTATGCTGTGGAATAAAGTCGTCTTGTACAGAGCTCCATGTGTGGCGTATTCATGTTTATGCTCCCGGGCTGGGAAGGACACTGTAGACACCAGACCACTGTTTATGTACTTGGTCACGTACATTAAGCGCTGGTGGCAGCAGACCATTTTTGTAATTCAAATAGCTGAACCAGTCTTTCTCCTGTATGGGTGTGTCCTGGGCCTAAAGGGCCCACTTCAATAAAATTCCTCTTGCATTTAGTGCCCATGGCCTTAATTGAGTTCCTGTGTGAATGTGTGTAATATGTTTAGTATTGGTGGCAGGACTCTATGTTGGTAATATGAATGTGACTGCAGAGAACAGCGGAATGCATTTTCGATTCCACTTGGTATAGATGACCATGAGATGGACATTGGAATCAGTCTCCAGAGACTTAGACTTTTATTATTATCATTCCATGAGAGTTTAGCCAGGCACTGAAGTGTTGTAAGCTAGAGATAGAGCTGTCTTAGAAATGCATTTATGACCTTTTCGAAAAGTAGCTGCATCTTATCATACCCAGGAGCCCTGGCACTTGGTCAGATGATGGGAAAGGAGGTGAGTCAGCAGAATCTGTTGTTTTGTCAAGGGAATCCTTTAGTCAGGGCCTGCCCTTTTTGTCTCTCCAAATGGTAGGTGAAAAATGCCTACTGGGCTCAAAGGGCTTCAGTCCCCTACCATCATGTCATGGGCTCACACTGCAGGCCAGAATGCTGGCTAAAACATCTTGCTGGTGTCAGCGTGCAAACCCATAGAATAAAATCCCTCTTTAAGGCACTTGCACACGATCTGGAGCAGACTTTGGTGATCCCCGCTTGGCTAGCTAGGTAGGGAAACACAGACTGCAAGAATAGAGCATTTCTGGCAAAGAACGACAGACAAAGATCTCCGTTTTAAGATTTTCTCTGTTAATCAAAGTAGAGAAATGCATAAGCTGGTCCTTCAAGGTTAAATCAATAGGCCTTTAATTCAATAGACTATACAACAAAATGCAGTAGAGTTCCAAATCCAGCATACATTTGCCTTCAAAGAATGTGGAAAGGGTTGGAGTAGAATAATTTTGTCTCTATACTTCTACTTTTGGCCAGGCAACATATATATATTTACATTTGGCAGTATGTACTCGTATGACACAGTAATACTAATGTGAAATAGTACACCAAAGGCATGGAAGTGCACCTATGGTATGTGTGTGCTTACTAACATTTTTCCTTTTCAGAAACATCTGGGTTGTTGAGATTAAAACTTTTATAGATTAGATTGTAAAGTGGTGCACTAAATTGCATTTAATGCATTGCATTCGCAGGGCTCAGTGAGAATGAATCACATGTATGTTTAAGGTTTTCTCTATAAATTATGACCAGTTGTTGTTTATGCTCACAATTACATGTATTAGTCATTGTGCCATATATGAGTACCGCACAATATAGCTTAATTCATTTATAGGATTATATGTAGCTTGTAGTATTAAAATGTTTTAAGAGAAATGTAAAGTTAGCATGATTGTTGACCTTAAGTTTGCAGTCAAGACATTTAACTTTGAAGTGAAAATTGATTTATTGCATATTTCTCTCCTTTGCAGGTGCAGACCAAAGGCATTCATTATGTAATGAAAAGCATATTGCATTTCAGAGATAGTGAGGCGAGGAAGAGCTGCCAAGGTTAAATGATTTTAATGAAGAACAAAGGGGGTGTTACCAGCTGGTACTATCAGACGAAGGATGGAACCAAGGACACTTTGTAAGCGAAGACTGGAATATGGGAGTAGTGTTGAAGGCTCCAAGGGCCATATTACGAGTTCAGCGGTCGATGAGATTCCCGAAGTCATGGTGGCGGTCCATGGACCTACAGACTGGTAGTCCACCCGCCTTATTACAAGTACGGCATTGGACCGCCACTGAACCGCTACTTCCGCCAGGATCCTTGATTCCGTGATGGTGGCACAGCAGTCTGAGGCAGAAATATGCTGGTGGTTCCCCTCCGGTAATATACAAGTTGCCTCACTGCTACCCTTTCCATGGCGGTGAGACCCACCATAGAAATCAGGGCGGTGAGGCAACTCAGGGGGCCAATAAAGGGCCCCCTGAAGCCGCTGTGAATGGGGGTGCATGCAGGGGGCCATATGGTGTCCCCCCTGTATTTCTGAACCCCCTGTCCCTGCACGGAAAGAAATGTGCAACAGTGTGCATTTCTGTCCATGCAGGAAAGGGCTGCAGCGCTCCTACGGTGGTGCCTTCCTAAATCTCTCCTATGAGCCTTAGAAAGGCTCCGCCGTGGGGCACCGCCACAGAACCGAACACCAGGTTTATACTCGTAATCTGATGGGCGGTCAGGCTACAGGTTTGGCGGTCTCGCAGTGGGGCATTGGTGTGGCGAGACCGCCAAACTTTTAATCAGGCCCCAAGTCTTTTCGGGGAACTGGAAAGCACATTATTATATGTATAAAGTCATGTTTTCTGACATGTTCGTTGTGCATTTTAGCTAGTAAACCCAACTTGGGTTTAGTAAGATTCCTTTTAGACTTGGAGAGGTACTGACCTCTCTTCACATCTCTGATTGTGTGGCTTTATGCTATACATGACTCTTTACTTTAGAACTTCTACTGAGGTTTTAATGCTGACACCGTTCTTGCTATCTTGATTCAATAGGGTTTCCCACATCCTTAGGTTAGTGTAGGAGTTAGTAGATGCTGCAAATCTTTTCCATGAAAATTTGAAACCATTCAACAAGCCAATAAATGTTATTCATTATTTATTGTATCTCCTCTACTGAGATCCTCATACTCTATTTGCTATTGAGGACCAGGATTGTAAGACACTTTGGTCCCACAGATTTACGAGAAAGTGACTCAGTGCAGCACTGCAAACCATTTAGCTGTGCTGCACTGAGTCACTTTCGAAGCACAGGGATGCAGAGACGGTTTAAGGCATGGGCAAAGTGGGCTCTGGCCCAGGGCCCCAACCTTTATGGGGCCCCCTGATAGAGCCTGCTCTATTCTACAGAGATTCTTGCCCTGATGACCTTCAATAATTCTTAAGGAGATTGTTTCAATTATCGTTTTCCTTTACTTTATTTTTAAAGTGGGTGATGCATGAGAGTCTGTAACAGACATTTCACAGAGAAATGTTGTGTTTATGTTTCACGCAAAATACATCAAAAGGTTTCTTTTAGATCGAATCAGGACCTCACATATTTATATGTCACTGAAATTATTTGCAGTAATATTTGTGACTTGCTGCTGTGTTACAATATTGAAAACATAGGTCACTATGCCTAAATATTAGATGTAAACACATTTAGAATTTGGACCAGTGTGCCTGTGCACTGTCAGTGACCTGACCAAAGAGGACATGAAAGAGCTGAAACTGGATGTTAAATGTAAAGCTGTTTCAAGCAGGGGCCCTCAAAAGACGTTTGGCCAGTGCCCCCAAAATCCTTAAGATGTATCTGCCGGGATGCAAAATCTTTCCAATAATATGTCGCATCCCTGTGCTTTCCCCTGCTCTAGAACACAATTGGCTGCCTTGCGCCAATGCAGGCACCCTTGCACCATGGTGCAAGGGTGCCTGCGTAGTGGGGAGATTGTTTTTATGCAAGAAGAGACACCTGCCTGCACAAAAACAATCACAAGAAGTGTTTCCTCTTTCTATGTGTACTGCAGAATGCAGCAAGCATAGAAAGAGGAAAAAATGAGGAGAAATAAAAAATGTCTCCTTTTTGCGTCTCCCTATGCCTCCCTTGGGGAGACGTGGGTTTCTGACGCATTCCCAGGTTTACAAAAGGTTGTAAATCTGGGAATGTGGAAGAGTCCATGGATGTTGCATGGAAACACCGAGAGCAACACCCATGAAACACCCCTTTCAAGCAAAGTAATGCCTGAAAAGGGGCCGCATTTACAAGGACATGAAAAGTCCCGCAGGATGGCTTTACATGGCCTTGTAAATATGAGGCAGCAAAATGCACCACCGGTGCATCGCAAAAGGTGACGCAATGGTGGCGCAAGTGCCTTTTAAATATGCCGCTATATTCTTAAGATTGGTTTATATTAGTTCGGCTTTGAGTTTTTGTAATATACCTTTTAACGTCAAGTTACTAACTCAGACTTTTATTGTGTGGTGCTAATGATCACCCTGCGCTTTGAGATTTAAATGTTTACTAAGCCCTCTTCCTCTCAGGCTACTACAAAGGTCTATTGACCAGTGTTGATTTGGAAGAAATGATCCAGAGTGTTTTCAGGGTCATCCTCTGGCATGCAGATATAGCACCACTTTTTAGGGCATTAGACAATAGCGTAACACATTTACTACACAAGTACATGGTTCACATGCTCATAACTAATAGAAATGTAGCAAAGACTCTGGGCGTAGTTCGCGTAGTCGCGCTTCGCGAAGCTTCGCGAAGCTTCGCGAAGCTTCGCAAAGATGTACTTGGACTACGCAAGCTACGCGAAGCTTCGCGAGCTTGCGTAGTTGCTTGCTGCGCCCGTTCGCGATGGCTTTTTCTTGTTCGGGAGCGCGGTGAGCGTGTTCGGGGAACTGTTTGCATGCTCGGGGATAATATCTCGCGATCTTACCCATGCGGTCGCCAATGGGCGCGGCGATCTTGTTTTTCAATTGTCCTGCCCGCTCGCGATGCCTTATTTCCTGTTCCGGGTCGCGGATAGTGTGTTCGCGATGTGCATTGACGTGCTCGGGAGCGCATTTTACTTGTTCCCGATGAATAGTGCATGTTCGCGAGAAATATCGCGCGAACTTACCCACGCGGTCGCGAATGGGCACGGCCATCTTGTTTTTCACTCTATGCTATGGTTCTGGGCCTACTTTTCTATCCTCCCTTTATCTTTGCAATCCTTTGTCTTTAAAGCATTTTTTCTGACTTTTTTTTAGTTATCATCTATCTCTCTCTTTGCCTAAGTTTATATTTTGCATTTTATTTCTACTTTTACTGTGTTTATTTTACTTTTATAAAGTTCTTTCTTTCTTCTTCCCCCTAACTTTTTTTCCCCCTCTAACTTTTCTTTTCCGCCTCCCACCCACCCCAGAACCATGGCCAAGGGCACAGCTAGTGCCAAGGGCAAGGGACCTGCAGGAGCAGCAGGCAAGGTCCGACTGCCTTGCGGCAGAATGCTTACTGCAGGGGTGCAGACCCGGCAACTGTTTGGGGAGGAGGAGGTGGCCGCCCTTGTTTTTTTCATCCAGCGCCACCTCCCCTTGACCTTGGCAGCAGGTACGCTACCCAGGAGCGGCACCGTCGGTGGGCGAAGGTGCGCCTGGCAGTGTTCCGATGCTCTCGGGTCCGGCGCACCCACAATCAGCTAGCCCACCGGTGATCCGACATCCTGGACCGGGAGCAGGACCTGTTGGACCTGCTAGGTGTCGAGGTCATCGGGCTTGGTGAGTAACTTATTGTGTATAAATAACATTTGACGAACAGCAAGATTACTGCTGCGTGCCAAGTGTTGCTGGTAAATTAATACGTTCTAAAAAGCAAAATCTTCTTTGATTTAAGGACCCAGGTGCTCGGTGGTACTCTTACTTGTTTACAACTTAGTTTGCGCTAGCTTGTGCTGATTATATAAGAGTTTATTTTACAGAACTGAAGTTAGGTAATGCGATTTGCTAGAGAGACTCTAGTCCTTCCATTGTCCTACTGTGAAATAGTGGTGGATGGATATTGGATACTAGGTTTAGTTTGTTAGTATTAGTTAATAATTGTTTTATGCGGCCTGCGTGACGCCTCCTCTGTCACTGAGTGCTGCTTATCCCAGTCCTCCGTAGAACCTTTTGTACTTTGTTTAGTGAGTGGTAGGCTTAGCATGGTCAATCAGTAGCAGAACTAGATCAGAATCATGCAACCAACCCACAATTTGTTGTATGTGTGTATGCACAAATGTATGCATGTGTCCTCCATCTCATCTATGCATTTGATGGCTGAAAAAAATGGAAATACAGACTTAGTGAACAATTGGCCCGTCTGGAATAGGTGGTGTAGGTCAGGTGGTACTTACTAGGCTTCGTATTGTAATCAGAATGATTATGGAACACTGGAGTGTTCATAAATAAGTAGACGATCCGTGAATGCAGGAAGAAGCCAGTAGAAGTCGATCCATCTGATTAGATAGGTCAATTTTATTGCAATTGTTGTTTCCTAAAATGTTGTTTGACTTATTTTTCCAAATGATTTATTATTATTTGTTTCACAGCACTCCTTAATGTTTGTCTCTTTCTTTATTATATTTTACATGATCATCAGCACCACCCAGGGGCAAGAACACGGGGTCGGAGTCGGCGGGGGAACCACAGGACCGCTCGTCTACCGAGGCTCCTGCTGCTGGCCCCAGTAAGTCCTCCAGTGGTTATATTGACATATATATTTCCCTAACTGTTACTGCATCTTTTTTTCTGAACTATAAATTATGGTTCCACTTTCTAATTCTATTTTTTACAAAAGCTTACTTCTTTGACCTTGACTATCTGTTTCCAAATTCTGTTTATCCCTGCCTCTAAGTTGCTTCTAACTGCCTCTGCTATGACTCTCTGTACTACTACTACTACTATTACTATTATTACGCTGTCTGTAGCGAAGCTTGCACAGTTGCCCACTCTTTATTGAAGGTTTTCTTTGGAATAATAAAACTCTGATTGACCAATAGCTCTAGCCACTGTGTCCTGTCCTTTGGGTTGTCCTCTTCTAGTCTTCTCAATGTTGAGGCTTTGACAATTACCACAAACAAAATAGCCAACCAGATATTTGACTAGTATTTTTGATCAGATAGTACCTGATACTTTGTCTAGTGATTCTGCAGAGCCACATAGAGAACTATGCACAACAAAATAGGATGTTGGTGATGGGAGGTTGGACCTTACTGATCACACCTCAGTCCGAAGAACCCACGATCCCCTGACCGACTAGCTATAGTGTCTCACATTAGGGTCCCACTCCTGACCCCCCCACAAAGAAGATACACAATGTTGATGATGACTGAGACAGACAACCCAGAACATAATAACACCATTTTGCTCATTCACTTGTGTAAGTCCACCCCACCACACCAAATACCACAGAGTCTATGTGTAAGTTCAAAAGGTTTATTTGAAACAAGTAACAAACTCTGTACGTCGTTAATATGAAATGTAATTTACTACAGCCATAGTCAATAAGCCAGCAAAAAGCCTAAGATTAAAACAGTAAACATTTACAAGTGCATGACAACAAGAACAAGAGGCAAGATCTTTTGAATTCTGGAAGACCCTTCACCGTAGAACGTAGAAATACTGGTTACATCATCTTGAATCATAATATGCTCTGTAAATCTCTGGTTTGTAGAAGGGAATCTTCCGCCTATTATATGAGAAAAATGCTGCGCGTTAGCCGTTAGGTAGTATACTGGTGAATGCAATCATTTTGCAGTCATGGCAAAAAGTGTAACATGTATGAGATGGCTAAGCAATACGGACTAAACAAACTCAATAAGTGGGTTGTTTTTCGACCTCTAGTCTTCCCTTGTATGCAACAGTCAAGTGGCCTCAAAGGCGTCTACTGCACATGTCAATAAGCTGGCAGGTATAATTAAATATATGCGCCAAAAGAGTAGTAGTCGACATGATGAATCTAAAATGGTTACACATGGCTCAGGCTAACTTTCAAAAGAGTAGAGTAGGACTAGATGACCCTAGGAACCATATCACTACTAGTGTCTGTCTACTGACTGTACTTACTGTCTAGTGCTGATGTATGTTGGATTAACTTTTTTTTCAATGTTCCAAGTGAACACTATTAAAATAGGGGGAGGTTTCCAGGCATCTAAAAATGTGTGATGTTTTTTTCTAGGCACACTACCATCCACCAGTGCCGGCGGGGCCAGCGGCGATGCGGCCATTCCGGAGGAAGCAGGAGAACTGGCGGCACCTGCAGGAGAGACAGGGGGGAGCCAGCAGCAGTGGCCGGCGGCGGTAAGTTATATTCATTACTTCTTGACATTACTACTAGATGGAAGTGTGTTCACTATTTCACTGTACTGTGCGACTTATTAAGTTGTAGTGAACATTATCCAACGGTTGAAGAAGACACCCTTTACTTAGCATTTGCAGCTTGAGTTGAGTAACCAATGGCCTCTTCTATTTGACTCCAAAATCAGCTGTGAAGGTTTTATGGAGAAGACAAACTCAGATCAGATGACCTTGATGGATGTGTTGAACAAAGAGGGAAAGAACTAAGGATGGAAGGACGGGCGAGATAAATAATATGACTGACTGGCAGAGAAGGATATGTTGTTGGAAGCATGCATAGGTGGCTGATAGTAATCAGATAAGATGCATGGGTTGTTGAAGGATGGGTGGAAGGTGAAAGAGAATGCCTGCTTGGTTGGGTGACACAGTATGGGTGGATAGTGCTACATAGCAAGTATCAATCTTACCTAACTGCCGGGACGCTGTGGATCTGATCTTCACTGCTGTACCCTGTGACGCTTTTGAGGCGCTACACCTCGCCGGACCCGCTCCGCGGGTCCCGCTTCGTTGCTCCTTGCTTGGGACTTGGTCGGAGGAGGGGCTGGTTTACCAGAGACTGCTGTGGGTGGCTGGGAGCTACTGCAGGGCTGCGAGTGGTGCAATCAGGGACTCCATTTCCCAGGAGTCCCTGTAAGCCTGACCAGAAACACCTGGCCCGCTCTCCCTGCTTGCTCCGCCCCCACCTACGGAGCTAAAACCCGTTGGCCCAGGAAGCCTCTTTGGGACATCAATCTTACCTAACTGCCGGGACGCTGTGGATCTGATCTTCGCTGCTGTACCCTGTGACGCTTTTGAGGCGCTACACCTCGCCGGACCCGCTCCGCGGGTCCCGCTTCATTGCTCCTTGCTTGGGACTTGTTCGGAGGAGGGGCTGGTTTACCAGAGACTGCTGTGGGTGGCTGGGAGCTACTGCAGGGCTGCGAGTGGTGCAATCAGGGACTCCATTTCCCAGGAGTCCCTGTAAGCCTGACCAGAAACACCTGGCCCGCTCTCCCTGCTTGCTCCGCCCCCCAGCTATTACCTCTATTTCACAGACCCTCCCTACCGCAGCGCGGGAGCGCGCGGGAGCAGCCCGGGAGAAGCCCGGGACAAGGGCGGGACCGTTCTTTCCCGTTCCTGACCGTTCAAGACCGGACCGGGCCCTCCCTCTTGGTCTCAAGACACTAAGGTGCCAATTTGTGACTTTGTTTACTATGTCGGGACGCGAGCTGAGAAGTAAAGCTTCTCTTGTGGGGGGTTCTATTGCAGGAGGTATGGATACATTTTTAATTAGGGCCAACAATTTGATTGAAAAGGAAATTTCTGTATTAGAAAAGCGTTTATCACATGAACTAATTTCTAAAAGATCATCCCTAGGAGCGATCGCCTTAGCTAAAAGCCCAGACAGGAACCCAATCCCAGTTATCACAGTAACACAGCCAATAGAGCCCAACACTACCACAGGAATGGGGGGAAATGATTTGCAGGAGTTAGACATTCTAGTGAATGAAATTTCGCCCGAAATTGATTCACTCCTGTCTAACCATGGCATCGCCCCTGAAAATGATACTACAGGGGCCCCTATTGTTAGCATTGTAAAACAAGGGACCATTCAAGGGACCAAAGAAGGGACCATTCCAAAAAGAAAACGGGTATATAACAAAAAAGATTGGAATAAGCCTAAACTAGCTAAGCTGCAAGGTGGTAGCTCCCAACCACCTAGGCCGATCATAGAACCAAAGGATGCAGGGATTGGAATGGTCGACTTAACCAAACCTATCTCTAATAATTCTAGGCCAGCACCTCTGGACCCTGGACTGTCTATAGAAAGCCTGGGAGCACTATTTAAATCCCTTTTACGACCTCTTGAGGTTAAACTAGAACAAATCGACCTTAGATTAAGTAACATCGAGAAAAATACAGCTGCGTTGGTGACAAATCCAAGTGTGGCCACCAAGCAAGACGTTGCTACCACCCCAGTCTGTGTAAATAGGGGGACTATACCATCTATAGATTTGAGTATGCCTAATAATAATAAAACTGGACTCCCTGGGCCAAATAAACCGGTGCCACAGGAAGTCCCTAAGCTGACTGTTGCTTCTTCGGTGGATGGGTGCGCTATTTATGGGAATAAAGCGGATGGTAAGGTGGTTCCTCCAGTTCTAGTCAGAGAGTGTAGTAGAAATAGACCCCGATATCCGGACCTCCCACCCGATTCTAACCGTTTCACGGTGGTACTGGCAGGAGCACCGGCACTAGAAGAGGAGGAAGGTGAATCTTTCAGCTCCCTAAAAAGTAAAGTGATCCGCTGGCTAAATTGTAATAGACCTTTGCCATTCCACTTATCTAGTGAGATCCTGATGGTAAGACGGATACCTTGGCTGGGGAAATCGCCTAAAACTGTAAATGGGGACTGTATAACAGTCAATTTCAGGGACCCTAGAACTGTTGCCCATGTTTGTGCTGGATTTAATAGGTCCCTGGACTCTACCATTCAAACCCTACCACTGTCTTTCTTCTATCCACCAACTAGCATGGAATACGGGAGAGGCCATGAGGAGTGGACGAGGGTTAATTCAAGGGGACACCGTAGGAGATATATTAGCAGGCCTGGTCCTATGTTTGCCCATGATCATTTCTGCGACTATAACCGCTTTAGCTGCCTTGACGCAGTAGATTGACTGCCCTCTGACAGTCAAATCATGGGTGACTGCTTTGATCAGGATAAAGGGCCCTTAGCGAGTAGCCTGGATAAAGTAGATGAGGTTCTGGGGGAGCAGATGCCTTTAGAGACCGCACAAGTTGAGAGTTTACCCCAGACGGTACCCAATAATTCTTTGGTACTTAATAAATCCCAACCCAGAGATGAGCCAGTCACCAGGCTATCGCCCCCTCTTTCCGTGGGAGAGCATATTGCTCCTAAGGTTAGTACCCTAGGTAAAGGTTATAATTTAGTGAGTTGGAACATCGCAGGATGGCGGAAAAAGATAGAATCCCTAGGTTGGCAGGAGTTCATTACTATGCATGATATACTCTGTCTGCAGGAGACGTGGCTTACAGAAGAGATCTATCTTGATGGATATGTCACTTTTAATTGACTGGCACAGAGCTCAAACATGGGTAGAGCCAAAGGAGGGTTGGTGATTTTGCTGTCAGTAAGTCTCCCGGTGCGAGTCAAATTCTATACCACAGTCGGCTCACACTCTCAGGTATTATGGTTGCAGCACAGTGGAGGGCGTAATGTCCTAATCATTAACCACTATAATAATGTATTTGATCAGGCCAGTACCCTAGTAGTTGATGAACTCGACTCAGCAGTCGACAGATTATGTGGGCTAAATCGCGTCTCCTTTGATATTCTGTGGGGAGGGGATATTAACATTCATGTGTGCCCTGATTCATTTACGAGCGTGTGTGGCTTTGAAGGGGACGGAGGGGTGGACCGGGCCCATTTTGTACATACGGCTTATGGGGAAGCTCTTAACACTCTTATGCAAAAACTGGATGTGTTAATACTTTTGCCAGGTAAAGATAATGAGGGCAATCAGGTCCCAACCTTCGTAGGAAGGAATTCAGCCACAATTATAGATTATCTATTAGTCTCAGAAAGTATTAATACTCTGTGTAGCACCCCGGAAATCCTAGATTTAGCCCTTAGTGATCATAATTGCATCACGATGCAATTGTTCTTCTGGGGGAGAAAGGATAAAGTAGTGTGTGGGACTGTTGGGGATATTATCCCCCATAGACCAAATGGCACAAGGATTAAATGGGCCAGGCATAACGCAGAGCAGCTGTTGACTAAAATTGTGGTTGCCTGTCTCCAGGAGTTGGAACGCTGCCTCGACACTGATGTGGGTACCACTAGAATCCTTGTTGGGTTTGACAAAATGAATGAGATAACCAAAAAGATCTTGACAAACAACAAGGCTAAGGGACCAAGGGCTGCTATAGGCTGGTTTGATGGGGCATGCACAAAATCCTTACAAGAATTAAAAAAAGCCCTCACTTGCAACCCCAGGGATAGGGATGTTGTCAGTTCGCTAAGGTGTATTTATAAGGAGCACTTGATCCGAAGAAAGCAGGAGTTAAGGGAAGAAGCATGGGAAAACTTGTCTAAGGCAGCTGTGCTCAAGGATACTAAGTTATTTTGGAATACTGTAAATAGTCCCTTGAGGTTTACCCAGTATTATCTGCCCAGGTTAGCGAGGAAAACTGGTTCTCTTATTTTTCTAGTATTTTTAATCCAGGGGGGTCAGCTCTGGGGAGTGCTGTGCCTACTGACTCTAGTCCTAATGCTTTCCTTAATATTACCATCGCTGAGGTGGATAATGCCATCCGGTGTAGTAAGGGAGGTAAGGCACCCGGCCCTGACGGGGTTCCGATTGACCTTTACAAAACTGATGTACAGCTATAGAGTCTTTTTTTGACCAAGGTCTTTAATGCAGTTGCCATGGCCACCTTCCCCCGGTCCTGGGGCGAGTCTATAATCATTCCAATATACAAGAAAGGAGATAGGGGCGAGGCTAAGAACTATCGCCCAATCTCACTTCTTGACTTCTCCCTGAAAATAATGAGTAGGGTGTTATTGTTGCGACTGGAGGAATGGGCAGAGGTCAATGGAATTCTTGCTGATTCCCAGTTTGGGTTTCGCAAGGGGCTGGGCACGATTGAACAGTGCATTAACCTAGATTTGATTATAGGTAAATATACGCGTGCAAAACAGGGCTCTTTATTCCTCTGTTTTGCGGACCTTTCAAGTGCATTCGATCTGGTGGACCATGCATTACTGTGGACAACCCTACTGGATCTAGGTGCACCATCTGAAATTATTTATTTCCTGGCACGACTGTATAGTAAATTGTCGGCTAGGATTCGCTTTGGTCAAGCGGGAGAATGTACCCCCAATATTAGAGTGGACTGCGGTATTAGGCAAGGCTGTGTCCTCGCCCCCCTTCTTTTCTCCCTTTTTATTAATGCCATTGAGTCAGAGTTGAGACTGGTTAATGCTGATGCCCCTACCGCTGAAGGACTAGCAATTCCAGTATTGCTTTACGCAGACGACACAGTGCTTCTATCTAGAACCCCTGTCGGACTGCAGAGACTCATGGATACATTTTTGGATTTTATTAAAAGGAGAAAGCTTAAGATTAACAATTCAAAAACCTTTATTATGGCCTGTGGGAAGAAAGTAAAAAAATTAAGAACCTTTGTGTTTGATGATCAAACGATCCAAGTGGTTGAGAAATTTTGTTACTTGGGTATCACTTTTAATAGTGGTGGTATATGGACTCAGGAGATGTCTAATGTTAGGGCAAAAATGAGGAAATGTGCCTTTGGCATCTTTAAATTTGCTTCCAAATTGGGAAGTAGGCGCATATATGACATGTTGTATATTTACCGCCACAGATGTGTATCTTTGGCCCTTTATGGTTCAGGCGTGTGGGGACATTGTCGCCATGAGGCTTTACAAGTGGAAGAAAATACATTTTTAAAAAGGCTCCTCTGTTTACCATCCTCAGCCTCTACCAGACTGACCCACCAGGAGGTCGGATTGGAACACCTGGCAGACCTCATAGGATTAAGACCCCTACTGGTATGGAGATCTATCTGGTCTAAGGAACAAACTGGCTTTACGAGGAAAATTATCAATGATTGCCTCAGTTTAGATACATTTAGACTGATCCCATGGCTTAATTATACTATCACTACGTTTAGAGATGTGTTTAATTTGAACGTCTTTGAAGACCCTGCCTGCGCTATTGATATACCGAAGAAGGAGTTAAAAAATGTTTATTTGGGGGGTAAAGCTAAACTACGTAATGATGCCACATGCCAGTTCTCTACCCATATATATTACCATTCTTATAATTTGGCTGAATTTGGCTTCTCAAAGTATCTAAAATTGGTCCCTAAACACTCTCATCAGCATGTCCTTACTAGACTGCGACTAGGGATAGTTCATAAACTGGTAGCTTACCCTCAAATTAAGAAACATACCTCTGCCCCATGCCCGTGTGATGGGATTTCGAAACAAAGTCCTGAGCATTTTTTGTTGATTTGCCCATTATATTTGTGTTTTCGTATCACTTACCTGAAACCACTTTTTAAAAAATATTTTGTGCTCACTGCGAAATCCGCTATGAGCCTTCTATTTGCACTTGATGAACTTGATGTGTGTTATTTTACTGCTGTATATATTTTAAAATCTGTATCTGCAAGAAAAAGTATGTTCTTTTTATCTTAATGTGTTTAATCTGTTTCTAGTCAAACCCATTGGTTTCCGTCTTGCCATTGTCATGAATTTTATTGTGTTTTTATGATTGTTTTCTAAAATGATCGAATAAAGGTTTTTTTAAATTTTGAATTTTGAGCAGTGTTTGGTTCAAATTCAAACTCAAAGCCAAGGCAAGCAAGGAAGGAGCGGAAGCATGGGTGGTTGTTGGTGAAACCAACTAAGTATGAGATATATAAAAAAGAAGGATAAACGTTTACTTTAATGGATGTATGCCTGGATGTACTATCATCAATAGACAGTATAGGTGGAAAGTGTCACTGGAGATTCTTACTTTGAAGAAAATGTAAAAGAAACTGCACCACAGTAGGAAAGCGTAGGGGAATATAGGTAGTATTATCAGAATACCGTAGACTTGCAGTAGTTTGCAAGCACGTCATATATATATATATATATATATATATATATATATATATATATATATATATATTTTTTTTTTACTACCAATGATGCGGCACACAGGGATTCAGTTTAGTTTAGTTGATTTATTCAGCAAACACTCAACCAATGCGTTTCAGCCTCCTGGCTTTGTTCACGGTCAGTGAGCCCTCTTCTCTTTCTACATTTATACCATATGTCCATTATGAGGCATTATGGGATCTGTAGTTTCACATTGAAAGTTACACAGTTAACATACATTTTATGAGGGACAATTAGGCAATAAAGTTATTCAAATCATAACTGTTACTTTACATTGCCGTTCATATGGTTCGCGCTAAGCAGCAAATCACTTCAAGTCACGTGTAGTACCATGAATCATTCCTTCAGTGAATGTTACTTTGTATTGGTAAAGTACCATACAGTTCGCGCTAAGCAGCAGATCACTTAAGACATGTATAGTACCATAAATCACTATTTTGGTGGATGTAGTTGTGTCTTGGAATAGTACCAATTTAGGAAAGTTTTTTAAAATTATATCCCTCAGTGTAATTTGGTATAGTACCCAAAACTTGTATCTACAGCGGTTTTAACATGTCTTTCTTAATCGTTTTGTTGTTCAATTCCAATTGATTCTCAGTCTAAATGTACATAAAGTTCCTCGTCATTGTTCATCCCTTTAGGGGTCTTCGTTCTCAGTCGGATGATGCATTTTGATTCAATTTGGCGTAATTTCTTTATACGATTTCCTCCTCGTTCATCTTGTGATATCATATGAATTCCAAAGAAACTCATCGCTCTCCAGTTACTTCCTTGACATGATGCCATATGTTTGGCAGTAGCTTCGGTTATATCTTTGTTTTTTACTGCTCTCACATGCTCAAGGATGCGCTTCTTCAACATACAGATTGTGCTACCAATGTACCGCATTCCACAATTACATTCAATTACATATACCACATGTGTTGATGTGCATGTAATTCTTTGGTCTATTTTGAAAATTTTGCCATCAGGTTCTGTGAATGAATTCATGTTTCTTCCGATCTTGCATGCTTTGCATGTATTGCACTTCTTGAAGCCTCTTTGTTGATGTTCCAGCCAATTTGTTTGGTCACTTTCGTTAAAATGGCTCGGTACTAGTGCATCTTTCAGAGATTTGGTCTTTCTGTACGATACCATTGGTCCATTTCCTAATGTTTTTCCTATGTCAGGATCACCAGAGATCAGATGCCAATATTTCTTGATTTTATTTATTATTTGGCCACTCTCCTTGCTGTAGGTTGTAACGAATCTTGGTATTTGGTCCTTTTCCTGATTTTTACTTCTAGGTTTGAGAATTTCTGTTCTTGATTTCATGTCAATCCTTCTCTTGGCTTTTTGTAGGTTTCTTTCATTGTAGCCTCTTGCTCTTAGTCTATCCATTGATGCTGCAATCTGATTATCTGTATCTTTCGGTTCAGAACAATTTCGTTTTAATCGGGTGAACTCTCCATAGGGTATACTCTTAATCAGACTGGTCGGATGGAAGCTGGTGCCATGAAGAATACTGTTTGTCGCTGTTTTTTTGCGAAACAGTGTGGAATGGATTTTATTGCCTTCAATGTAGATTTTAGTATCCAGAAAGTCAATTTCTTTGCTGCTTGAGGTACATGTGAAAGATAAACCAATGTCGTTATTTTTCAATTTTGAATAGTATTGTTCGAAGCTCTGTTGTGATCCGTTCCAAATTATGAATAAGTCATCAATGTATCGGACCCATAGTATTATGTTGTCCAATTCTGCTTGATTTTCAGAGCTCCATGCTATCACCTTCTCCCACCAGCCCATGGTGATATTGGCATAGTTCGGAGAAAATGATATGCCCATAGCCGTACCACACTGTTGTCTGTACAGCTGTTTGTTAAAAAGAAAGACATTGTTCGTTAGGCATATTTCAATCATTTGAAGTAGCATGTTGGTGTGCTGAAGTTCTGAGATGTTTCTTTGGCTCAAAAAATATTTACAGGCTCTTAGTCCTACTTCATGCCTTATAGACGTATATAGGGATACCACGTCAATTGTAATTAAAAGATATTGTTTGCACCAGTTTATTCCTTCTAGAATCCGAAGGAAGTCGCCCGTATCTTGTATGTATGAGCTCATTGATTTCGCAATTGGTGCCAAAAAGGTATCCACATATTGAGACATGTTCTCATACAGTGATTCACAGGATGAAACAATCGGTCTTCCCGGTGGATTTGTGAGAGTCTTGTGAATTTTGGGCAGAAAGTATATCGTGGGTATCACTGGAAAGTCGTTAGTGAGAAATTTGAATTCTTCTGCGCTCAAAAGATTTCTTTCATGACATATTTGTAAAAACTTGTTCAATTCCATTGTCATTTTGTTAATTGGATTTACTTTTATTTTACAGTAGTTGGTTGCGTCATTCAATTGGCGCAGAGCTTCTTTCACGTACTCTTGTGTATTCATGATGACGATATTTCCCCCTTTATCAGCGGGTTTGATAGTCAACTTTTTATTGGCCACTAACTTGGTGATAGCTTCTCTTTCTTTTTTAGTTAGGTTTTCTCTTTTTGTTTTTTCATTTCTCTTTTTCGGCATTTTTTCCAGTTCCTCAATGATTGCGTCCGAGAATAAATCAAACTTGTTTCCTGGAGAAAGAGTGGGACAGAATCTTGATTTTCTTTTTAGGCCGCTATCAATCCTTTTGTCAGTTGCTATGTTCAAGTGGGTAACCAATTGTGTTTCCGATATTTCTCCTTCATCTTGGTTATACATGAGGTCAAACATATCCTGAAGTTCCGGTATTTCATTTATTGTCCATGTGTCAATATTCTGTATTTTTGTTGTTGTTGAATCTGTAGATTTTTCTGGTTTATGTGCATGGATTTTAGCTAATTTTAGCTTTCGGATATATTTGTATAAATCAATTCTAACTTGAGTATAGTTGAAGTGATTCTCAGGGCAAAAGGATAGGCCTTTGTTTAATAACGATGTTTCTTCTTGAGTTAATTCGTAATGTGAAAGATTGATAATTAAATTTTCTACTTGCGATTTCTTAGTGAATAAAACCTTTTTCCTTTTCGCTCGTCTTGTTTTTCTTGTTTTTCTTGTTCCTGTTCTTGTTCCCTGTTCGACATTGCTCTTCCCCGTCCTCGGCCTGAGGGTCTTCCGCGACCTCTTCCCCGGGCTAGTGTTTTGTCCAAGTTCATCAGTCGCATTTCCTCTAAAAAATTCATTGGGGTCACTTCACTCATTGCATTGGAAAGTTCTCCGTCGCTTACATCTGATTCGACGCTGCTAGTGGGGGTGCTTGATTGTTGTTGAGTTGGAAAGTTCTTTTTAAGTGCATCAAATCGTCTGGCAAAGGTCAATATTCTGCCCTGGGCATAGTCCTGTTCATCCCTTTTGAATTTACGTTGTTTTCGTTCTTCAATTTCTGTTTCGTATTTTTCCAATCTGCCATCCATCTCCTTGCGTAATTTTGCCGTGTCCTCTTTGTTAGTTTGTTGCTTGATAAGATCCTCAATTTCTTCAATTTTTTTAGTGATCTCCACGACATCTATTTTGGCATGTTTTATTAATATGCGCATCATATTCAATGAGCATTGTTGATTGTTTTCTACCCATTCATTTAGTAGTTCTGCCTTTGTTTCTGGATGCGTCGGTAAAGTAAAAATACGCAAACCTCTTGGTATTCTGTTTACTTCTATGTAATTTTCCAGGGCAATAATCTCCCAACTTTTGTTAATTTCCTTTTTGTACATTCTTTCCACTTCATTGAATAATTGTTTCATGGTATTCGGTGTTTTGTTCTGCTCGCTTGTAGTTGCTGTATCAATTTGTGTCCCCATTGGGTTTTTAAACATTGTCGCCGCTTTGCTTGCTCGTTTTGCTGCTCGTGCTTCCATCTTGCAATGATGATGGTGGTTTTAGCCTATCTTCACACTGAGTGTTGTTATAATTCAACTGCTGTTATTTTCATAAACTGAAATCCCTACTCGTCGCTACCGCGACCGCCGTACTGTTTGCGGAGCGGTCCTGTCTTCGGATAGCAACCAAGTCGCTGCAGTCCGCTACTTCGTGGTAAAATTGTTTCCCACTCACCTGCTGGGAGACTCCCGAATCGGCGGCGTCTTCCGACCCCGTCTATCGACGCTCGACCTGCGGTGATTATTTTCTGCTGCAGTCCTGCTCGTAGCGGAATGGGCGCTGCCGGATCACTGTCACGTTTGCCACAATGGGACCCAATCGATCCTGCGCGCTCAAGTGCGGGTGCTCTGCATAGGGGTCGGATCCAGACCCAATTAATCAATTTTACTACCAATGATGCGGCACACAGGGATTCAGTTTAGTTTAGTTGATTTATTCAGCAAACACTCAACCAACGCGTTTCAGCCTCCTGGCTTTGTTCACGGTCAGTGAGCCCTCTTCTCTTTCTACATTTATACCATATGTCCATTATGAGGCATTATGGGATCTGTAGTTTCACATTGAAAGTTACACAGTTAACATACATTTTATGAGGGACAATTAGGCAATAAAGTTATTCAAATCATAACTGTTACTTTACATTGCCGTTCATATGGTTCGCGCTAAGCAGCAAATCACTTCAAGTCACGTGTAGTACCATGAATCATTCCTTCAGTGAATGTTACTATGTATTGGTAAAGTACCATACAGTTCGCGCTAAGCAGCAGATCACTTAAGACATGTATAGTACCATAAATCACTATTTTGGTGGATGTAGTTATGTATATATATTATCAAGCGGAAGCCCCTTCTTCACACTCTTGGGACCACTCCCTACCTATTATAATTAATGTATTTTCGATTGGGTCAGCCAGCCTGCAAAGGGTGGCCTAGCTGTTGTTTATGGTTATTGGTTACACAATCAATGAAAGCAAAGTACCCTCTGCAGTAGCGGTTGGTGGTGGGATTGCTGGCGGGCGGTGACATGGGGTGGGGCAGGGTGGGTGGCACTGGCGAGTAAACTGTGTATTACGGCCAAACAGGTAATCAACATTAAAAAAAAATTATTGTCATTGTGCGCACTGCACCGCCGAATGCGATGCAGTGCGTGCAACAATTTTTTTTTTTAATGTATTGTTTAATTACCTGTGATTGTCCTTAATCCATAGTTTACTATCCCCACCCTGCACCTTCCCACGTCACCGCCCGGCAGCACTCCCACCACCGACCGCTACTGACCTGATGTCGTATTACCATCTATAATATGAATATAAGGAATGATCATTGGATCAGATAAATAACCAGCCTTTTTGTAGTACCCAGAGCAGGGTGTAAGTGAAATTGTGCATTTGCCCTCATGTAACAGACAGAGTATGGCCAGTGCCACCGGCCGTAAGGCGTCATACAAAAATATGAGCTTCCCCACCGGCAGACAGTAGTAGTAAATAAAAATAACGTGAGTCTGCATCATGTGGCTCATATCTGTTTCTCTTGCGTGCAAGCTTAGCTGACTGAGCTGGCATGCCGGCTAGAATAGGGTTATGTAATTGCGCTAAACTACAAATAAGAACAACACGACTGGCGTACCGGAGTACATAGTACGATTATAATGTCGGAAACTCCCACAAATGTTAGAGTCCAAGGAAGTAGGAGTAGAGATACTTACCACCAAATCACAAATGTTATGAACTGTGCTTGCTAGTGATACTGTGATACTATGTGTTGAATGATTTTAGTGTTTCTGTTTTGCTAAGAGTATTGGCTACAACATGTTATTTTTCTTTCTTGATATAGATACTCCTTCCCCATCCACACCCAAACCATCTCGGAAGGAGTTGGCCGCCAGGGCCCGGCGCCTTAAACTGGAGGCCAATTGCGAAGAATATCGCTGGCTGGTGGCTCAGGCGGAGGAGGAGGAGGCGGCTGCAGCTGCAGCCTCCTCCAATGCCCCGGGCCCCAGTCAGGCCGTGCCTCCAGTTTCACGGCGCCGTGGTCCGGCAGCCGCCCGCCGCCACACATCCATCTCGACCACTGCTGCCCCCCACCCTGCATGTAATTGCAGGGCATTTTGCCACCAGCTGCTCCGCCGGATGGCCCACTTAGAGGAGAACCTAGAGGAGCGGGTTAAGATCCTGGTGGACAAACACCTGAAGGCCCGCCGACGATAGAGGACCTTGTCTCATTTGCCCCTTTTTTAATTCCTTTTGTTGGTGGGTGGGTTTTTGGGCGTTGGGGATTCGTTCGAACATTGGGACTCTTGGACTTTCATTTCGTTTCGTTGTGGACATTGGTTGGGGTTAGGGAGGGGGGTGGGTTAGGTCAGAGTGGTATAGTTTATTTTTGTTAGGGGGTATTACATTTTATACTATTTACTTATGCGATGTTAATGTTTTGTGGTGGGTTACAGTTTTCCGAATTCAATCTAAGTTACATGGTTTGTTACTTTGTTGCCGTGCTGCTGCATGCCCACATCCAGTGTTTGATTTAAAAGATCTGCCTATTTTGTACCACACAAACCGATAGATGCAGTACCCCTCACTGAGTTATTTTTAATTGTCATAATAGTACTATCAGTCTCTCCTCCAAGTCCATACCTCCCACCAAACTTATCTTACCTGTGATTGATGATGAAGTTTGGCACACTGATGGCTGCATGGTTGGTTTCCCAAATGAACGGAGAAGATGCCATTATTGCTGTGGTTGTAGTAGACACTGGCAATAGCATTTGAAAAAAGAAAGAGAAAGTCACTTGACTGAGAGACTGGGGAAGGAGTAGTAGAACACAAAGTAAACTACAGCATGGGTGGGCAAGCATAAGAATATCCTTGCCCTGCCTTAGTTGAAATTCAATTAGTGTTGCTTTCACCACATCTGCCCCAGCAAGCGTGTGATCAATTGTTGGTGTACATTTTATGTAGTCACATCACACCTCAATATAAATCACACAGCCCGGGGGAAGAGGGTTAGGGATTGATGAATGGATGGGAGGTGGGGTTTTGGGAAAGGTTTGAGAAAGAAAAACAGACAGTATGCATGGACACAACAAAAGTAAAACACAATCTTGTAAGACGACCATGATCCATTATTAAAGAAATCAAAGTATAAAGTGAGAAAAAGCAAATGCATGCATGCTGAGGAAGAGAACTTGATGGTTAATGATAATGAGTTGTACTTACTACTATTACCCAATGAGACAGTACAGGGAAGAAATTATTAATATGAAATTTGCCTTGCATGTCTGCCGCCCTCAGAGCTCAGACCGAACCAAATTACATGCTGTACCGGGCTTACTTTTATTTTTCAAGGTAGCAAAGGAAATGAAAAAATAGTTGTAGGGATCAATTACCAAACAAACCACAACACACAGTCATAATGATTGAACCGAAAAAAGGAATCAAATAAATTTAAAGACGAATGATGAATGATACTAAAGTTACTGTATTATCCTGGTCCAAATGTGGAGTTGCATAATTCTCGTCATTCCTCTTGGTCCTCCCTTCCATGGACACTCCGCACATCAATCTTGGGTACCACTGCCTGCCTGATGCGGATTGGTAAGGTAAGTGTGAGTCGTTTCTCCCACTATAGCACAGGTTAAAGGCCGGCCTGTAAGTGTAGATGGAAAAACAAACGGGGTATTGAAAAATTACTGCATTTAAAACAATAAACTCAATTACAGTGGAGTGCAAGAAGAGAAGACAAGACTCTGGATAAAACAATTTCAGACTGAGGCAGCTTGGATAGGATACATAGTGTCTACTCTATAGCTACAACAACAACAGGACAGGACTCAGGAGCCAGCACAACCACAGAACAGGAGAACCGCGGCACAGGCCAGGCACCCTACCCCTTACTTACATTTTGACCGAGCCAGACAAATGTCATATGCACTGCAGCAACCTAGCATTTTCCAAATGAAGTGACTAAATCAATGCACCACTGTCCCTCATACCACTACACTCTACTCCAGTCCACACCACTACACGGACATCTAGCCTAAGTCTGCTGTAGTTCTTGTTCAAACTCAAAGTCAAACTGTTTACCTTTTAAGTCAGCCCATCAAACGCAGTTATTCCATCAATTATCTCCGATCCAACTGACTGTGTGCAAAGATAGTATGCTCAGCAGCATCATGATGATGACCGTGTGGTACGTATTCTCCAACACCAACTCTGTAGTGACTGATTAAGTTTATAATATATTCCATATTACAAAATTGCAACGGATATTGGCCGGCACCTGCAGTGGTAGGAGTACAATGTGGTTATTAAACAACAAGGAAACATTAACTGTCACCTCACCTGAGTCACTTTTACTTTGTCGATAAAGTAGTATAGTTCTACTTCATGCACATTCATTCGTAGTCAGCCAGCATCCAATGCAATGCATGCCATCATTCACAATAATCACTCATTACCGGTTTTGCTGTTCTCTTTGGCTGTCAGATCTGATGCCTGCCTAGCCTTCTGACAGTCAGTGATGAGTTTCTTGCGGCTTGGAAACAAAACAGAATATAGCTGGAGTCACGTTTCACTTCTTATGGAGGGACTGTTAAAGGCAACATGTATTGTACTATTCTCCATCTCCAACCAATGTCTGGCTTGCTTGAAATGTATTTAGGGAGAGTAAGGAAGATGGAGCAGGACCCTGAGGAGTGGAGTGGACAGTTATGCACTGACGTGCAACTCCAATAGGGAAATAAAAAGAGGACACCGTTGATGGATTTGTTGTGATTAGATTTTGAACCAGAAACACAGATACACATTCACACGCAAATAAAGGAAGGGAGAACAATTTGAAAGCCTAGTTGTCAGGGAAGAGGATCTCGTCCTCAAACTCTGGTGGTTTGGACAGAAGTACATCGAACAACCCACTACTTATGTCATCGAAGTCGCTCTCCTCTTCCTGCTGTGATTCACATATTTTGTACTCCGGTGTTGATTCATTTTGATCATGGTTAACCTCTCAACGCTTTTGGGCGAGAGACTGGTCCTTTTGACAGTAACAATGGCACCAGCAGCACTGAAAACACGCTCTGAAGAGACACTTGCAGCAGGGCAAGCCACATACTTTATCGCCAGCCTGCTGAGCACTGGCCATTGGCTTCTTTTCCCATACCAATACACCAATGGGCTTTGCTCCATGAAGACCTCTGTTGTGTCATCTAGATAGGCCTGAACCATCCGCTCAATGTTCAGGGGTGCTCCGATTTGCTTGGCCTCTTTTGCCTTTGCATCAGTCATGGACGTACAACACCCTTTCCGTAGAAACCAATCACCTGACGTTTTTTTAAATGTGCCTGATGATCCTGTTGGTGCTGTTGATGTTATTGCTGGCAGTGTTGTTGACTGCTGGGAGGCAATCGCACTGCTCTCGGCCTCTGAAGTAGAACTTGAATCGCTGGGTGCCCTCCAGTACTTTTTCTGCCCTGGGGGGATGGGCCTCTAATTAAGATCTGTTCATTTTCAAAGTCAGTGGCTTCCTCAGCTATCAAAGTTTTGTACTGGGCAACATCCACTTTTGAAAAAGGAATTACTTCATTACTGCGCAGCAATAATTTGTAACGTGGATCCAAAATTGAGGCAGTAATGTAATGTGGATGTGACACAATGTTATTTTGAATCCTTGTATTGTCAGATAAGCAAGCGACTAAGGTGTCTGCCAAATAATATGTGTCTACTTTGTCATCCACACCTGCGTACATTTCTGACACCTCCTTCAGCTCTTGCTCTAGCATGTACAACAATGGGATAACTTGGCCCATAGTACAGTCCTCCCTGCTCACTTCAATTGTGAAGACCTCAAAAGGAAGTAGCAACTCTGTCAAGCATTTGACGAGGTCCCATTGGGCCATCTCAACTGTCATGCCTTTCACAGTAGGATCCCCTGACCTTTTCATGACATAAGCATTAAGTGGTATGTACTGCTCAAACAGACGCTCAAGCATGTAATACGTTGAGTTCCAACGTGTTGGCACATGCTGGATGAGTGCTTTGACTGGCATTTTATGCTCACGTTGAATGACCCTCAGCTGCTTCCGGGCTTTAAAAGAATGGTTGAAATGCGTGCATATTCTTCTGCAGGTGGTCAGTAAGCTGCTGACTTTGCTTTCATTTTTCAGAAAGTCTTGAACAACAATGTTAATGCAGTGTGCCAAACATGGGACCCTGAAATAGCCACCATCTTTCATGGCCCTTACTACATTACTGCCATTGTCCGTGGCAACAAAACCAATGGTAAGCCCTCTTGGTCGCAGCCACTCAAACACCTTGCTGTTAAACTCATCCAAAATGTTTGCAGCAGTATGAGATTTCTCCATAGCAAACATGGCTACAGTTGCATGTTTGCGAGTGTCTTTAAAAATCTCAGCGGTGTCAACAACACCGTCAGATATCTAATCTTTAACACCCGAAAAAGAGACCCAGTGTGCAGTGATGCACATGTAATCAGTGGCTTGGCAACTGGTCCACATGTCTGTTGTCAGGTGTATACTCTGAACAGCACTCTGTTTTAAGGCTTTTCCAAGCAATTCCAGCACGTCGTGATGTAGTACTGGAACAGCAACTCTTGCAAAATAGTAGCGGCTGGGAACTTTCCATTTTGGGCAGATGGTGTTCACAAATTCAAGAAAACCCACCCCTTCAACAAAAGAAAAAGGGAGAAGGTCCAGTGGTAACATTTTAGCCAGCTTTGCATTGTACAAACGTGCTATTGGGTGGTTGCGTTCGTATTGCCCCTCCGGCCTAGTAAACATGCTAAGAATGGTAGGCTGCATGGTATTCCTTCTTGTGGTCAACGTCGCACTTTTTGGGCCAGCAGTACTCCTTGGTGTCTCAGGCTGACTCTTACTCTTGTGCCAATGTGATGTGGCTGAGGATGTGGGCGTTACCACTGCAGTGCTGGGGACAGGGCTACTTTGTGTACCACTACCACAGAGAATGTCTACCTCTTCTTCTGTTCCACTGTGAGCGGACTTTCTACTCGTTTATGCCCAACATCAATGGTTGCAGTTTTCATGCGACTAAGGTGCTCCTCCCACTGGATTGCGTGGTGTTTTTTCAGATGGGTCATTTGGCCTCCGGTACCATAGTTTGTACCAAGCTTACCACGACTAACAGAGGTATGACAAACGGAGCATATAGCAATGTTCTCCTCCTTTCCGCTAACCGTAAAGAAGTCCCACACTGGGGAGCTTAACTTTTGTCTCCTGCTGGAGGTGCCACTCCCACTTCCAATGCCGGATGAACTGGAGGGTGTGTGTTGAATTTGACTCTGTGCAGTACCACTACCTACTTCTGCAGAGGTGGTGCTTGTGCTGGATGTAGGACGCTGCCGGTCCTTTGCTAATGTAAAAATGGAAGCTGGAGGTCGTGTTGGTGTTACCTGTGTTGGAGGTATGCGTGCTACATCCCTCGCAGCCATTTTGGATAGTGTAAAAATGTTGGTCTCCATCTCCTCAGGCCCGGGAGTGATGTTCGTGATGACTGGCTCATCATCATCATCATCATCATCCTGCTCTTCTACATCAACCTCCATAAGTGTAAGGCTTTCTGGAACTTTCCTTTTCCCATGCCTGCTCTTGTGACGTGTTTCCCTCTCAGACTCAGCTTGTGGCTTCCAAGTGGCATCTAGATCATCAGAAGGGGGGCTTGGTGAAGAACTTGATGTACTAACCCTCCTTTTCCTTGCTGGGGATTTGGATGCCAATGGAACTTCTAAAGGAGTGGCTTCTTCTTCTTCCTCTGCATGAGGCTCAATTTCCTGAACTGCCCCTACTTTGGGAGGAACTACAGCTACTATTGCGGGTGGTGGTTGCAGCTGTTGTCCACTTATCTGCTGTGTTCCCTCCTGCGTTGATTGTGTACTACTTTGAGATAGCGATAAGTTTAGTTTAGGCTCAGCATCACTGCTTTCCACCATAAGGCTGGCTACCTCTTCCACACTCATCTGCTTGGGCCTGGGCCCACTGATGTGGAGGTGCTGCCCCCAGCTTGGCCCCCCGTTACCGCTGCTGCAGGTGTCATTTTTGGTGTACCAAAAAAGGTTTTGGGAGGCACACCAGACTTAAGTAACACTTCCTTCTTCTTCTGTTCTTTCTTCTCCATGGCAACTTTCTTGGTACCGGAGGACCTGCTATCTGCTTTCTTTGGGGGCATCTTCTTCAGATGTCAAAACAGCACTCAGTTGCACAAGTTGCAGAGATGCCTTGTCAGGTCACTCACACGTCACGTCGTGTACAGCAGCAGGACGTCGATCTGGCACCACAACGGTCAATGATGATGACACACCTTCTCTGTCTTTTGTGCACCTAAAAGCAAAAAAGCCAGAAGAACATCAGTCAAAAGATCAATAATATAATATATAACTTTTTATTGTCTGGTGGGTGGTCACAATTATTAAATTTTATGAAGTCAGTGAACAACAACAGTATAGCCATTTAAGAGACTGACAAGGCCAGGGCTCCTTGTGTACTTGTACTGTGTACACTCAGGAAGAAGAATAGCAAAGAACAGAAACATAAATGTAGTGTAGCCTGTTTGCCCTAAATAAAAAATTGTGCATCTTATGGGATGGATGCAGCATCAGGGAGCAACAACAACGAACATATACACATCAAAACTAAAGGCATTTACAACACCCACAAAGTGAAATGTACCCCCGAAAAAAAGTAAAGCCCATATTTTACAGTTCAATCCAAAGCCATACATAATGTTGAACTTTAACGCACAACACAAAAACAGTTGTTTAAATTCCATGCACCCATGATGATTGATGAGTAAGACCCCTGGGCCTACTGTACGACTAGGCCACAAGCTTGGAGGCCTATGGAAAAAGCACAGTGGCTGGTACCACAAAATGGCCGCCACCATATGGCCAGGCCACTCACAAAAACAAGAAAAGGTCAGGAATACAAGACAGACAATGCAGGCCTATTGCAAAAGCACAATGCCTGCCTCCACAAAATGGCTGCCACACATGCTCAGGCCACCCACCACAATAATAACCAAAAAGTGATTACAAAGGACAGGAACAGGAAGTTGTAGTCACTGTGGGACTTTCTTCCTCTCCTAAAAATATATTTTTTTAAATAAAAGCTTCTCCGTGCTCCAAAACTACAGCAGAATGACAACCTGAGAAGTTTTTTTTAACCAAATGCACAAAATCAGCGTTTTCGAGAAGGATTTATGTTGCTCGCGAGATATTGTTTGCCAGATTGCAAATGCTGCGTGTTCGGGATCGCGAACTGTACAAAAAGGCTTTTTCGTGTGCGCGAACACGTATATTGAGAGCGCGAAAATGACGAAAACTGTAAGTCCGCGTTGTTGCGCTATGCAGAGTTACCGAAAGAACGCGAGCTGAATCCCTAGGGTTACCTACTGGCTGAAAAGCCCTATTTATTTAACACACACCCAAAAACTGCTATCCCACCCCAAAAAACACCTTTTGGAATGAAATCCAAAGCCATCCATGGTGTAAAAAAAAATCAACAGACAACACAAACCGTAAATTTAAATAACGCACCAAAGATTTGAGGCTGGCTACCTCTGGGCCTACTGGCAGACTAACCCACAAGCTTGGAACAGTCAATGTAAGCCTATGGCAAAAGCACAATGCCTGCCTTCACAAAATGGCAGCCACACACATGGCCAGGAGGACACAACAACAACAAGCATCAGCCAAGAGGAACAAAGAAAAGAAATGCAGGCCTTTATGAAAAAAGAAGCATACACTACTAAACTACCACCACAAAATTGCTACAAGCCACATGGGCACTCACAGTCACAACTGGCCATGGAAAACAATGAAGCAGGCCTATAATATATGACCGCAGAAAGGAGGCCTGCTAAACAACACAGCTTTAATACAAAAATGAAAATCAACAGGGCTACGAAAGGATTGGAAAGAAGTTACACATCAAGCACACATCCAACAAAGGTATTTCACACACACACACACACACACCAACAGTGAATTACACCACAGCCACATTTAGCATTTCAATCCTATGCCATCCATGCCCTACATGATGTTGAAATTCTACAGACACCACGAAACATGGACCCATGGGTACCCTACTGGCTGAAATTGCAGAGAAAAACAACTAGGGCCCTATTGAAACTAGTACAGGCCACCCGCCACAACAATAATTTTTAAAAACAATGAAAATCCCAGAGAAATGTAGGTACAAACAAGCCCCAATGAAACAAACACACCAATTCTCCAACTTACTTGTAGTAAATTAAATCTCAAATCAAAAAGTCCTCAAATAAATCCAATCCAATGGTATGATGCAGCAGACAGACACAAAAAGTGATCCTTCCAGCTCCAAATCCAAATGAAAGTGAACAACACATGCACAAAGCACTGGGAGGAGCCTGCTGGACAGGAACAGGAAGTTGTAGACTCAGGGGCACTTCCTTCCTCTTGAAAAAAAGAGTAAAAAAAATTAAAGGACTCCTCCTTACACAAAAGACTACAGCAAAATCACAATCTGAGGAGTTTTTCTGAGCAAAATGATCATTTTAGAGAAGGTTTTATGAAGCTCGAGAGATATTCTTCGCCAGATTGTAGTTTTTGCATGTTCGGGATCGCGATCTTACCAAGACAGCCGCCGGAAGTCAGCTCGCGCGCCCGAATGACGTGTTCGCGTTCGCACACTCTCGCGGGCTTGGACAGCCATATTACAAATCTCGTGGCGCTCGCGAACGGACAGAAAAGCAAGTTGGCGATCGCAGAATCACGGTAAGACGTTACCGCGCGCACGAGAATGAATATTGAGCGTGCGAGGAAGCACAACTACTACGCTACGCGCTAGATTGCGTAGCAGTCTGCAACTTCGCGCTCTACGCGAAGTTGCAGATTGCTACGCGAATCGCGAAGTTACCTAAAATTGCATCAGTAGATTTTCTCTATATTCTAATAAATGTAATTCTACTGTACACATCATCTGTTCTTGGGATATGAAACGTTTCATAGTATGTTATTCAGTCTGACACAGTTGCTCTGTCCTTAGGAACGTATATATTCTGTTCAGGTAGCTAAGCAGAATCATTTTATCAGCTAGTGAAGTCTACAAAACTTTATTATGACACAGAATGAACAGTAGTTCAGATCACACGTTAGACCGCAATGTCATGAAAAGATGGACGACGAGGCCTAAGTTGTCCTAAGTTAAAGAAAACATCAACTCTTACAGTCTAAGCATGTTAAAAAAAACATTAAGAAAGAAACCCACGTTCACGCTAGCCCTTCACTTACTAGCAATGCCTTTAGAGTTAGATGTGCCCTCGTTCACTTAAAGCATATACTTTTAGTTCGAGCATTCGAGACTCTTGTATATACTTTAGTATATATACTTTAGGATATACTTATATGTATAAGTACTTTGTGGGCTCTGGAGATCAGCCCTAGGACTTGTCTGCTTCCACTTAGGGACTTTCTTTTCTGTTCAACAGCCTCTATTTAACTGTCACGATAGAAAATGACCAGCAGAGGTCAGTAAAATACCAGAATTGCTTTCTGCTGAGGGACTTTCTTTTTTAAATATTTCTGGCAACTGCCTCTATTTAACTTTCTTGATACCAGAATCACTTTAGCATTCTCTAGATTCCAGTCCATAGAAATTCTCTTCCACGAGCACCCGTAGACAATAATATTTTTTTGAAATCTTGTATTTTCAGTGACATGACCACCGAAGGCCCTGCTCTTATATTAAAAATAGAGCTTTGGACTATACCATTTCCAGCTGAAAGGCAATATTTCTCTCCATGTGTTCCCATACCTGACGTATCACGCAGTTTAGTGCTTATTTTCCCTCTATGTTTAAGTACAGTAGATGTTTCAGCACCCAGGCTAATGTGCTGCATAGATAAAAACATATAATGTCCCAAAGGTGAGACCGAATGCATTGCAAATGCTTGTTTTAATTGCTGCAACATTGTTTCCTTCCTAATCTTTCACCCTCTGCCAAATATGAGCAGCTTTGGTTAGGTGTGAATGCTGATGTTTTCATAGCTCATCCAAGTGACAAAAAAGAAGTGTATGACGAGGAGCGCTATCCACAATGAAAGCCAGAATGCTAGCCCCATCATTATCTACACAAGAGACTGAAACAGTTCTATAGAAGAAACTATCTGACAAGGAGTTTGCCTTCTGAATTACAAATTTAAATAAAGGTAGATATGAAATTAAAACTAATCTTAGTGGTGATCTGTTTTATTTGTGAAGCCTTTTGCAACATGCAGCAAATGTTAACTAAACAAACAAAATGCTTCATTGTGACATCTAATTGCATGACTGTTTCTTTTTTTTCTATTTAGAGCTTCATACTTCACTTCTGCCATTTTAAAGAGCTGAAAACTACACGTGTTACTATTAGTTGATGTAATAGTACTGAATTTACTTTTTTTTTTTTAATTTATTTTAATTTATTTTTTTGCACGTGGGGGCACATCTATCCGACCATTCGGCAGTTATCTTGGAGCTTGTGACTGGAACCTGCGATTTTGAGTCTGTGTGGAGGTTGGATCGTACAGTGTTATGTGATCAGGAAGCTATACAGTCTCTTCAGCAGGAACTTGACACGTTTATAGAACAAAATTTGGGCACGACAAGTTTGGATATTGTATGGGAAACAACTAAAGCTTTTTTGCGAGGCAGATTAGGTGCTATTGGGGCTAGCAGAAGAAGAAAATATTTTTCTGAGGTTGAAAATTTGGAAATGGCAATTAGGCAGGGTGAAGAAGCTATTGTAAACTGTGAAACTGCACAAAAGGATGAGATTATTCAAAACTTAGTGGATTTGAAAGAGAAATTAATTTCCGTTTTTAATAGGCGGGTAAAAGAGAAATGGGAGGCTAGCAGATTAGCTCATTTTGAATACGGGGAGGGTACTAGTAAATTATTAGCCTGGAAAGCTAGGACTGATAGGGTTAGAAATATAATTAAAGAAGTCAAAGTAGAACGATCAGGCCTTATAGTCACGGATACTAAGGATATTGTGGATGCCTTTTTCAATTACTTTACAGAGGTATATAGGGAAGATCTGATCCCTGATATGAAGTTGATAGAAGACTGGTTAATTGCTCTAAAACCCTTGTCTGATGACTTACAAAATATGCTGGATCAAGAGATTGTTCAGGGGGAATTAGATTTGGTTTTCAAACAAGCTAAAAAGGGAAAGGCACCTGGCCCAGATGGTCTACCCGTGGAGGTGTATAGGATTCTATCTGGCAGTTTGTCACCATTATTATTAAAAGTGTTTAATGGGGTTCTCTCAGGCAATGTAAAGCTTCCCGCTTCCTGGAATCAGGCCAATAAAATTGTTATCTCCAAACCTGGGAAATCGCCAAGATATATGGATTCATACAGACCAATTTCACTTCTGAATAGTGATTATAAATTATATGCGAAGATTTTGGCAGATAGGTTGGCCAGGGTTATTCCCGGAATAGTCCATGAAGATCAAAAGGGGTTTATCAAGGGCAGATATCTTAAAGAATTAACATTTTCTTTAATTACGAGCATTGATATTGCTACTGATAAGAAGCTCCCCTTGGCGATTATTGCTCTAGATGCCGCTAAGGCTTTTGATCGTGTTAATTGGATTTATTTGAAGGCTGTGATTAGCCATCTTCGACTGGGGAAACATTTTGGCCAGTCTTTAATATCTCTCTATCAAGCTCCTACCTCAAGAGTGCTAGTTAATGGGGTCTTAACTAAAAGTATAAAGGTAATGAGGGGTACGAGGCAGGGCTGTCCTCTATCCCCTCTTTTGTTTGATTTATATATTGAACCTTTAGCTTGTAGAATTAGGGAGCTAGATAACATCCCCCCCTTTAGATTTCAGGGTTGGAGCAGAAAGATCGGCCTCTATGCTGACGATATAGTTATTTTAACATCAGATTTGAATCAAGCTTTGATTGCAATAGGAACAATTACGAACAGCTTTGGATTAGTTTCAGGATACTGCTTGAATGCAGATAAAACGGAAATTATGACTTGGAATCAAGCAACTGAGAATGTAATATCAAAAAGACAGATTAGATATCTCGGGGTACAAATAACTCAGGACATCTCACAAATTGCTACAACCAACCTGGCTAAAACTAGGAAGGATATTTCTAGTTTAACGAAGGGCTGGAGTCATCTTCCTCTTACTATTTTTGGCCGAGTTAATCTGATTAAGATGATTGTGTTGCCAAAGTTAACTTTTTTGTTCGACTCTATCCCTCTCATGTTTGAGAAAAAGGGGTTGGCTAAGCTGCAAAGTGAGATAGGGTCCTTTATATGGTCTTCTAAGGGGTCTAGACTATCATGGAAAAAGATAAGGAGGAAACATATTAAGGGAGGTTTAGCAGCCCCGGATTTTCAAATATACTCCTGGGCTTTTTTGCTTAAAAACTTTAGAATTCTCTTGGGGAGTCCAGGGAAATCAGCGTCTGGGGAACTACTATCTATTTTGTTAAATATTGAAGGGGTTAAGCATGTCGGGTTTATGTACAAATTTTCAGACCCAAAATTTTTCAAAAAAGTAAGATTGAAGATCTTAAGAGACCTGGCTATGCTCTGGTATCGGGTCAGAAGGACTACAAAAATTCCTTATTTTAGTGCAAACGCACCAATTTGGGAAACACCGGGCGCCCCAAGCTGGACAGAGGATTTATTGGCAAAGTCTTTAAAGGCAGAAGGTCCCCAGAAATGGGGGGAATTATTCATGAATGGCATCCTGTTACCATGGTCTGAATGTAATCAACGTTGGGGTTCAAAGTTCTCCAAATTTAAATATTATCAGATTCAAAGCTGGGCTGTGGGGAAAAACCATCTTATTGGTCGCTATAACGTTTTTGAGGAAAAACTAGCTTTGGAAGTTTGTTTTAAAAAAGAGGTGGCAACGTGGTACTGGGCTATCATCGAGTTGGAAGATGGCCCGTTTCGACTTCCGGAAATTCTTTGGGGAGAGAGCTTGCCGAGGATCGCGTCAGAAGATCAATGGCAAGTAACTATGTTGATGCTTTATAAGGTGGTGAAACCAGCAAACCTAAGAAGAAATCACCTGTTCACTCTCCACAGGGCATATTGGACTCCAAAGCGGCTGCCAAAATTTAAAGATGGTGGTAATGTAAGATGCCTTAAATGTAACAGCCTAATTGAGGACGACATACACATGTTTGTAACGTGTCCGGCGATCAAGATCTATTGGGACGCTGTAAGTAACTGTCTGTCAGTTATTTTAAAACAGAAGATTGAGGTAAGCCCTGAAAGTATTATTACAGGTAGATTGGATCTACAAGGTAAGGGCTTAGACGACAGAACCAAATTGGTGTTTTATGCTATACTGTTGGCCCGCAGGGAAATTTGTAAATTATGGGTCTCTCCCGATCCCCCTACTGACTTGATGTGGATTAGTGCTATGAGAGCTACTGGTAAACTCGACATGACAGTACCCCTGAAAAAGAAGCATAGATTTTGGTTGTTATTTTATGAACATTATGGGTGAGGGGATGGTTTAGGACCTCGAAGAATTTTGTTTTATGTTGGAAAATGTGGTCCTATGATTAAGTCGCTGGTAATCTCTTGGGGCTGTTGCTTTGGAGAGTTTAGGTGAAAGGGTCAATCCTTTTCCCTTCTGCTTTCTAGTGAGCAATGTTTCCTCAGATATGAGATGATTTACACCCTAGGGCGCTTTAAGGAAAGAATGGGTGGATGCGGCACATGAGGACAAAAAAAAAAAAAAAAAAAAAAAGTACTGAATTTACTTAAGTCAGAAAGATGGAAGGCAAGATGGAAGTCTGCCTTGCCGTTATTCAGACTTGTGACCTACAGATCTCGGAATATTTCATTAGTTAGCATTTAACAGTTACATCAATCATTATACATATTGCACATTATGGGAATGGGTATAGATGTGGATATATGTATGGAAAGACAAGTACATATGCACCAGTACTGCGCCTTCTACAGGACCTGTCTGCAACCTGCATGGCATTGTTTGAATCCCAGCAGGGGCATCTTGGCCTTTCATCATTCTGGCATTAACACAATTATGCCCACTGAGTTGACAATAGGGCACTTTTTAATTATAGTGCTTCTAAATCTGCTCTAGCAAATGCTACATAAAATGCAAGTTGTTATATATTTGTTAAATGAAAAAACAAACGTATTAATGAAAGTTAAGGTTACAATTGACCCAGACTGACATTTCTACAAAAAGAGAAACTGTCAAAAGTACTGAAATACGTCAAGTAAGTGGTGTTTTAAAATATTGAATTATAGAGCTACTATGGTCAGTGGCGCTCAGTAAGGAAGTGTCCTGTTTGAAGATGTGTAATTCCTATGATTTACAGCAGAGTAAATATGCATACAAAATTGCATTGTTCCTGAATAAATATGGCTGTTTTATCATCTGTTTAGTTGACCTCCAGTAGATGTGAGGTAGTGCTGTAATATACAAATATACAGTTGGGTCTCTAAAGGTACATTCATTGGTCAATAAAGACAATTATTTATAGCTGCACTTGTTCATTTAAAGGTTCCAGCGTAAGTCCCTTATGGTCCAACACAACATTTCAACGTGTACATCACACAGTTCCATATAATTCAATTAATTATTTTACATAATGAACAGACTCCATGAATTCTTTCAGCAGAAATCTTTTTATTCATGCAAAGGTATGTTCTTAAAATTAATTTTTTCTTCCTCAATTCACATGTACCCAACACGTTTTGTCACAAAGACTTCTTCAGGGCTACAATAACATACTTAAAATACAGTTTAAAATCCCATGAATGTTTTTTCACTCTTTAACTATATAGTAATCCAGCTCAAAAAAAGGGAAAAGAAAGAGTGACTAGAAACACTATTAAAAATCATTAGAGAGGAGGAGCCTAGCGCGCAACCAAGATGGCCGCGTAGGTGCGAGGCTCCCAAGGACCTCCGCAACCTCCTACGTTTATCCTGTCTTCATCCTGCATCGGTTGAGGGGACTGTGTCGGTGAGCCTGAGCCAAGGTGGTACCCGTTTTCCGTTTTCGAATCGGACCCCGGGTGCCGGAGTGAGCACCGACTGAAGTTTGCGGCCTACTTCTCTCCTGACCCCGGATTCGAGTTTGGGGGCAACCCAGTGGCGAAGTGAACAACAACGGCGGGCTGGGCATGGCGAGTCGCGTACCCCCCACTTTCACTTTCGCTTTTGAGTCCCCTTGCCATTATCGCAAGTGGGATCACGGCGCTTCTTTGTGTTGGGGTGGCCTCGCTGGGAGACCCTGCCTGCCTGTCTGCTGTGGCCCGCTCTGCCGTCCTGGGGTGGCCCCCGGGGCTCGCGGCCTTGATTGCTTGCTCTCCACTGCGTGGCTGGTGCGGGTGTGAGGCACGCTACGATGGCCACGAAGCAGGATGGGGATCGGTTGAAGGCCAAGTCGACCCGGCGTGGCACCGCACATCAGGCCAACATCATGGACCGCTACACCCTCCCGAAGGGGTCTCCAGGTGGATCGCACAAGTCCTCCGAGTGCCCCCCGGATGCCCCGGATTTGCCTACGGATCTGACTTTGCAAGACGTCATGGGCGCCATTGCTGAAATGAAGGCCTCAGTGGGCCAGCAATTCGACACTTTGGCACACAAACTCGACGCGGTCCTCATTGATGTCAACCTTGTGAGAGCTGATCTCTCTAAGACTAATGACCGGGTCGACTCTTTGGCCCACACCGCGTCGGGCCTCACGACTGAGGTGGCGGCCCTTCAAACGGAGGTGCACCGGCTCCGTCAGGCAAGTGCGCTCATGGATCGGCGCCTGGAGGACTCCGAGAGCCGGGCCCGGAGGAATAATATCTTCATCATCGGTGTACCCGAGGGACGGGAGGAGTCGGCGGCGGATCTCTTTGTGGAGGACCTGATCACTACCCATCTCCAGCCTCGAGGACTGAGTAAATTCTTTGCTGTGGAGAGGGCCCATAGAGTTCCCGGAGGCAGACCGAAGGTCGGAGCCCCTCCGCAGCCTCTTATTGCCCGTATTTTCAACTTTCGGGACAGGGATGCGATTTTGCAAGCTTCCAGACTGCAAGGGCCGATTAAGCTGGAGAACATGGAGGTGAACTTTTATCCCGATTTCACCCAGGCGGTCCAGAAGCAGAGACTGAGTTTCCTGGGCGTCAAGTGGCGGCTTCGAGGCATGAACTTAAAATACGCCATGCTCTTCCCGGCCCGGCTGCGGGTGGAGGTGGATGGTCGCACTCACTTTTTTGACCGTCCTGAAACGGCCGGGGACAGGCTGGACACTTTTTCTGGGGGTCATGGTCGGGATGATGGGGGGGGGGGCAGCGGGAGGAGAGTGCCCACCGGACCGGGTCTGAGGTACTGATACGGGGGCTCGCTCCGGATGATGCCACTTTCGGCCAAGCTTAGGGTCTTTTGTTTGTTGTGTCTTGTCCCCCCTCCATTGGAGGTGGTGCGGGGTATCGAGGGGGTTCTCCTTCCTCCTCTAGGGGGTCTTAGTAGTTTAAATTACATGGGGCGACAGGCACATTGCAAGTTGGGGGGGCTGTCTGGGCTCATGCAGGGGTGCAGGGAGGGGGGAGTTTTGTTGGGGCTGTTGGGTCGGGGTTGGGTATTGTTTATTTGTACCACAAGGCAAAAGTATTGTTGTGCTATTCCTAAAGTGCTCTCTGGGGGGCGATTGATCGATTTCGGCTATGATGGGGGGTAGGGGACTGAGTCTTTTGTCCTGGAATGTTAATGGACTGGGGGACAGGATAAAACGGGGGGTGGTCCTGCAGTTCCTAAAACGAATTTCACCTGATATAGTCTTTCTGCAGGAAACACACCTCATTGGAAACTCCTTTCGTGCCATGAACAGACGGGGCTATCGCCTTATGGCCCACTCGGGCTTCACGTCTGGTTCGAGGGGTGTGGGCATTATGGCTAAGACCTCGCTCCCGTTGGAAGTTGATGAGGTGCTCCATGATGACAGGGGACGGTACACGGTTCTGGTGGGTAGATTGGAGGGTAGAGTGATTGTTTTCGTCTCTGTTTATGTCCCGCCAAGGTTGCAAACGACTACTTTTGCGGATCTGGGGCGCCTCCCCCTTGGCCTTCTGTGGTAAATAATTTAATTACCGGGACTTAATTTGATACAGAAACTTAATAAAATAGCTCATTAAATAAGAGGCAGAATCCGTGGTATTAGAGGTTCGGAATGGGCTTTATTCCAATGGTCGATTATAATCGGTTGCTCCAAGTTCCATCACCACGAAGGTTCAGGAAGTGAAGTACATACGTTATTGACAATCAATCACTTTTATACAATAGGCATTACAGTGAAGCAAATACAAGAGGCGTAACAATTGATAGTGTGGATAATATATTCGTGCGTAGCAAAAATAGGCGTAACTGGGAGTGATGAAAGAACGTCATTAGATGTGATGTCATAATAGGGTGGTTCTATGAAAGAATTTCGCAATGTCAGCAGAAATACTTGGCAGAAATGCGCGCGCAGCAGCATGACGTGTAATTGACGTGCAACTAGGGGGTGAAGGGGACTTGACATTTAGCTCTACATGTGGCGACAGAAGTCTGGAGGGTCAAGTCAACCTAATCCCAAATCATATCTAACATCCCATGTTTAAAGAACTATGTTATCCAAAAGAGAGGTCTCTTCGAGTAGAATCTTATTCTATACTGACTATACTGACTGTTAGTGCGTGTACAAGCGTCTAAGTGTCTACACTAGATGCGAGGGCGGAAATCTTTCATAGTAATAGGGCTATGAATTACTTGCATAAAGACAGAGAAGCCGGGCCTTTGCTCGGTAGCTGGAAGAATGTTTACTTAAACTGCTAGACAGGAATGCATTGAGCAGGGAACGGAGCAGATAATTTCGAAGGTGAAATACAGTTTTTGGCAGGCAATAGGCTGATGTCAGGCTTCGTGAGCCGCGCAGAGAATGAGACAAAGTTCATGGTCACAGATGCAGGCTCAGACTGGAGCTTTCAGAGGCAGAAGGCAAGAAGAGTTTGATGACAGAATCAGGGCCTACTTGCCTGGACTGTAAAATGGCATAAGTGAACCATATAAAGCCGGTGGCCTTTCATACTTAGGAATGGAATATCCGGCCTATTCATGGCGGATCTGACAGAGGACATGTTGACGGTGGACGCACATGTGTTTGCGTCTTCATAACTGGAACTGGAGGGAACATACATGTACTTGTGATTCATACATGAAACCGTTGGGGTCCAAGATAGGGGACATAACTGATCAGAAAAATCCATATTTCCACATTCCCTCCTTGTCCCCTACTTGCCCGTTAAGAGATATCAATCTTCATCAATCCATTGATCTGTTCATATAACATCATTTGTTCTTCTTTCTTCTTCCGTGACGAATGAAATCTTGGTGGTGGAATACACGATGTGGCACACAGACCACAGATCGCTGGTCCACATTGTAGACATAGACAGCAACTGAATAGTATGAGAAGGCCAATACCTAGGAAAGATAGGACCTTCCATCCAAAGGTAGATAATACACTCCAAAACCAACCGGACCAAGTCCAGGTGCCTGGGTTCTGGTGTATCTGGCTTACAATCTTATGAAGGCGAGTTATGGCTTTATATACAGATGGCGAATTTTCTGGTATGAAAATGCAACAGCTTGATCCGATGACCCTACAAGCTCCGCCCCTATCGGCCAGGATGACGTCAAGGACAAGACGATTTTGAAGCACAACAATCCGCATAGCAGACTGCTCTTCTGTTAAATTGCCTAAGGCGGAAATAGTTTCGTTCACTACTGCTTCAAGGGTTCTAGTTAATCTACATATCAGCTTACTATTAGTAACGGTACCTATATAGGGAAAGAGACCTTTATTGAAATCTGTGTATTTTTCCCATGCTGTTTCAGTGTAATCGACTATTGGGAGATCTCTCCTTACTCTATTATATACTAAATGAGTATTTCTGTGATAATCAGGAGGAGCTAGGAAAACAGGTGGCAAAAGGAATCCAATATAGCAAGTACCATCCCAATCTAGAGGCAAACGTACATATGCCGTCTGACCACATATGAAATAGGAATGGCGGGAAGCTCTAAATGTAGACTTGCCTTGATCACTAAATTCTACTACAGTGGTGCATCTACTATGGCCCATATGTATGGAACCATTCTTTCTTACACACAATTCACCTTTTACTGGAAATATTGACATAGCGGGCAAAATTGGAGTAGCTTCGGATTCGACATTTAGGATCATAAGATTAAGCGTAAAATTACCTAATCCATACACTTCATTTTCTAGATCAGTTCCTGTTCTCTGGGGAAGTCCCTCCTTGTTAGGGTAGCAGACCTTAAGCAAAACTAAGTTCAAATTTCCCCATACCCAGTTATCTTGATAAACTGCAGAATTCGAATCTAGAGAATTAATTAAACTAAACCATGCTCCACAGGAGCCGTTGTGTGTGAACGGGTATGGAAAGAGAGGTAGAATTCCCTTATAATTCTGATAGGGAGGGAGTCGACCACATATCCAACAATTTGTAGCATTGCTAACCTGATGGGAATGATGTAACATACTAATAAACGTGTTATTGCGCAGCGCAAATCTATAAGACAACTCAAGCGGAGGTAATTCACTAAAAGAATGTTCAGCAGTAATATTATAAACATGTCTAGAAATAGGATAATATATGTGCAACAATATACTTGCAGTAATTATTAAAAGACTTAAGAAAAACAAAATTAATAACGTCACTGTGCAATGACTACGCAGTGATTTACAGTACGCCTGTCGTTTCAACATTTTTCGGGTGTTTTCTCTATTCAGGTCCAAGGGATACATGTCAGAGACAATTCAACCGCTTCACCTTGGAGAGGACTTAAACAATCAAATTGCTTGACTGATTGGACCTGAGGTTCAGTTTATAAAGTTCGGATTTACTCTTTTCAACAAAAGGAAGTTTTGAGTCAATGGGGGAAGACACACGAGGTGTGGTATTCACATCCGATTGTAGTCCATGAAATTTCTTGATATGACTTGAATGAATCCAGCCTTTCCTGCCCTCGATCTTCACGGCTGTCCTTGTGGTGAGCAATACAAGCTGAGGCGACTTCCACCTAGGTTCCAGCTGAGTCTTTCGATCAAAGTTCCTCACCAGGACCAGGTCTCCCGGAACTATGTCATGGGGTTTCACCTCAGTGTTGTCAGGAAAAGCTGCAGCTACCTGTGAACGACAAGATTGTAGTGCAGACATCAAGGAAGCCAAGTAATCTGTCAGCATATTACAGTCAATATCAGTTATTTTGCGTGGTATTGGCGTCCCCCACATATTTGGTGGTCTGCCGAAGATCACCTCATACGGGGATAGCCCTGTTCGAGAGTGTGCTACCATTCTCGTGTAAAAGAGTGCAACTGGTAACGCTACTACCCAGTCGACACCTTTCTCTCTGCATATTTTGGACAATCTAATTTTCAGGGTCTGATTATGTCTTTCTACGAGACCTGCTGCCTCGGGGTGTCGGACACAGTGGAATTTCCACTGATAGCCTAACAAAAGTGAAACGTGTTTCATTAATTCGGATGAGAACGGCTGGCCGTTATCTGAATAGACAACACGTGGTAAACCGTACCGTGGGAAGAATTCTCGAACCAACTGTTTGGCAGTAGTCGGGGCAGTGTAATCTGAAACCGGGTATGCCTCCGTCCAACGGGAAAGAGCACAGACAACTACGAGAACATATTTGAATCCTCGACATCGTTCCATCTGGATATAATCCATCTGGAGGGCTTCAAAAGGGTGATCAGGAGGCTGAAATCCACCCTGTTCTACGGGAACGCTTTTTCCTGGGTTGAACTGACAACAGATCATACAGGTACGAACTTTTTGTTTAGCTGCTGCTCGTAAATGTTTATTGAACCAAATGTGTTGAATGCTGTCTAGCATAGCTTTTTCTCCTGGATGCGCTGGACTATGTACAGTGTTAATTATAACCTGGACCATTGAATCAGGAAGGAACCACACAGACTTTTCCTTCATCATCCATCCTTGATCCGTTTGAATCCCTCCTGATTCAGTCCATTTCTTTATTTCGTCTGGTGTAGCATGTGTCTGTATATCAATTACGTCAAGAGTAGGATCTTTAACCGTCATACAATGTGTTGGCGTCGGGACTATTGTCTTTGTCATGTCGGATGTTTGAGTTTGAGCAGTCTGTTTAGCTGTTCTGTCGGCTAGATCATTGCCTTGAGAAATGATATCAGTAACTTTCGTATGAGCTTTACATTTCATGATTGATATTGCAGTGGGTAGATGTATTGCATCTAATAAGGCATGAATGAGGGGTCCGTGCTGAATGTGGGCACCGTGGGAAGTTAAATAACCTCTCTCTCGCCACAGCACGCCGAAGTCATGTACAACTCCGAATGCATAACGTGAATCAGTGTATATGTTGACTTTTTTATTTGTGGCTTGAATACAGGCTTGGGTCAGAGCGATGAGCTCTGCGGCTTGAGCTGACAAGGTATTTATACAATTTGTTTCAATGATTTCAGTATCTGTTGTGACTGCGTAAGCGGCCACTAAGTCTCCTGTACTTGTTCTCATACATGAACCATCTACATACAACGTCAGGTCTGGGTCTGACAATGGGACATCGGTTAAGTCTTGTCTGGGTTTCGTCGTTATTGTAATAACTTCAATACAGTCATGGGCTAGTGGGTCTGTTCCGTTTACAGGTAAAAGTGTGGCAGGATTCAATGTGTTACAGCGTCTGATTTCTATATGTGGCTGAAACAATGTTAATTCATACCCTGTAAGTCGCGCTATAGTCAAGTGTTGTGTTTGCGTTCTATTCACAAGAACCTCTACTGCATGTGGTACTTGAACTGTCAATGGATGTCCTAACACTATGGCATCGCTTTGTCTGATTGCTAAAGCTGTTGCTGCCACTGATTTCAGGCACGCAGGCAAAGCCTGAGCTACGGGATCTAATGTACTAGAAAAATAAGCACATGGTTTGTGTGATCCTGCTTGTTCCTGTGTGAGTACTGACAAGGCAGTACCTTCGCGTTCTGTAACAAAAAGTGTAAACTGTTTACTGTAACATGGCGTTGCTAAGACAGGTGCTTGACATAAAGCTTTCTTTAGGCTTTCAAAAGCTTGTGTATGTTCCTGAGTCCAAGGGAGAACAGTCGATGTGGCTGCCTCCTGTGTTGTCAACTGAATGAGTGGTTTTGCTAGAAATGCATACTGAGGGATCCACTGCCTACAATATGAAGTGAGGCCTATGAAAGCCCGTACCTCCTTTTGTGTCTTGGGTATTGGCATGTTAGCTATTAACTGAATGCGGTCGGGTGTAAGCTGCCTTCCCTCCTTGGACAGCGAGTGTCCAAGATAAACAACTCGCTGGACACAGAATTGCAGCTTAGAAGGGGACACCTTGTGCCCCTTTTCGGCTAGGAATTGTAAAACTGTCAGTGATGCTTTCTCACATTCTGGTTCGCTTCTAGTGGTGATCAGCAGATCATCGACATATTGAAGCAAGGCAGTGTTAACTGGCATATGGATACTGTCGAGTTCTCGTTTCAGTGCTTGGCTATAGATGCTGGGGCTTTCTGTAAATCCTTGAGGTGCGCGGGAGAATTTAAAGCTACGTCCATTTAAACTAAATCCGAACAAATATTGGCTTTCCGGATCTATTGGGACGCTGAAAAAGGCATTCTTGAGATCAATTACAGTAAAGAATGTTGCTTCGGAATCAATAGCTGTTAGTAATGACGAGATATCTGGGACCACAGGGAATTGTGGCACAATGCATTTGTTTAATTCGCGCAGATCAATAACCAATCGATATACTGGCGGGGCCTTCGGATCTGTTTGTTTAAGAATCGGAATTATCGGTGAATTACATACATTGGAGTCTGTTTCCACAACCACTCCTTGGGCAATGAGCTCGTCAATGATTTGCAGTAAAGCCACTACAGCATCTGGTGGTAACTTGTATTGTCGCATTCGTGGTAGTACCACTCCTGCCTTTAGTGTGACTCGATATGGTGTAATATTCATGCAACCAACATCAGTAGGGCCTTGTGCCCATAGATGTGTAGGTAAAATCTGCAGTCGGGGATCCATGTCTCCAGACACATAGTGACCTTTAAAATCACGTAAAAACAATCTTACTCCTTCCGGAGAACAACATATTATAGCTCCTAGAGCTTTCAGTGTTTTTATTCCTAACAAGTTTTCTGGACATGATTTAGTAAGCAATAAATCTGTAGTTCGGGTCAAAGGTCCTATCGTAAGTGGAAGAGGTTGTGACACTTCATTAACAATAGGTTTTCCTGAAAAACCAAGGGAAATATTCTGTGAGCCTGAGAGGGGTGCCCCTGGAACTTCACTACGTTTTATAGTTGTTCGACTTGCCCCTGTATCGAGTAAAAATTTTCTGTCTTGGCCTAATAATTCACTATGTACATAAGGTCCTTCTTGGTCTACAGGGACCTCGATAAGGGGTAAGTCAACTTCCCTCTCTAGGCTTGTTCATGCGTATCGTTGATAATCAGGATAGTCGTACTGTGCGGTCTGGTACAGTTGTCGTGTCGTGGTTTGTGTGGCAGCAACAGGCAGCGCTGGTGCAGCCGGCACAAACTGTATAGACTGTGGTGGAGCTGGCATGGACTGTGCATGCTGCGGGGCTCCTTGTTCATTCTGATCCTGTCTAGGTGGCCGTGGTCTTTCTTTTGTATTACCTATGGCGATATTATGTTTCAAAACTGGACAATCGTGTACGTAATGACCTGGCTTTTTACAATAGTTGCATATCCCTTTTACAGGTCCTGTTGAATCACCGGAATGTGTCGTACCCTTTTTATGTCCTTCAGCTGGAACTGTCTGGGAGACTAGCATTTTCATTTTCGTGTCTTTCATGCGTCTTTGTTCATGTTCTTGTTCCTCTCTAATTCTATTGTGATGGTACTGTAACATTTGTAACATTTGTGATGGAGTGTTACCTTGCCAGGTACTCTCGAATTTTAATACTCTGTTCTTCACTTGAGGCAAGGCATTTTCTACTAATTTTGTCACAAACAGATGTGGGTATGATTCGCTACTTGCTTTTATGCCACTATTTATACCAAAACATTTTTCAAATCGGGCATAGAAATCACTAGTGTCTTCATCTTGCTTCTGTTTACAGGCTGAAATTGTACCCCAATCTTCCTTTTTCGTAGTTAATAAACGTGGCAGTACTTGTACTAGTAAACCTGGTAGTGCTTTAGTTTTATCCCCAAGCCCTGCTCCTGCAGTTCGGGCCTTTTCTTCTGCTTCTAATGCTGACCATTCTATCTTTTGGTCTCCTACCTCCCACTCTTTTTCCCTGAGTTTTTCATAAATGCCAGCAGGCATTAATACTTTTAATATTGTCATAATGTCGGGATAGTGTGGAAATGTGGATTTTCCTGGTCAGTTATGTCCCCTATCTTGGACCCCAACGGTTCTATGTGCATGTCACAAGTACATGTATGTTTCCTCCAGTTCCAGTTATGAAGACGCAAATACATGTGCGTCCACCGTCAACATGTCCTCTGTCAGATCCGCCATGAATAGGCCGGATATTCCATTCCTAAATATGAAAGGCCACCGGCTTTATATGGTTCACTTATGCCATTTTACAGTCCAGGCAAGTAGGCCCTGATTCTGTCATCAAACTCCTCTTGCCTTCTGCCTCTGAAAGCTCCAGTCTGAGCCTGCATCTGTGACCATGAACTTTGTCTCATTCTCTGCGCGGCTCACGAAGCCTGACATCAGCCTATTCTCTGCCAAGAACTGTATTTCACCTTCGAATTATCTGCTTCCCCCTCAGCCGATGCATTCCTGCCTAGTAGCTTAAGTAAACATTCTTCCAGATACCAAGCAAAAGGCCCGGCTTCTCTGTCCTCATGCAAGTAATTCATAGCCCTGTTACCATGGAATATTCCTACCCCCTCGCATTCAGTGTAGACACTCAGACGCTTGTACACGCACGCACAGTCAGTATAGAATAGATTCGGTCCGAGAGTCCTTCTTTTGTGGATAACATAGTTCTTTAAACATAGGATGTTAGATATGATTTGGGATTAGGTTGACTTGACCCCCCAGACTTTTCGTCTCCACATGTAGAGCTAATGTCAAGTCCCCTTCACCCCCTAGTTACACGTCAATTACACATCATGCTGCTGCGCGCGCATCTATGCCAAGTATTATCTTATAGATCCACCTATGTATGACATCATAACCAATCATGTTCCTTTTTTACTCCTTATTACACCCATTTTCGGTTACGCAGATAAAACGTCAATTTCCTTATCAATTGTTACGCCTACTGCATTCGCTTCATTGTAATGTATGTATTATAAAAGTTGCTTCTTGTCAATAAAGTATGTACTTCACTTCCTGAACCCCCGTGGTGATGGAACTTGGAGCATCCGATTATAATCGATCATTGGAATAAAGCCCATTCCGAAACTCTAATATCACGGATTCTGCCTCTCATTTTACTGAGCTATTTTATTATGATTCCGTATCAAATTCAGTCCCGGTAAAGGAATTTTATTTACCACATGATGGCGCCCGAACAGGGACACTTTCTCATCTCACGCGCCGGCGGTGAGTTGTAGGCCCGGTCTCCTGCCACAGCTGGACGGACAATTACGCGTACCAGCAGGATTTCCTGTATCTCCCTCCGGTCAAGCAGGGGCGACTGAGACTGCGATCAACACCCAGACGAGGCGGTGAGAAGTGCGAAGTATCCCGACCAGAGCCTAGCTGAGAGAGCAAGATCCGAGGTATACAGAGACCCACCAGTTCGAAGTCAAGCCCAGTTTCCGACGAGTCGAGTCGAGTCCAGTCCGGTTCAAGTTCAAGTTACCGAGGCCTTCCGTTTCCGAAGCTACCCGGTGAGTACCATTACTGGGGAGGCATTTCTGACGTGCACATAGTTTGTGCCGGTCAAGACGGGTTTGGGTACACAAATCCGGTCTGCACTGTTTTAGCAGTGTATCTGTACTGTTTAGCAGTATATCAAGTATTCCGAAGTATCTAGTTATTGTCAAGAATTATGCTTGGTGATCAGTTATGCAGACGATCATCATTGTTGTTTATTTTAAAGGTTAAAAATGCTTAATGTTCAATGTTTAATGTGTTAAACGTCCTGCATATTGTGGTATGAATGGTTGTTCATTAGTGTGCTTTTGTATTAAGTGTGTTCAAGATTAAGTATCAGATCAGTTGTCAATATGCCGCTCTTTTCGAAATTAAGACAGATCACTACTAGAAAAGGGGTACTTGAAGAAGCCGTCCCTATTCCTCCTAGGGATACTCCAGGGCACTTCATGTATCACAAACATGGCTTAGACGCTATATTATTTCTTGATTTATGGGTAGACTACACCAAGGGATTACCAGAAAGTCAGAGGTGGCCCGCAGCGGGGACCTGGGATGCAGAGTGCATCATGAAAGTCGAGGAAGAGTTATGGAAAAGGAAAGTCAGACAGTCACAGAAAGACGCCGTTGAGTTATGGCGTAAAGAATCTCATAGACGTACAGAAAAAGCACGTAGACAGGAAGAGAAGAGTAAAGAGAGTTCAAACAAAGTTCGAGAAAATCTATTAATTGAGGAAGGTATCCGAGTGAAATCAGAACAAGTAGATAGACAAAGAAATGCCCTCATGAATGGTATGTATCCCCTTCTAGCCGAAGGATTACCTAAGGCTACCCCAGAGATACCGAAAGACTTGCCACCCCCATTATTCCCAATTAAGGTACATCCTAAGGGGCATCCTAGAACCGCAGAAGATGTTTTTCTTTCCTCATATTTAGATGACGCAGCTCCCGAGTATGCTAATTCCGCCCCACATAGACCGCATACCAGGGAGGTCCAACGCCAAGATCCAGCACCCGTATCCCTACAGCAACAAATCGAGTCACAAGTTCCGGCAAGCACATCTGTTTCTGCATCCGTTCCTACAGCTACTTCTATAGCTGTGACCACACCTATAGTTGCTGTGTCACGTTCGACGAATCCTTTCACACCCGACGCCCCAGATGGGGCCACGGGAGGTGCTACCAATATTTTTTCCACGCCACCTAGAATAAATAAACTTATTTTTCAAGAGTCAGCGCATTCACGTACACCCAAATTCGTAAGTGACCGTGCGCTTAAGGAACTTCTTATAGATTGTAGATATGACCCGGTGCTCGGTAAAGAGGACGAAATGATCCTGGCATCATTACGTATCAGACGAGCCGCAGGGTATTTAGCGAAATTACCAGGAATGACTGCGCATCTAGATAAAATATATCATTTTGTTCAAACAGGGCGAGATCCAGAATGTATTAACAGAGCTATGGAATACCAGAAAGTAGAGATACAGGGGGAACTGTTACGTTTCCTCATAAACTGTGTGATCAGAAATCAAGACCGACCGGGGGTAGACCCGGATGCAATGCAAATTCTTACAAGATGGAGCCAGAATATATCAGAAGGGAGACACGATAAGCAAAATTGTATAATAGCCATGTGCCGAAAGATCCGTAAAGAAATAGAACGCCTACACGAAGAGAGATTAGAGGCAGACGAGTTCGAACAAAGCGAGGAAGAAGGGTCAGGACCGCCCGCGGGACAGTCAGACACCATAGCCTATGTAGGTAGAAGAAGATCTTGTAATAGGGATCAGACTAGATGTCATACTGATTCAATACGTCCAATATGTCCAGATAATAACAGGAATTTCCAAATACCTATAATTAATATAAGGTCTAACGAGCATTCGTTCCAAACCGCCGACAAACTACTCCGAGAACGAAGGGGTTATCATTTTCTCGATTCTATGGATGAACAAGATTTAGCCAGGGCAGCTGTCCATTGGGTGGACAGTCCCGGAAAATATAGTGATGCTACAGTAGTACGCACATTTTTGAATCTCACCCCAGTTGAGCAGAGGTTAGCTGGGATTTATATGATTCAACAACTCATTATACTATATCGGAGTCAGCATTCGGACCCTGGTCCCTTACCTGACATATTGACTGAATTGCTTATGAATAAATGGAGAGGTCCAGGTACTGAATTAATTAAAGAAATTCTAGTATCAAGAAAGCAGTATATTCTTTTTGTATGCTCAGAGCATGTCTCATTGCCCGGCAAGGAAAGAACCACGTATCACATGGATAGACAGAATCCCTTACGAGAAGTGCACCCAATAAAAGGCGAGGACAATGAGTTTAGGCGCGTATTTGTATATACGCCCATATCAAAAATAGAACTGTTACAAATGAAGAAAGTGGTACCCAGTCATGACAAAGATCCAGCGGGTTTTCACCGAGAAATTAAAGACATGTTACTCATGGGAGAGTATACCTATCCCGACATTATGACAATATTAAAGGTGTTGATGCCTGCTGGCATTTATGAAAAACTCAAGGAAAAAGAGTGGGAGGTAGGAGACCAAAAGATAGAATGGTCAGCATTAGAAGCAGAAGAAAGGGCCCGAGGTCCAGGTTCGGGGCTTGGGGACAAAACTAAAGCACTACCAGGTCTACTAGTACAGGTACTGCCACGTTTATTAACTACGAAAAAGGAAGATTGGGGTACAATTTCAGCCTGTAAACAGAAGCAAGATGAAGACACTAGTGATTACTATGCCCGATTCGAGAAATGTTTTGGTATAAATAGTGGCATAAAAGCAAGTAGCGAATCATACCCGCATCTGTTTGTAACAAAACTAGTAGAAAATGCTCTGCCCCCAGTAAAGAATAGAGTATTAAAATTCGAGAGTACCTGGCAAGGTAACACCCCATCACAAATGTTACAAATGTTACAGTACCATCACAATAGAATTAGAGAGGAACAAGAACATGAACACAGACGCATGAAAGACACGAAAATGAAAATGCTAGTTTCCCAGACAGTTCCAGCTGAAGGACATAAAAAGGGTATGACACATTCCGATTCAGCAGGACCTGTAAAAGGGACATGCAATTATTGTAAAAAGCCAGGTCATTACGTACACGATTGTCCAGTTTTAAAACATAATATCGCCATAGGTAAAACACAAGAAAGATCACGGCCACTAAGACAAGATCAGAATGAACAAGGAGCTATGCAGCATGCCCAGGCCATGCCAGCCGCACAACAGCCAATACAGTTTGTGCCAGCTGCACCACCGTTGCCTGCTGCTGCCACACAGACCACAACACGACAAATGTATCAGACTGCACAGTATGAATATCCTGAGTATCAGCGTTACGCATGAACTAGCCTAGAGAGGGAAGTTGACTTGCCCCTTATCGAGATTCCGGTAGATCAAGAAGGACCTTATGTACATAGTGAATTATTAGGTCAAGATAGAAAATTTTTACTCGATACAGGGGCAAGTCGAACAACTATAAAACGTAGTGAAGTTCCAGGGGCACCCCTCTCAGGCTCTCAGAATATTTCCCTTGGTTTTTCAGGAAAACCTATTGTTAATGAAGTATCACAGCCTCTTCCACTTACGATAGGACCTCTGACCCGAACTACAGATTTATTGCTTACTAAATCATGTCCAGAAAACTTGTTAGGAATAAAAACGTTGAAAGCCCTAGGAGCCATAATATGTTGTTCTCCGGAAGGAGTAAGGTTGTTTTTACGTGATTTTAAAGGTCACTATGTATCTAGAGACATGGATCCCCGACTGCAGACTTTACCTACACATCTATGGGCACAAGGCCCTACTGATGTTGGTTGCATGAATATTACACCATATCGAGTCACACTAAAGGCAGGAGTGGTGCTACCACGAATGCGACAATACAAGTTACCACCAGATGCTGTAGTGGCTTTACTACAAATCATTGACGAGCTAATTGCCCAAGGAGTAGTTGTAGAAACAGACTCCAATGTATGTAATTCACCGATAATTCCGGTTCTTAAACGAACAGATCCTACAGCCCCGCCAGTATATCGATTGGTTATTGACCTGCGCGAGTTAAACAAATGCATTGTGCCACAATTTCCTGTGGTCCCAGATATCTCGTCATTATTGACAGCTATTGATTCCGAAGCAACATTCTTTACTGTAATTGATCTCAAGAATGCCTTTTTCAGCGTCCCAATAGATCCGGAAAGCCAATATTTGTTCGGATTTAGTTTAAATGGGCGCAGCTTTAAATTCTCACGCGCACCTCAAGGATTTACAGAAAGCCCCAGCATCTATAGCCAAGCACTGAAACGAGAACTTGACAGTATCCACATGCCAGTTAACACTGCCTTGCTTCAATACGTCGATGATCTGCTGATCACCGCGAGAAGCGAACCGGAATGTGAAAAAGCATCACTGACAGTTTTACAATTTCTAGCCGAAAAGGGGCACAAGGTGTCCCCTTCTAAGCTGCAATTCTGTGTCCAGCGAGTTGTTTATCTTGGACACTCGCTGTCCAAGGAGGGAAGGCAGCTTACACCCGACCGCATTCAGTTGATAGCTAACATGCCAATACCCAAGACACAAAAGGAAGTACGAGCTTTCATAGGCCTCACGTCATATTGCAGACAGTGGATCCCTCAGTACGCATTTCTAGCAAAACCACTCATTCAGTTAACCACACAGGAGGCAGCCACACCGACTGTTCTCCCTTGGACTCAGGAACACACACAAGCTTTTGAAAGCCTAAAGAAAGCTTTATGTCAAGCACCCGTTTTAGCAACGCCATGTTACAGAAAACAGTTTACACTCTATGTTACTGAACGCGAAGGTACTGCCTTGTCAGTACTCACACAGGAACAAGCAGGAGCACACAAACCATGTGCTTATTTTTCTAGTACATTAGATCCCGTAGCGCAGGCTTTGCCTGCATGCCTGAAATCAGTGGCAGCGACAGCTTTAGCAATCAGACAAAGCGATGCCATAGTGTTAGGACATCCATTGACAGTTCAAGTACCACATGCAGTAGAGGTTCTTGTAAATAGAACGCAAACACAACACTTGACTATAGCACGACTTACAGGGTATGAACTTACATTGTTTCAGCCACATATAGAAATCAGACGCTGTAACACATTGAATCCTGCCACACTTTTACCTGTAATCGGAACAGACCCACTAGCTCATGACTGTATTGAAGTTATTACAATAACAACAAAACCCAGACAAGACTTAACCGATGTCCCATTGTCAGATCCAGACCTGACCTTGTATGTAGATGGTTCATGCATGAGAACAAGTACAGGAGAGTTAGTAGCCGCTTACGCAGTCACAACAGATACTGAAGTCATTGAAACTAATCGTATAAATACCTTGTCAGCTCAAGCCGCAGAGCTCATCGCTCTGACACAAGCCTGTATTCAAGCCACGAATAAAAAAGTCAACATATACACTGACTCACGTTATGCATTCGGAGTTGTACATGACTTCGGCGTGCTGTGGCGAGAGAGAGGTTATTTAACTTCCCACGGTGCCCACATTCAGCACGGACCCCTCATTCATGCCTTATTAGATGCAATACATCTACCCACTGCAATATCAATTATGAAATGTAAGGCTCATACGAAGGTTACTGATATCATTTCCCAAGGCAATGATCTAGCCGACAGAACAGCTAAACAGACTGCTCAAACTCAAACCCCCGACATGACAAAGACAATAGTCCCGACACCGACACATTGTATGACAGTTAAAGATCCTACTCTTGACGTAATTGACATACAAACACATGCTACACCAGACGAAATAAAGAAATGGACTGAATTAGGAGGGATCCAAACGGACCAAGGATGGATGATGAAGGAAAAGTCTGTATGGTTCCTTCCTGATTCAATGGTCCAAGTTATAATTAACACTATACATAGTCCAGCACATCTAGGAGAAAAAGCTATGCTAGACAGCATTCAACACATTTGGTTCAATAAACATTTACGAGCAGCAGCCAAACAAAAGGTCCGTACCTGTATGATCTGTTGTCAGTTTAACCCAGGAAAAAGCGTTCCCGTAGAACAGGGTGGATTTCATCCTCCTCATCATCCTTTTGAAGTACTCCAGATGGATTATATCCAGATGGAACGATGTCGAGGATTCAAATATGTTCTTGTAGTTGTCTGCGCTCTGTCCCGTTGGACAGAGGCATACCCGGTTTCAGATTACACTGCCCCGACTACTGCCAAACAGTTGGTTCGAGAATTCTTCCCACGATACGGTTTACCACGTGCTGTTCACTCAGATAACGGCCAGCCGTTCTCATCCGAATTAATGAAACACGTTTCACTTCTGTTAGGATATCAGTGGAAATTCCACTGTGTCCGACACCCCGAGGCAGCAGGTCTCGTAGAAAGACATAACCAGATACTGAAAATCAGAATGTCCAAAATATGCAGAGAGAAAGGTGTCGACTGGGTAGTAGCGTTGCCCGTTGCACTCTTTTACATGAGAATGGTAGCACACTCTCGAACAGGGCTATCCCCGTATGAGGTGATCTTCGGCAGACCACCGAATATGTGGGGGACGCCTGTACCACGCAAAATAACTGATATTGACTGTAATATGCTGACAGATTACTTGGCTTCCTTGATGTCTGCACTACAATCTTGTCGTTCACAGGTAGCTGCAGCCTTTCCCGACAACACTGAAGTGAAACCCCATGACGTTGTTCCGGGTGATCTTGTCTTTGTGAGGAATTTCGACCGAAAGACTCAGCTGGAGCCCAGGTGGAAATCACCCAAGTTGGTCCTGCTGACCACAAGGACAGCCGTGAAGATCGAGGGCCGCAAGGGCTGGATTCATTCAAGTCATATCAAGAAATTTCATGGACTATCCTCGGATATAGACATTGTGCCCTGCACTCCCTCACAGACTGATTCAAAACTTCCCTTTGTTGAACCGACTGACTCTGAGAACTACAAACTAAAGCTTAGGCCCAACAAGTCGAGCAATTTGATTGTTTAAGTCCTCTCCAAGGTGAAGCGGTTGAATTGTCTCTGACATGTATCCCTTGGACCTGAGTAGAGGAAATACCCGGAAAATGTTGAAACGACAGGCGTATTGTAAATCACTGCGTAGCCACTGTATAGTGACATTATTAATTCTGTTTTTATTGAGTCTTTTAATAATTATTACAAGTATGTTGTTGCACATATATTACCCTATTTCTAGACACGTTTATAATGTTATTGCTGAACATTCTTTTAGTGACTTACCTCCGCATGAATTGTCTTATAGACTTGCGCTGCGCAATAACACTTTCATTAGTATGTTACATCATTCCCATCAGACTAGTAATGCCACCAATTGTTGGGTGTGTGGCCGACTCCCTCCCTATCAGAATTATGAAGGAGTCCTGCCTTTCTTTCCACATCCATTTACACATAATGGCTCCTGTGGAGCATGGTTTAGTTTAATCAATTCCATAGACTCAGACACCGCAGTTTACCAAGATCATTGGATATGGGGAAACCTGAACCTAGTTTTACTCAAGGTCTGCTACCCTGACAAGGAGGGTCGCCCCAAAAGAACAGGAACTGATCTAGAAAATGAAGTATATGGATTAGGTAATTTTACACCTAATCTCATGATTCTAAATGTCGTATCCGAAGTTGAACTAGTCTTACCCACCATGTCAGTATTCCCAGCGAAGGGTGAATTGTGTGTAAGAAAGGTTGGTTCCATACATATGGGCCATAGTAAATGCACTACTATAGTAGAATTCAGTGATCAAGGAAAATCTTCATTTAGAGCTTCTCGCCACTCCTACTTTATATGTGGTCAGACGGCATATATGCGTCTACCTCTAGATTGGGATGGTACCTGCTACATTGCATTCCTTTTGCCACCTGTTTTCCTAGCTCCTCCTGATTATTACAGAAATATTCATTTAGTACACAACAGAGAGCGGAGAGATCTCCCCATTGTCGATTACACTGAGATGGCATGGGACAAGTATGTAGATTTTAATAAAGGCATCTTTCCCTATATAGGTACTGTTACTAATAGTAAGCTGATACGTAGGTTAACTAGAACCCTTGAAGCAGTAGTGAATGAGACTATTTCCGCCTTAGGCAATTTAACGGAAGAGCAGTCTGCTATGCGGATTGTTGTGCTTCAAAATCGTCTTGTCCTTGACGTCATCCTGGCTGATAGGGGCGGAGCTTGTAGGGTCATCGGATCAAGCTGCTGCGTATTCATACCAGAAAATTCGCCATCTGTATATAAAGCCATCACTCGCCTTCATAAGATTGTAAACCAGATACACCAGAACCCAGGCACTTGGACTTGGTCCAGTTGGTTTTGGAGTGTGATATCAGCCTGGGGATGGAGAGTTTATCCTTCCTAGGTATTGGCCTTCTCATACTATTCAGTTGCTGTCTATGTCTACAATGTGGACCAGCGATCTGTGGTCTGTGTGCCACATCGTGTATTCCACCACCAAGATTTCATTCAAGATCACGGAAGAAGAAAGAAGAACAAATGATGCTACATGAACAGATCAATGGATTGATGAAGATTGATATCTCTTGAAGGGCAAGTAGGGGACAAGGAGGGAATGTGGAAATGTGGATTTTCCTGGTCAGTTATGTCCCCTATCTTGGACCCCAACGGTTCTATGTGCATGTCACAAGTACATGTATGTTTCCTCCAGTTCCAGTTATGAAGACGCAAATACATGTGCGTCCACCGTCAACATGTCCTCTGTCAGATCCGCCATGAATAGGCCGGATATTCCATTCCTAAATATGAAAGGCCACCGGCTTTATATGGTTCACTTATGCCATTTTACAGTCCAGGCAAGTAGGCCCTGATTCTGTCATCAAACTCCTCTTGCCTTCTGCCTCTGAAAGCTCCAGTCTGAGCCTGCATCTGTGACCATGAACTTTGTCTCATTCTCTGCGCGGCTCACGAAGCCTGACATCAGCCTATTCTCTGCCAAGAACTGTATTTCACCTTCGAATTATCTGCTTCCCCCTCAGCCGATGCATTCCTGCCTAGTAGCTTAAGTAAACATTCTTCCAGATACCAAGCAAAAGGCCCGGCTTCTCTGTCCTCATGCAAGTAATTCATAGCCCTGTTACCATGGAATATTCCTACCCCCTCGCATTCAGTGTAGACACTCAGACGCTTGTACACGCACGCACAGTCAGTATAGAATAGATTCGGTCCGAGAGTCCTTCTTTTGTGGATAACATAGTTCTTTAAACATAGGATGTTAGATATGATTTGGGATTAGGTTGACTTGACCCCCCAGACTTTTCGTCTCCACATGTAGAGCTAATGTCAAGTCCCCTTCACCCCCTAGTTACACGTCAATTACACGTCATGCTGCTGCGCGCGCATCTATGCCAAGTATTATCTTATAGATCCACCTATGTATGACATCATAACCAATCATGTTCCTTTTTTACTCCTTATTACACCCATTTTCGGTTACGCAGATAAAACGTCAATTTCCTTATCAATTGTTACGCCTACTGCATTCGCTTCATTGTAATGTATGTATTATAAAAGTTGCTTCTTGTCAATAAAGTATGTACTTCACTTCCTGAACCCCCGTGGTGATGGAACTTGGAGCATCCGATTATAATCGATCATTGGAATAAAGCCCATTCCGAAACTCTAATATCACGGATTCTGCCTCTCATTTTACTGAGCTATTTTATTATGATTCCGTATCAAATTCAGTCCCGGTAAAGGAATTTTATTTACCACAATAGGTATACTCTCCCATGAGTAACATGTCTTTAATTTCTCGGTGGAAACCCGCTGGGTCTTTGTCATGACTGGGTACCACTTTCTTCATTTCTAACAATTCTATTTTCGATATGGGCGTATATACAAATACGCGTTTAAACTCATTGTCCTCGCCTTTTATTGGGTGCACTTCTCGTAAGGGATTCTGTCTGTCCATGTAATACGTGGTTCTTTCCTTAATGGGCAGTGAGACATGTTCTGAGCATACAAAAAGAATGTACTGTTTTCTTGATTCTAGTATTTCTTTAATTAATTTAGTACCTGAACCTCTCCATCTATTCATGAGTAATTCAGTCAATATATCAGGCAAGGGACCAGGATCCGAATGCTGACTCTGATATAGTATAAGGAGTTGTTGAATCATATAAATCCCAGCTAAACGCTGTTCATCTGGGGTGAGATTCAAAAAAGTGCGTGCTACTGTATCATCACCATACTTTCCGGGACTGTCAACCCAATGGACAGCTGACCTGGCTAATTCTTGTTCATCCATAGAATCGAGAAAATGATAACCCCTTCGTTCTCGGAGTAATTTGTCAGCGGCTTGGAACGAATGCTCGTTAGACCTTATATTAATTATAGGTGTTTGGAAATTCCTGTTATTATCTGGACATATCGGACGTATCGGGTCAATAAGACATCTATTACTATTACAAGATCTTCCTCTACCTACATAAGCTATGGTGTCTGACTGTCCTGTGGGCAGTCCTGATCCTTCCTCCTCGCCTTGTTGGAACTGGTCTACCGCTAATCTTTCTTCGTGTAGGCGTTCTATTTCTTTACGGATCTTTCGGCACATGGCTATTATACAATTTTGCTTATCATGTCTCCCTTCTGATATATTCTGGCTCCATCTGGTAAGAATTTGCATTGCTTCCGGGTCTACCCCCGGTCGGTCTTGATTTCTGATCACACAATTTATAAGGAAACGTAACAGTTCCCCCTGTATCTCCACTTTCTGGTATTCCATAGCTCTGTTAATACATTCTGAATCTCGCCCTGTTTGAACAAAATGGTATATATTATCTAGATGCGCAGTCATTCCTGGTAACTTCCCTAAATACACTGCCGCTCGTCTGATACGTAATGATGCCAGGGTCATTTCGTCCTCTTTGCCGGGCACAGGGTCATATCTACAATCTATAAGAAGTTCCTTTAGCGTACGGGCATTTATGAGTTTGGGGGTACGTGAATGTGCTGACTCTGGAAAGGTAAGTTTATTTATTCTGGGTGGCGTAGAAAAAATGTTGGTAGCACCTCCCGTAGCCCCGTCTGGGGTATCGGGCGTGAAAGGATTCGTTGAACGCGATACAGCAACTATAGGTGTGGACACGGCTATAGAAGTAGCTGTAGGAACAGATGTAGAAACAGATGTGCTTGCCGGAACTTGTGTCAGGATTTGTTGCTGTAGAGGTACAGATACTGGATCTTGGCGTTGAACCTCCCTGGCAGGCGGTCTATGTGGGGCGGAATTAGCATACTCGGGAGCTGCGTCATCTAAATATGAGGAAAGAAAAACGTCTTCTGCGGTTCTAGGATGCCCCTTAGGATGTGCTTTTATTGGAAACAATGGGGGTGGCAAGTCTTTTGGTATCTCCGGAGTAGCCTTAGGTAATCCCTCGGCCAGGAGGGGATACATACCATTCATAAGGGCATTTCTTTGTCTGTCTACTTGTTCTGATTTCACTCGGCTACCTTCTTCAATTAATAGATTTTCTCGGACTTTATTTGAATTCTCTCTATTTTTCTCTTCCTGTCGGAGTGCTTTTTCTGTACGTCTATGAGATTCTTTACGCCATAACTCAATGGCGTCTTTCTGCGACTGTCTGACTTTCCTTTTCCATAACTCTTCCTCTACTTTCATGATGCACTCTGCATCCCAGGTCCCAGCTGCGGGCCACCTCTGACTTTCTGGTAATTCCTTGGTGTAGTCTACCCATAAATCAAGAAATAATATAGCGTCTAAGCCATGTTTATGATACATGAAGTACCCTGGAGTGTCCCTAGGAGGAATAGGAACGGCTTCTTCGAGTACCCCTTTTCCTGTTATTATCTGTCTTAATTTCGAAAAGAGCGGCATATTGAGAACTGATCTGATACTTGATTTTGAACAAACTTAATACAGTAAACACGATAATGAACAGTCATTCACACCACAATATGCAGAACGTACTTAAAACATTTAACATTTAACATTTAACTGAGCAACAATGATGATGACGATCTAAGGAAAACTTAATCACTAAACATAATACTCGACATTAACTGAATTATTCTGAATTTATATACTTGATATACTAGATATACTGCTAAACAGTACAGATACACTGCTGAAACAGTGCAGACCGGATTTGTGTACCCAAACCCGTCTTGACCGGCACAACCTATGTGCACGTCAGAACGCCTCCCCAGTAATGGTACTCACCGGGTAGCTCGGAAACGGAAGGCCTCGGAAACTGAACTGAACTTGAACCGGACTGGACTCGACTCGAACACTTCGGAAACTGGACTCGACTCGGGACTTCGGAAACTGGTGGGCCTCTGTATACCTCGGATCTTGCTCTCTCAGCTAGGCTCTGGTCGGGATACTTCGCACTTCTCACCGCCTCGTCTGGGTGTTGATCGCAGCCTCAGTCGCCCCCGCTTGACCGGAGGGAGATACAGGAAATCCTGCTGGTACGCGTTGTTGTCCGTCCAGCTGTGGCAGGAGACCGGGCCTGCAACTCACCGCCGGCGCGTGAGATGAGAAAGTGTCCCTATTCGGGCGCCATTCATGTGGTAAATAATTTAATTACCGGGACTTAATTTGATACAGAAACTTAATAAAATAGCTCAGTAAATAAGTGGTATTAGAGGTTCGGAATGGGCTTTATTCCAATGGTCGATTATAATCGGTTGCTCCAAGTTCCATCACCAAGAAGGTTCAGGAAGTGAAGTACATACGTTATTGACAATCAATCACTTTTATACAATAGGCATTACAGTGAAGCAAATACAAGAGGCGTAACAATTGATAGTGTGGATAATATATTCGTGCGTAGCAAAAATAGGCGTAACTGGGAGTGATGAAAGAACGTCATTAGATGTGATGTCATAATAGGGTGGTTCTATGAAAGAATTTCGCAATGTCAGCAGAAATACTTGGCAGAAATGCGCGCGCAGCAGCATGACGTGTAATTGACGTGCAACTAGGGGGTGAAGGGGACTTGACATTTAGCTCTACATGTGGCGACAGAAGTCTGGAGGGTCAAGTCAACCTAATCCCAAATCATATCTAACATCCCATGTTTAAAGAACTATGTTATCCAAAAGAGAGGTCTCTTCGAGTAGAATCTTATTCTATACTGACTATACTGACTGTTAGTGCGTGTACAAGCGTCTAAGTGTCTACACTAGATGCGAGGGCGGAAATCTTTCATAGTAATAGGGCTATGAATTACTTGCATAAAGACAGAGAAGCCGGGCCTTTGCTCGGTAGCTGGAAGAATGTTTACTTAAACTGCTAGACAGGAATGCATTGAGCAGGGAACGGAGCAGATAATTTCGAAGGTGAAATACAGTTTTTGGCAGGCAATAGGCTGATGTCAGGCTTCGTGAGCCGCGCAGAGAATGAGACAAAGTTCATGGTCACAGATGCAGGCTCAGACTGGAGCTTTCAGAGGCAGAAGGCAAGAAGAGTTTGATGACAGAATCAGGGCCTACTTGCCTGGACTGTAAAATGGCATAAGTGAACCATATAAAGCCGGTGGCCTTTCATACTTAGGAATGGAATATCCAGCCTATTCATGGCGGATCTGACAGAGGACATGTTGACGGTGGACGCACATGTGTTTGCGTCTTCATAACTGGAACTGGAGGGAACATACATGTACTTGTGATTCATACATGAAACCGTTGGGGTCCAAGATAGGGGACATAACTGATCAGAAAAATCCATATTTCCACACTTCCGGAGGGGATTCTAGTGGTTGGGGGGGATTTTAACGCTGTGGTTTCCGGGACTGAGGATCGTCACCCCCCTAGGGATCTCCCCCGTGCCAAAGCGTGGTTGTCCGGCCTCTTGGACACCTTGGGGCTGGTGGATTGTTGGCGGTTGAAACACCCTACGCAGATACAGTACACTTTTCATTCCGGGGCTCATGGCAGTCTTTCGAGGCTTGATTATGTCCTAATGCCAGCGGCACAGGCGGGGAGGGTTGGGGAGGTACGACATTTGGCGCGGGGTATTTCAGACCACTCCCCGCTCCTGTTGCACTTCGACATTGTCCCGAGGGGGGAGGGGAGGGTGGTCCCGATTAATCCCTGGTACCTGCGTGACCCCGCAATTCGCACAGATTTGGTTAAATCCCTTAAGCGATATTTTGAAGACAATGTGGGGTCTGTGTCGTCTGCGGTCTCTCTGTGGGAGGCGTTTAAGACGGTACTCCGGGGGGAGGCCCTATCCCTTATTTCCCATTCCCGGAGGTGCGAGCGGGAGGAGGTGACCCGTATTGAAACTGAGATAACTGAGTTGGAGGGTGATTTGGAGTGTGGGGTGATGGAGGACAAATTGCATACTCTCCGGCTCAAGCAGGCGGACTACAAGGCCCTCGTCACGGAGGCAGCCAGGGGCCTCAGTAGAGAGCAAAAAGGGAGACTGTATGATGTGGGTGATAGGGCTGGTAAACTGATTGCGTGGCTGGATAAAAAGGAGAGAGCGAGTCGAGTTGTCCCGTCGATTGAGAAATTGGATGGTGTATGTGTCACTGACCCAGGAGAAATTGTTGATTGCTTTGCAGAATATTTCCGTGGGGTGTACTCCCCGGTATCTTCCCGCTCGGAAGAGGACTCCCACGCCTTGCTTAAAGACATTGCGCTGCCTTCCCTTTCGGAGGAGGATAAAGTGTTGTTGGACGCGACCCCAACATCTGAGGAGATTGCCTCGCCATACGCTCGGTCGCCTCCGGCAAGGCCATGGGTCCTAATGGCCTTCCCATCGAATTGTATAAACTACGACCGGATACGCTGGCGCCGCATCTCCGTGCTATGCTCCTCGCGGCCCGCTCGGCGGGTTCCCTCCCGCTGGACCAGCGTCTGGCCACTATCGTGGTTATTCATAAGGAGGGGAGGCCGCGGGATCGGGTCACGTCCTACAGGCCCATTTCGCTGCTGAATGCGGAACCCAAAATTCTCGCCAAGGTGCTGGCTAATCGGCTGGTTAGCGTGGTGTGCGATCTGATTCACCAGGATCAGTCCGGCTTTATCCCTCATCGCAACACCGCGCTCAACCTGCGGCGTTTGCATGGGGTGCTCGCGCGGGTCCCGTTCATACGAGAGCCGGCCATTTTGGCGTCCCTGGACGCCACTATGGCGTTCGACACGCTTGAGTGGCCTTATATTTGGGCGACACTGGCGAAGTTTGGTTTTGGCCTGGGATTCATTGGTTGGGTGAAATTGTTGTACTCCGGACCGCTGGCGCAGGTGGCGGTGAACGGTAGAGTGTCGGCTCCGTTTGAGCTGGGCAGGGGCACGCGGCAGGGCTGCCCGTTATCACCGCTCCTCTTCGCGCTTGCCTTGGAGCCCCTGGCGGAGTGGCTGCGGTGGCACCCTTCTATCCGTGGTCTTCGATGGACCGCCGAGTATGAGGATCGCGTATCCCTTTACGCTGACGATATTCTTTTATACCTTGCTTCCCCGCGTAAATCACTGATTGTACTAGTTGATGTTTTGCACTCATTTGGCCGCAACTCCGGCTTAGTCATCAACTGGGCTAAATCTTGTGTGTATGTCCTTTCCGGGGAGGCTCCTATCCTTCCGCGGGGTTGTCCTATCCAGATCGCCCCGCAGGGATTTAAGTACCTGGGTATCTTCATTACCCTGGACGCTGAGGCCCGATATAAACAGAACTCGCTCCCCCCCCTCCAGCGCCTGAAGGATGACGTGGCGCGTTGGAGGCGCTTGCCGCTCTCACCGCTCGGCCGCGCGGCATTGTTTAAGATGATGTCGCTGCCACGTTTCCTATACGCTTTACAGAACACGATGGACGTTGTCCCGGCGCGCTACTTTCGCGAGGTGGAGAATCTGCAGCGACGCCTGTTCTGGGAGGGTAGGCCGCGTATCGCCCTTGCGAAGCTGACGCTCCCGTGGTACGACAGGGGGGTCGCCCTCCCAGACATCAAACGGTATTACTGGGCCTCCCAGCTGGCTGGGATAAACCACGGCCTTTATGGGCCCGCTCTTAACCCGGCCTTTGAAATGGATAAACTGTTACTGCCGGGTGGCGACTATAATCGGGCGCTTTAGTCTAGATCGCTTGACGCACGTCTGACGGGCCCTACGTGGGTCGCGGTACGGGTGTGGCACGCGGCAAACTTGGCGATGGGGTGGAAGGATCGGTTGACCCGGGCGACGCCGCTGTATGCATCTGAGCGGTTGGGCTCCCTGTGGACCTCGAAGGGCTTTGAGAAGTGGGACATGATAGGCATCAGCAAGGTGGGCGATCTCTGGACGAGAAGGGGATTCAAAATGTTCAAGGTGCTGCAGACGGAATTCCAGTTGCAGGACAGGGAGTACTTTCGCTATATACAGGTCCGTCACGCGCTGTGCTCCGTATTCCCGGATGATGCCTCCATCCCGGAGTACTCCCCCCTGGAAGATAGAGTGCTAGATGGGCATGTACCGGACGGCACGATTTCATTAATTTACAAAAAGCTCATCAATGATCGCTCGGGACTGCTGACTAGCCTTCGTGAGGCGTGGGGGGCTGATGGATTGGAGCTGGATGACGAGGACTGGGTGTCTGCGGTGGCCTCCCCGAAAGAGGTGGCCATACCGGCTCGCCTTCGCTTCGTCCAGCTCAAGATACTCCATAGGGTCTATGTTACGGGGCCGGGTCTGATGCGTATGGGCTATGCCGTGGACGGGTTGTGTAAGTGTGGGTGTGGTTCTTCAGGGACCTTCCTCCATATTTTGTGGGAATGCCCGGAGGTGGCGCGATTCTGGCGTGGTGTGCATGCGGTGTTGCATGTGACGCTGCTTCCCGAGGCGAGGAGATGTCTGCTAAATGTGTGGGAGCCGACTGACTACTCAGTGCCGCAGACGTGGTGGGTGACTCTGGGATATATGGTGGCCAAGCGCGATATTGCGCAATTGTGGGGTTCCCAGAGGTTGCCAACGGTCTCAGCGTGGAAGGACAACATGGATTGGTGTATGTCTCGGGAAAAGGTAGTGTATGTTGCGAGAGGTAAGCCTGGGAAATGGGTGAAAGTGTGGGGCCCCTGGAACACCTACCGTGGCGGAATTTGTACCCCGCCGCTGACGCCTGATCTGTCACTGGCCCCGTCTCCTTAGTCTGCTTGTCTCCCTGGTTCTGGGCATTGAGTTCACTTTGTCTCCGTCCCGACCTATCCCCCCCCCGCTATTCTTGTGGATCGGTAGGGTCCTCCCCAGGGAAGCTCATGCTGCTGCTTTGACTATTGGCTGCCTTGTGGGTTTGTTTTTTGTTTCTTATATAAAAATGAAACCGTCATGTGGGGGTCCGGACGGTGTGGCTGCCAACGCTTCTTTCAACTCCTGTGACCTCTCTCACGCCGCAGCGTGTGTTTACTGATTGTATTATCTGCTCTTACTGTTTGCTAGCGGCCGGCCTGAAGGTTGTAGGCCCATCTTTGTATATCTTTTGGATTCTGTAATAAACGGTTTCAAAAAAAAAAAAAAAATCATTAGAGCACCACAAGTAACTATTATATGTTTTATGAACATTCATTTTGCCATCTTCACAATTTTGCTCTGCTTCATTTAATCAATTATACCTTATTCTCTATTCTTGGTTACAATATTCACTGTGCATAGAACACTGCTATTAATCAATAAATATTTTTTTAATTCATATATTTACATCATGATGCCATTTGCTATTTGACTACTACTAGTGAGATTCACCATTCACTACCAAATTTATTCACCTCCAACTTATTATGTATCAAATTCTGACCTAAACATTCACGAACATTGAGGTCATTCTTGTTTTGCGCCCGGGTTATACACAACATCATTATATAACACCAATTACCATACCTCATCATGAAACTTCTTTTTCATAATCGCTTATTGTAGGTTTATTTATTGAATGTCACTTGCTTGGTTTGGATCTATGACAACATAAGATAAATGGAAACCATGTTTCACCACAGCTGGAGCATTATAACCATCATGTAATTCATATCATCATTTGATTCAATAAGTGGCTGTGGATAGTACCTCTAATATACAGGTATCAGACAACACCTGTGCAGCTTTAAAGATGGGGTCTCAAGAATTAACTTCCCTATCATGGATCTTCTGTTTGGTCACCATGCTTTTATGTAGATCTCAATATCACTAAACAAAAAAGTTACAATATCTCATTTTTCCATTTATAGTTATCGTTATTATTACACTTCATATTTTATTCTGAATTGTGCCATAAACGTAGTACCATGTACCTATATAATGATAGATACTATACTGATGCTTTGTATTTACACTTTGTTGACATTGTTAATGTACATTTCTATATGTCTATACTAATGTTCCCATGTCCTTCCTCGGATATCGTGCTGGTTATCCAATATTGTACCAGTGGAGCCAAATCCAGTTACTCTCTCCCTCAGATACGTATTTTGTGGCTCTGCTATCTTGCCCTATCCTCATAACCTTTTGTAATCCGCAATCTACCTGGTCCAAATATCATGAATACTATTACATGCAAATTATTTCACAACAGACCTTTAAGGTGTCTGTCCTATTCATATATTCGGTCAAAGATCTTATATCATGGGCCCATTCTAAAATTTTCAGCCCAAAATAAAACATGTCATTACAATAATGATATTCTCTTCTGTGATTTCCCATTGTGCGTATCCTGCAGTTTTCGACACGGGCATGTTCCCTTTCCCCGTCACCTGTAAGCGTAGTCGCTCTCACAACGTTCAGCGGTGTGTTCCCAGAAAAAAGGGGACCATTGCCAAATTCAAAGTTCAGATATCACCACCAATTACTACCACCTGATACCATTTCATTCATTTAAAAATATTTTGCATTGGGCTGTCATTTTTGTTTATTTGGATTGGACGTCAGTCCGCCATCTTCAAAAGTCTATTACTCATAGCAATGTATTATCATAACATCCAAAACATTTTCTATTTAAGGTTTGTGTTATTTAATTCTACATTTCAATATTATTTTTTGAATACCCTACTATTAGAGGTTAACTCACTCCATAATAATCCAATAATGGACACTGGATCAAATTATCCGTCCAGTATGTGCAAATTACGCACGGAAAGTGGCAATTATCTTCTAAATTTATCAAAAGAAGAGCATATGTTCCTATATCATGTCAGTATATTAAATAGTGCTCTGTAAAGCTTAAACACTTCTCTATTACATTATGTCCATCTGGCATCTTTGACTGCCCACAGCTTAGGGCAGTGGATTGCTATTCCACTTAATCAGACCCTCCAGTATTTCGTGATTTTGCGATGTGCAAAATAATCGCAAAATCACCTGACTAGCTCAATTACTGCAAAATTTACCTTTTTATGTGTGAAAAAAAGGCATCCAGTAGACAGCCAAAAAAATGGTGACATTTTATTGGCTGTACACGCACAAGCCACTACGTGGCGCTGTACAGCCCTAATAGCTAGCTGCCTGTTGCCTGCTTCATGCACAGCATGGCAGGAAGAAGAGAAAATGAAAGTAGCACTTCACTGGCAAACTCTGTAAAGGCTATGCACTGTACATGCATCATTTCATTACGAGCCAATGATCTTTAAATATAATACTTCAATGCAGGCTGAATAAGGAATGGCTGCAAGTTGCTGGCATTACGTTGAAACAGGCATGATTGCCACTGACGGGGCGGGGCGTGCAACACAGCCGAATTCCCTTTCTGTCATTATGCATAAATAAACAATCAAGATGAAAAAAGGTAGGTAGTAGTGGTCCCTGAGAGCGAAGAAACCGGACAATCAATCCATACTGTGTATTTACAACAAGCCAAATAAGTGTGAGTGAATCTATCGATATAATTTGACCGGGGTGCTAAAGTAGCTAGATACATCTACTTCCCAGAGATGCTATTAGCATATTAGAAGCTAACATGCATACAATTATACTAAAGAAAAAAGCTGTTACAGCACACCCATTATCACGTATAATAATCCAAATATAGTACTGGATAAGTAATGGACGAGGTCCGAATTCCAATGCAATTCTTATCAAAAGTTTACGCGGACAGTCTGATGAGACATCAGGTATACAGAACATGCAAGTAGTCCAAAGAAGTCATCTGTTGGTTTTCATTCACTTTTTATTATTTTTTCAAAGATTCCCAGCACACGATTTTGCAGACACATGTTTTGTCTAATCCTAGAATTTTTCAAGGCGATATGGGAATAATATCGTGATGTGGTCTGGTGTAAATACTTCAAGGGCCAACATCCGTGTGTGCACTCGAAAGCAAAAAAAATCATGTAATGAACTGGGCAGTCAGAATCACACTAAGGACTTCCGCCAGTGAAAATAGCTGGTGTAGAATTCCTTGTAGTTACGCATACCTCGGTAGGTTTCGACCCTTAATTCTGTCCCGTTCAAATTAACTATATTTCATCCCGTTCCAATAAGAGGACTGTGAATGTTTGTCCACTCAATTTAGCAACATCACCTAAGTAAATGATCAATGAGTATTGTATTTGGATTATTATACGTGATAATGGGTGTGCTGTAACAGCTTTTTTCTTTGGAATAAATAAACAATGGCGGCAGTCAATCGACATGCTCATCCTGATCTGAGATTGGCAGGATGATAGAAGGTGGAAGCGTGTGAGGATAGCTTTTACTGAAATGGAGAACTCTGCAATCAATAAGTGGATCTCATTGTTGAGGTGTTTCGTAATCCACTGGGAGTATCTACATAGCCGTTGGCATTTCATTGCAATTTCTGTGCATCCCCTCTTTCTAGGAAGCATATGTGTCTGCTTGCTGGAAAAAGAAATATCTTCCCAGTAATCTAGACTGAGAGGCACGGAATGTATTTGCATTTAGGATAACTTGAGTCCTCGGTTAACACGCATCTCAAATTCAAATCCCCCAGGTGACCAAGATAGATACATCTGTTATAATAATTCTAATACCGGAAGATGCTTCTCTATTGCACCGGGTTTCCAATTATGCCCTTCTTTACACTTAAGAGAATAAAGGATGTTTTGGGTAAACAGCTTAAAAAACTCAACAAGCTCTATTGATCTGAAATCTTCCAAAAGTTGTGTTAGTGAATTTATTTGTTATTCCTACAAATAGCATTGTATCACAAATTATTGGTTACATACTGGGTTGTCAAGAGTAATTTTTACGTAAACCTAGATCAGATTCTATATAATGTAAGTGGCTGCCTTGTGATTTCACATTGCTTAGTTCCCAGATGTTCACAACAAAACGACTCAATTGTGAATGCTGTTTACCTTTTTCAAGAGACAGTCGGAGTGCCTTGAAACGACATTAAATAATGGAATCAGGTAAGCATCAGCAAGGAGTAGTCAGAGGGAGTGTCAGGGGCTTGCTAGGAGCATGTGATGCTGTGGGGTGGCGTTCTCCCTTTCCATCTGTGGTGCAGAGGTCGAAAGTTGCAAACATCTGAATCTGCCTGCTCGATCCTCCTCACAGCCTCTGAAGGACGGGGCCCTCTAGGACCACGCGGGTTATATACAACCACCTAATATGCCTTCCCAAATGAAGAGTCGGTCAGACAGTAGAGAATGTAACTTACATGTTTATTTCCAATACTCTTCAGAGGAGTCCGATCAAACCTTCACCCTAAGATGTCTGCGGAGGGACTAACCCCCCAATGTTTGGTAATACATGATAACCATTTGGAGGCTTTGGCCACGTCTATAGTGGAAAAATACCGGCAAAAAGAGGCACAGAGACGAGCTAACACCTGCCAGATGGGTACATTTTATCAACAATCCAAGGCCACTGTGCCGAGTCTCAGCATCTCCTAAATTAGGAGTAGAGTTACACATTGAGAATGGTATGCAAAAGGGAATAATTGCTCATTAGTAAGTTGGGTAGCAAACTTGAACAGAAAAGAAAATAATAACGAAATACAGTGCTCTGCTGAGGCAAGCAGTTCTGAATACTGAGGCCTAGAGAAAGCACATCCTAGTAGTCTAATATGGATTACGAAATACAAAATGGAGTTACACAGGCTAACAAAAGCTTGCATGTTGCACAGGACAACTCAGTAGGTTATATAACATGAACACATATGGCGTCTATTTAGCCACATAATGCTAACCTAATATAGCATAGACAAGTGCATGGCCTGGGAGGGGAATTTAAAAACCTAACCGACCCTCCTTTTAGCATATGTGGCTAAAAGCTTTATTGCTATCTGGCAGGGTCTTTACATTTCTAGGTGGGAGAAGAGGAATTGCAGAATCCTTTATATTGCAAAGCAAAAATAGAGTATAATGCGAACATCAAAATACATTCATTTAATATTCGAAGATACCCTCATCAATGAGCATAATAGACTGAATTTCCTGCATCATCATAGGGGATATTTTTTTATTCTGCTGGGGCAGTGTAATGGTAGGGGTATGTTTACTCACACAATAGGTGCAACAGGCTGGGAGTCAGTGAATACAGAGGCAACAGGTAAAGATGACACCAGCAATACCTATTAAGACGAGTAATATCTTCCAACCCCATGACGTCAATAGACCCCAGAGCCATCCTGTGAGGGACCATGATTCATTGTCTTCATGAATTTCTGAGGCAAGTCTGTTTAATATCTGTATTGCGGAGTAGACAGTGGGAGCACTGTGGGGGATATAGACGCAGCAGCTGCTGCCGATGACGCAACAGGCTCCACCCCTGTCAGCTAAGATAACATCTAAAACCATTTTGTTTTGAAGCGAGACAAGCCTCGTAGCCTGGAGCTCAACTGTAATATTAGTCAGTATACCTGCAGTAGTATTAATGACTCCATTGACTACTCTGGCCAGATGTCAAACATTGCGGCTCTTGAACATAGGACCCTAGAACAGTATAATGCCCTTCAGTATGTCAGTAAACTGCTGCAAGGGAGTAGCTGTCTGGTCAATATCCTCTGGATCGACAACTCTCTTAACACGGAGAGTTGGGACATCCCTACGCTGCAAACAATGAGTTTTGTGGTAGTTGGAAGGAGCTATATAAACTGGGGGAAGCAGGTAAGAAAGGTCGTATCGCCCAGACCATCCCTCAGGGTGCCACACATAGCCACGAGCACCACAAACAAAATAAACATTGGGTGGTAGGATCAATGGCGGTCTTTTGGGCATTCTCAATATGGAAATGGTGTTCCATCTACTGTCCCCCACCTCTATGTCCCCTGCCCCTGAACACAAAAGGGAGCCGGTAAATCTACCACTGCCATGGGTATGGGCTTATCTTCAGTGACATTGCGGGCTTGGAAGGATTGGTAATATTCAGATATATTGAACTGCGAGAACCTATCTCTATCCACCCCTGTTCTGTGTTCCTTCCTACCTGTGTGTGCCACTCTGAGGCAAGAACTCAAGAATACTCGGTCAATTTGCCCATCTCCAGGGGAAACACCCAGTAGGGATCTATGCTGAGAATACACATTCATTGTCAGAGAACGGGAACTGGTGCTCCTGTGTTCCAAAGAGTCAGGCTCGGAGGATGAGCAAACCAAACTAAGTAAGGTGAACCAACCCTCACAGCTATGAAAATAGGACAGAGGCAAAGGCAGCAAGTTCTCATTTTGATGGGCAACAGAAGGTAACAACCCACACACCCAACATTTCATTGTGTTATAAACAGCATGTGTTTGATGCAGCATCTGAATAAAAACATTATTCTTATAGGATTTCCGGTGTTCTTTTTTGTGTAGTGCTAATGTACCAATAATACGCTCAGGAGGTTCCGGTGTAGTACTTATCCAAGCATGCACAGGATATTTCTCCTCCAGGAAGAACAGCACCCCAAGTACAAATATCAGAGAAAGCTAAATTATTATCACAAACACTAATTTAGTCTTGGGGGACCAGGAGGACCAAACAGGACCATGTGGAGCTGGGCGCGGAGCCGCAAAAGGCAGCTCTTCATCAGGGATAGGACGACCAAAGGGATACATTATAGAACTGCGGGACGTGGGAAAGTCACAAGCTTGAGCCACTATTGCAACAACAGCACCAGGGGGCACTCTTCACCCAGCATCTGTCCAGAGCCTCGCTGGTAGGCTCCTATCATTCATAAGCACTCCCACGGAGGAGCTGCGTGATTGCAGCCCTTATAGAAAAACAATTGTGGTCCTTAATGAGAAACAAATCCTTCTTCTTTCAGGATAGGGCAACTTCCCTCCAGGGCAAATACCCTCAGTAATCCAATCCAGTGTCTAGGGCAGTGCACCCGTGTTCTTCTTTCTAATCTGATGCAGGCACCAGAGACACAGCGACTCACCCTAGGCTCAAGTCCTTTCCTAACTCCTGGATTGCCCTGCTGGTGCACTGTCCTTCCGTCGGGGCCGCAGATTGTACCTGGTACACCCAGGTTCCTCTTCATTACCGAACAGAGGCAAGAACTCAAATTCATCTGGGGATCGGGACTCAGGTTGTTACACTCCAGGAGCCGGAGCATCCGAGGCGGCCCTTATCTCAGGGGGAATCGCCTCGAATAAGGCCTCGTCCCTCTCCTTGTCTGTCTGCGCCCCTCTCAGCCGGGCGTCAGAAAAAGGAACAAAGTGGGGAACCAGCTCACCTTCCTGGTCGGCGATCCTGTCTTTCACCCAACGGTCATATGGGAGCGGGAGAGGCACACTTTTCACATGGGAACCATGCACCCAGTGCTTCCTGCCGTCCACTCTTACAGCTGTGCAGTTGGTCAAAAGGCCAAGGTGGGGCCCCTTCCACCTTGGCTCCAACAGCTCTTTCATTGAAAGTTCTGGATGAGAATGAAATCTCAAGGCTGTGTGCAGTGCCCGGGCCCCCGTGGTACTGGCTGCAATGCGGCTTGGATCTACTGGTGAACAGACGGAGATGATTAGATAATTCATACAGGTAATCAATCAGCAAAGGGTATTCTATCTCGGAAAAACGCTTGGGCCTTGGGACGCCCCTGACATTAGCAGGGCGCCCAAAGACCACCTCATAGGGTGATAATTCTGTTCTAGATTGTGCAGTCACTTTCGTGGATAACAATGCTAAAGGCAACGCATCTGGCCAATGCAATTAGGCCTGGGCCAAAATTCCGTTCCGTTCGTGGAAATTGCGATAATTTGGCATTTTCGCGTTACGCGGAAAGCACTAATATGTCAAAATTTCCCCATTCCGCAGCTTAGCGATAATTTCTTTCTTGCTCGCGCTGTAAAATAATACATGCTCGCGTGCGCGCGATCGCCTTACCTGAATCCCCGCGTTCGCCAACAAGTTTTCCCGATCCGGTTGCGTTCTCCACGAGATGTTGGATTGTTGGTAGCCATTTGCGTTGTCTCGCGACAGTTCGCGCCCACAGTAACGTCATGCATCGCGCGATCACGTCTTTCTTCTCGCGATCATGCACCGCGAGACAAGTGAAAACAAGATGGCCGCACCCGCGAGCAACCGCATGGGTAAGTTGGCGAGCCGCGACCAAGCAGAAAATACCGCGAACGGGCGGGAAAAAAACTTCCGCATCTTCGCGATATTTCCGCGTGTTTGCGGAGATTTTTAACATTTTCGCGATAATTTGCGAAAGTGAATTTCGCAAATTCCGCCCACCCCTAAATGCAATCCTGTACTTTCATGGATTTTCGCTAGCTTCATTTTGAGAGTACCATTGTACTTCTCAACAAGGCCTGCTGATTTCGGGTGGTTCGCTGAATGAATTTTCTGCGTAGTTTGTAATCCTTTACACACCAAATCAATGGCTTTTGCGTTAAAGTGACTTCCATTGTCACTCCAGATCATGTGTGGCAATCCATAGCGTGGGAAGTACTCCTTTAAGACTGCCTTCACCGTCGCCATGGCTGTATGTTCTTTAGTAGGGTGTGCCTCGATCCCTTTACTGAATGCACAAACTACCACCAATACATATTTCAAGTTATTAACTTGTTCCATTTCGATGAAGTCCATCTGGAGAACCTCGAAAGGAAGGAAGTCGGTGCAAAATTACCAGCAGGTGTAGGGGTGCCCTTCCCAGGATTGTGTTTTAGACAAATAATACAGTGCTTCATCAAATGTGCAGCAACCTTAGGGATATTGTCATTCTGCCATACTGGGTCTAGTAGTTTGCATATTCCTTTGGCACTAATGTGCACCAGGCCATGGTCCATGGTGACTACAGGGAGAACGAAAGTATTAGGCAACAGCCATCTCTGCTTTCCTGACAGGTCAGTAGAGCACCCATCCTTGTCCAAGCGTCCTGTCCTCTCCTCCCAGAATTCCAGTTCATCTACAGTCGCCTCTCTCCGTATTTCCTTTCCACTTTCCACTGTATTCTCTTTCATCCCGTTGTCTGGAACCCATCTAGCAGGACCAGCCACAAACACCTTATTCATCTTTGATCTAGCTGTCTCCTTAGCTGTTTGGTCTGCAAAGGCATTACCTCTCCCAACATTATCTGTAATAGCTCTATGGGCGCCGCATTTTACTATAGCCAACTTATCAGGAAGTCTCAATGCTGAAAACAATCTAAGTTTAAATGGACCATGCTGTATTCTTTGGCCATACGATGTTAGGAACCCTCTCTCTGCCCAGAGGTGCCCAAAATTATGGTCCACCCCGAAGGCATACTGGCTTTCAGTGTAGACATTAACAGCCAGTCCCTCACTCAACTCACGGGCCCTCAGGAGGGCAACTAACTCTGCTGCTTGGGAAAACTGGTATGGAATGCGAGATGTCTCAACAACAGTGTGTAATGTGGTGATCGCATAAGCTGCAGTGGTAGTGCCATCCGGCAATTTGAAACAAGAGCCATCGACATATAGTTCCCCTTAGGGGTCAGATAAGGGAGCATCAGTCAGGTTTACTCGTCCCTTCGTTTCATCCTCAGTCCAAAATAAACAATCATGGAGATCATTGTCCTTTTCTTCTGAAGGGAGGAGTAGTAACGTGGCTTGGTTCAAAGTAGTGCATCTCTTAATGGTAATTGTGAGAAAGTGGCTCTGTATATACTGTTCCCTAATAGGTACAGGGTGTACAGAGTCCACAGTCCCCCAGAGGCTGATAGAGGTCAAAGTTAGGTATGACCTTACTCTCAAAAGTGGTAGCTTGGTCGAGCAGTAAGGCAGTACCAGAGGACAGTGTAAAGCATTTATTGTACACACTCAGTCAGCAAATGGTTTCACACACTCAATAACTGAACTCTAGGCCAATGGTTTATATATATAAAATATATGCTTGTTTTATTTTTAGAACCACAAAGGGGATAAAAATATACTTTCTCAGAATGAGAGGTTGAATATAAATACTTTTGTCTTAAGCAATAAATTTAAGTAAACAGTCACAGTTGGTTGCAATAAACAATCCTATTTCCTAAACATAACAATGCATTGAGCTCAATGGTAAATTCAGGTTATTTGTAATAAATTACTTTTCAGATTACTTTTGGAATTCCAGGTCTGGCTCCTAGATCCAGCCTTGGGTCAGTATTCAGAATCAAGTGATGAAAGTCGACTTAATAACTGTAATGATTTTTAAATAATATTTAGCTATTTCAAAAGTTAGCACTTAGAAAATATTTCAAAGAAAACATTCAATGGATCTCTATGGCAAGAAATTCAAATTGCAGGTAGAGTACTTTATCGTTACTTTAGTAATCCAGGACTGGGTACCTAGACCCAGGACTGGGGTCCTTATCAAAAACAGGTAAGTAATTTTGTTTGCAGAAATGGTACGATTTTAAAAGAATATTTCAAATTTGCAAAAATAGACACTTAGAAGAAATTTCACAGAAAAGCAGACAATGGTTTCCTATGGGAGAAAAATGGGTTAGAAGTAAGTATAGTTGTGGACACTTTTCAGAGTCAGGGCTGGGCACCAAGATCCAGCACTGGGAGCTCACCTAGGAGCAGGTGAGTAAATTCGTTTTTGTCACTTGGCTGATTTTTGGTGAATATTTGCAGTTTTGAAAAGTTCACACTTAGAAGATTTTTGAAGAAAAAGCCAGTCAATGTTACCCTATGAGGAAAATGAAGTTAGCGGTTTAAGGGTAAGTACTCGACTGGCAGAGTTGAAATTCCGGGCATAGACTCAGGGGTCCCCCAGTGTCAGGTAGGTACAGTTGGTTCACCCTCAGCGGTTTCAGGACGGCCGGGTGCAGAGAGAGTTAGGCCCAATGTTATCCTATGAGGGATAGGGGGGCCTTGGTTGGTGGCTGCTGTCTGGCAAGCCACGCGGCTGTGGGAGCTGGGCTCCTGGTCACTTACTCAGGGCAAGTGGGGAAGTAAGTTAGTGTAGAGAGTGCACTGCCAGGGCCACTCGGGCGGCTGGGTGCAGGGTGCTTTTGAGCCGTCGGGCGCTCAATGGAAATCAATGGAAATGTTCCGGTTTGGAAAAAGGCTGCAAGCTCTGGGACGAGGATGCTTCAGGTGCCACCACCACTTCGAGAGGTAAGTTGGGTAGTTGTAGGGTAGGTGGGTACCCCGGGATTGGGCACAGGGGGCCGCAGGGGGCCGGGTGCAGGGGTGCCTTTTGATGTCGGAAATCTTACCCTCTTGTTGATCGCGGTTGGGGTGGCACTCTGTTCTGAGGCTGCAGGCCTGTCGAGGGGGGTCCTTGGGTGCCGGACTCGGGGTCACGGTCGCCGTGGGGTCGTCCTCAGGGTCTTTGTCCACTCCGGCACTGGCCAGGTTTGGCTGGTGCAGAGTGTGTTGGGTCCGCGGTCCCGGGCTGGTGCCAGGGATTAAAAATAGGTTTCTTGAGTAGAGCCTCTACTCGTGGGAGTCCCAGGGGCTTAGGGCCAAAAGGTAGCCAGGTCCTCCAGGGTTGGGGAGGTTGCTGGCCACGAGAGATGCCGCGCTGGTGCAGGTTCGAGAGTCGACAGGCCGGTAGGGCTGGGGCCAAAGCAGTTGGTGTCTTCTTCTCTTTTTAGCAGCTGCAGGGCAGGTCCTTGTTCTTCTTGCTCTTCTTGTAGTTTTCTATCTGAAATCTGAGGAAGGAAGGTTCAGGGTGCCCCTAAATACTAGATTTAGGGGCGTTACAGGTAGGTGAAGGCCAGGGACCAATGGGTCCTTGTCCTGGGGTGGGTACAACCCCTATCCTGCCTCTCTCCTGTGGGAGGGGGGCAGTAGCCTAATCCTGATAGGGTAGGGCCTCCCATCTTCAAGATGGCGAGAGCCCGGAGATGTGCTTCACCTCGCCTCCCCCACCTGAGGGGTGGGGTGGGCAGGCTGGCACATCCCCTGTCCTTGTATGGGGTTTCCGGCCAAGCTTCCCGCCAGAGTGGGGGGTTGCAGTGGCCTGGGGAAACTCCAAATGGCGGCATGCCTTTGAAGCTTCCCTTTGTTCGTCCTGGGGGAGGAGATTTCTCACCTCACCCAGGATGTGCATTGTTGCAGGCCCGGGAGAGCAGGAGCTCTCCCACCCAGGGGTCCAGCAACTAGGGGTGGGCGGAATTTGCGTAATCGCGTTACGCAAATCTCCGCGAAACGGTAAAAAATCTCCGCGAACACGCAGAAATTCCGCGAGCACGCGGAATTGCTTGTTCGCAATGCTTTTTTTCCTGTTCGCAATCGCTGTTTGCGTGCTCGGGGAGAAATATCTCGCGAACACGCATTTTGAGAACGCGAACAAGCAAAAATTTCGCGAAGCCGCGGAAAGCGGAATTTTGGGCAATTTCGCGTTCTCCGCGTAACGCGAAATTACCCAAATTACGCAAATTCCGCGAACGGAATTTACCGCCCAGGCCTACCAGCAACGTGTCTGCTGTGTGGCAGCCTGGGCAGCCCCAGAGCAGACGTGGATTGTAAGTTAGCTGTAAGGGGGCATCTCTAAGATGCCCTCTGGGGTGCTTAGTACATTAAATCCCATACTGGCATCAGTGTGGGTTCAATGTGCTGAGAAGTTTGATACCAAACTTCCCAGGCTTCAGTGTTGCCATTATGGTGCTGTGGAGCTCGTGTTTGACGATCTCTCAGCACCATGTACTCTTAAATGACAGCACTGCACTTACAGCGCCCAGGAATAGACCTAGGTACTGTAGGGGCACAGGGCTCCTGCTCCTGTGCCCACACCATAGGCGTAATGCACCCAGCTAGAGGGGTGACTTTCTCACACAACCCCCCCCCCCCTAAACGAAAGGTGATGAGACTAACCTTGTCCTATGGAGTCTTCATTGTCTAAGTGGAAGAACCTGGAAAGTCCATCTGCATTGGCATGGGCAGTCCCTGGTCTGTGTTCCACTTCAAAGTCCATTCCCTGTAGGGAGATGGACCACCTTAGCAGTTTTGGATTTTCCCCTTTCATCTGCATTAGTCATCTGAGAGGTCTGTGGTCAGTTTGAACTAGGAAGTGAGTGCCAAACAAGTATGGCCTCAGCTTCTTCACGGACCAAACCACAGCAAAGGCCTCCCTCTCAATGGCACTCCAACGCTGCTCTCTAGGGAGTAGCCTTCTGCTTATAAAAACAACAGGTTGGTCTTGGCCTTCATCATTGGTCTGGGATAGGACCGTTCCTATCCCTAGCTCAGAGGCATCAGTCTGCACTATGAACTGCTTGGCATAATCTGGAGCTTTTAGAATTGGTGCTGAGCACATTGCTTCTTTTAGGGTGTCAAAGGCCTTTTGACAACTAACTGTCCAGTTAACTTTCTTGGGCATTTTCTTGGAGGTGAGTTCTGTGAGGGGGGTCACAATGGACCCATACCCCTTCACAAACCTCCTGTAGTACCCAGTCAAGCCAAGGAATGCCCTGACTTGGGTCTGGGTTGTTGGAGCTATCCAGTCCATGATGTCCTGGATTTTGGGTTGTAAGGGCTGTACCTGGCCTCCACCTACAAAATGGCCCAAGTACACCACAGTGCCCTGCCCTATCTGGCATTTGGATGCCTTGATAGTGAGACCTGCACTTTGCAGAGCCTCTAAAACCTTCCCAAGGTGGATCAGGTGATCCTGCCAGGTGGAGCTAAAGACAGAAATATCATCAAGATAAGCTGCACTAAATGACTCCAACCCAGCCAGGACATGGTTCACCAACTCTGGAAGGTGGCAGGGGCATTCTTTAACCCAAAGGGCATCACAGTAAACTGATAATGCCCATCAGGGGTGGAGAATGCTGTCTTTTCTTTTGCTCCTGGGGCCATGCCAATCTGCCAGTACCCTGCAGTTAAGTCAAAGGTACTGAGAAATTTGGCAGCCCCCAATTTGTCTATCAGTTCATCTGCTCTTGGGATAGGGTGAGCATCTGTCCTGGTGACAGAGTTGAGCCCTCTATAGTCCACACAAAACCTCATCTCTCTCTTTTCACCCTGTTGATGAGGTTTGGGGACCAGAACCACTGGGCTAGCCCAGGGGCTCTCTGAAGGCTCAATGACCCCTAACTCCAGCATCTTGCTGACCTCAGCTTTGATGCTTTCCTTGACCTGATCTGACTGTCGATAGATTTTGTTCTTGACAGGTGCACTGTCACCAGTGTCCACATCATGGGTACACCAGCTTGTCAGACCAGGGGTCAGGGAAAAGAGGCTAGCATATTGTTGCAAGACTTGCTTGCAGTCAGTCTGCTGTTGGGCAGAGAGGGTGTCTGAGAAATCACACCATCTACTGACCCATCTTTTGGGCTGTAGGATAGGAAGTCAGGGAGTGGCTCACTCTCTGCTTCCTGTTCTTCATCAGTCACCATCAGCATGGTGATGACAGCCCTATCATTGTAGAGTTTAAGGCGGTTCACATGGATGACCCTTTTGGGTGTCCTGCTAGTGCCCAGGTCAACTAGATAGGTGACCTCACTCTTTCTCTCTAGGATAGGGTAAGGGCCACTCCATTTGTCTTGGAGAGCCCTTGGTGCCACTGGCTCCAAAACCCACATACTCAGCCATTCTGGACCTTAGGCCAAGCACGTAGTCCACTATGTCCTGTTTGGGTTCTTGAAGAGGCCTCTCCCAGCCCTCCTTTACAAGACACAGTGGTCCCCTTACAGGATGACCAAACAGAAGTTCAAAGGGTGAGAAACCTACTCCCTTCTGTGGCACTTCCCTGTAAGCGAAAAGCAAGCATGGTAACAGGACATCCCACCTCCTTTTGAGTTTCTCAGGGAGTCCCATGATCATACCTTTCAATGTCTTGTTGAACCTCTCAACAAGGCCATTGGTTTGTGGGTGGTAGGGTGTAGTAAACTTGTACTGCACTCCACACTCTTTCCACATGTGTGTTAGGTAAGCATACATGAAGTTGGAACCTCTGTCTGAAACCACCTCCTTAGGAAAACCCACCCTGGTGAAGACACCCAGGAGGGCCTTGGCTACTGCAGGAGCTGTAGTAGTCCTAAGTGGAATTGCTTCAGGGTACCTAGTAGCATGATCCACTACTACTAGAATACATTTGTTCCCTGAGGCTGTGGGAGGTTCAAGTGGACCCACAATGTCCACACCTACCCTTTCAAAGGGGACCCCCACCACTGGTAGTGGAATGAGGGGGGCCTTTGGGTGGCCACCTGTCTTGCCACTGGCCTGACAGGGAACACAGGAGCTGACAAACTCCTTCACCTTTTGGTGCATCTGGGGCCAGTAAAAGTGACTCACTAACCTTTCCGAAGTTTTGGATTGCCCCTGATGCCCAGCTAGGGGGATGTCATGAGCCAAAGTTAGGAGGAACTCCCTGTACTTCTGTGGCACTACCACCCTCCTGGTGGCTCCAGGAGTGGGGTCTCTTGCCTCAGCATACAGTAATCCCTCTTCCCAATAAGCTCTGTGGGTACCACTGACATCTCCCCTGGCTTCTGAAGCAGCTTGTTGTCTCAGGCTTTCAAGAGTGGGACAGTCTCGCTGACCCTGGCACAGCTCTTCCCTAGAGGGTCCCCCTGGGCCCAAGAGTTCAACCTGGTAAGGGTCAAGCTCCATGGACTCAGTTCCCTCAGGGGTATCCACATCCTCTCCAGGGGGAGAGGGGTTCTGAGTGTTTGGCTGTACAGAAGCTGGTCCCCCAGTCTTCTTGCCCTTCCTCTTGGTTGGTTGGGCCATTATTCCAGGCTCCAAACCTACTTTTTCACCCTTCCTCTTGCTCTGTGCTCTGGTTTGCACACACACCAATTCAGGGATGCCCAGCATGGCTGCATGGGCCTTTAACTCAACCTCAGCCCAGGCTGAGGTTTCCAGATCATTTCCAAGCAGACATGCAGCTGGCAACTTTGGAGAGACCACTATCTGTTTCAGGCCAGTAACCCCCCCCCCAGCCTAATGTTACCATGGCCATGGGATGACTAGTGGTGACACTGTCAGCGTTGGTGACTGGGTAAGACTTCCCAATCAAGTATTGCTCAGGGGAAACCAGTGTGTCTTTCACCATAGTGACACTGGCACCTGTATCCCTCAGAGCTTCTACCCTAGTTCCATTCACCCAGGGGTACTGTAAGTATTTCTTTAAGTTGGGGGCCACACAGCCACAGTGGCAAACTCCACTTCTCCCAAGGAGACTAAACTTGCTTCAGTGTGTTCCCAGATTTGCTCAGGGTACACCTCTGATCCCATTTGTATGCTTGCTGCCCCAGGAGTAGCTGTACTGGGTGCCTTAGGGGCTTTGTTTTGGGGGCAAGTTACAGTTAGGTGTCCCTGCTTTTTACAGGTATTACACCAGGCCTTTAAGGGATCAAAGTTCTTCCCCCTATATGGTTGGGGCACATAGGGAGTAGTTTGGGTCCCACCCACCTGAACAGGTTTTTGGGGCCCTTTGGAAGACTCAGACTTTTTATCTTGGGGATTCTCACCACCTTTCCCCTGGGGAGGTTTTGTGACCACTTTCTTTTGGTCACCCCCAGTGGTTGTCTTGGTCACCCTAGTCTTGACCCAGTGGTCTGCCTTCTTTCCCAATTATTGGGGAGAAATTAGACCTAGGTCTACCAAATGCTGATGCAACTTTTCATTTGTGCAGTTACTCAAAATATGTTCCTTCGTGAATAAATTGTACAATCCAGTAAAATCCTGCACACCATGTCCAGCTAACCAACCATCCAGTGTCTTCACTGAGAAATCTACAAAATCAATCCAGGACTGGGTCTGGGTTTTGTGAGCCCCCCTGAATCTAATTCTATACTCCTCAGTGGTGAATCCAAATCCCTCAATCAGAGCTTTCTTCATGAGGTCATAGGATCCTGCTTCTGGCCCAGAGAGAGTCAGAAGCCTGTCCCTGCAGTTACCAGAGAACAGTTCCCACAGGAGTGCCCCCCAGAGAGGTTTCTTTACTTTCCTGATATCACAAGCCCTCTCAAAGGCTGTGAACCATTTGGTGATATCATCACCTTCCTCAAATTTAGGGACAATCCCTTTGGGGATTTTAGGGTCAGAAGTCTCCTCCCTATCCTTGTTTTTATTATTGCTGCCACCATTGATGGGTGCTAAACCCATCTCTCTCCTTTCCTTTTCTAGAGCCAGGAGTCTGGATTCTAGATCTATTCTTTTGGCCAGCCTCACAAGGCTGTCCTCTTCACTGGGGGGTCCCCCAGTGTTGTCTCTGGGACCAGAGCCACCTGTGTGGTCTCTAGGTGCCCAGATGCTATTTCTTGAGTTGGAGGGTATGGGTGCCATCTCCTCCCTAGGGAATAGTATGGGGAGGTTGTTGTCCACCTCCCCTGTTTCCCTTTCCTCATCTGACTGGCCATCACCATGTTCAGATGGGTGGTCTTTAGCATACTCAGCCAGGAGCTCCTGGAGCCCTTGTTTGGTTGGATGCAGACCCATTTGTAAATTTTTGAGTTTACATAAGGACCTCAATTCCTTGAAAGACAAGTGTAAGTAAGGTGTGAGGTCGAGCTCCTCCACCAGGTCCATGTTATTATTATCACTAATAGCTGGGTTTGTTTGAGACATTCTAACCTGACAGTTCTAACCCTCTACCCTGACTATAGTGACTTTTATTTTTCTAAAATTCTAATGGGACTTAAGCAAGGCCCTAGCAAGACTTTTAGTAATTTTGGAAAAACCAGTCAGAATTCTAAAGGCAATTTTTAAGAGTTCTGTCGTGTGATCAGATGGTAACCAAGTAGTCCAACAAATGCAAGTTTGTATCCCACCGCTGATCCACCAATGTGAGAAAGTGGCTCTGTATATACTGTTCCCTAATAGGTACAGGGTGTACAGAGTCCACAGTCCCCCAGAGGCTGATAGAGGTCAAAGTTAGATATGACCTTACTCTCAAAAGTGGTAGCTTGGTCGAGCAGTAAGGCAGTACCAGAGGACAGTGTAAAGCATTTATTGTACACACTCAGTCAGCAAATGGTTTCACACACTCAATAACTGAACTCTAGGCCAATGGTTTATATATATAAAATATATGCTTGTTTTATTTTTAGAACCACAAAGGGGATAAAAATATACTTTCTCAGAATGAGAGGTTGAATATAAATACTTTTGTCTTAAGCAATAAATTTATGTAAACAGTCACAGTTGGTTGCAATAAACAATCCTATTTCCTAAACATAACAATGCATTGAGCTCAATGGTAAATTCAGGTTATTTGTAATAAATTACTTTTCAGATTACTTTTGGAATTCCAGGTCTGGCTCCTAGATCCAGCCTTGGGTCAGTATTCAGAATCAAGTGATGAAAGTCGACTTAATAACTGTAATGATTTTTAAATAATATTTAGCTATTTCAAAAGTTAGCACTTAGAAAATATTTCAAAGAAAACATTCAATGGATCTCTATGGCAAGAAATTCAAATTGCAGGTAGATTACTTTATCGTTACTTTAGTAATCCAGGACTGGGTACCTAGACCCAGGACTGGGGTCCTTATCAAAAACAGGTAAGTAATTTCGTTTGCAGAAATGGTACGATTTTAAAAGAATATTTCAAATTTGCAAAAATAGACACTTAGAAGAAATTTCACAGAAAAGCAGACAATGGTTTCCTATGGGAGAAAAATGGGTTAGAAGTAAGTATAGTTGTGGACACTTTTCAGAGTCAGGGCTGGGCACCAAGATCCAGCACTGGGAGCTCACCTAGGAGCAGGTGAGTAAATTTGTTTTTGTCACTTGGCTGATTTTTGGTGAATATTTGCAGTTTTGAAAAGTTCACACTTAGAAGATTTTTGAAGAAAAAGCCAGTCAATGTTACCCTATGAGGAAAATGAAGTTAGCGGTTTAAGGATAAGTACTCGACTGGCAGAGTTGAAATTCCGGGCATAGACTCAGGGGTCCCCCAGTGTCAGGTAGGTACAGTTGGTTCACCCTCAGTTGTTTCAGGACGGCCGGGTGCAGAGAGAGTTAGGCCCAATGTTATCCTATGAGGGATAGGGGGGCCTTGGTTGGTGGCTGCTGTCTGGCAAGCCACGCGGCTGTGGGAGCTGGGCTCCTGGTCACTTACTCAGGGCAAGTGGGGAAGTAAGTTAGTGTAGAGAGTGCACTGCCAGGGCCACTCGGGCGGCTGGGTGCAGGGTGCTTTTGAGCCGTCGGGCGCTCAATGGAAATCAATGGAAATGTTCCGGTTTGGAAAAAGGCTGCAAGCTCGGGGACGAGGATGCTTCAGGTGCCACCACCACTTCGAGAGGTAAGTTGGGTAGTTGTAGGGTAGGTGGGTACCCCGGGATTGGGCACAGGGGGCCGCAGGGCACCGGGTGCAGGGGTGCCTTTTGATGTCGGAAATCTTACCCTCTTGTTGATCGCGGTTGGGGTGGCACTCTGTTCTGAGGCTGCAGGCTTCTTCCGGAATGTCGAGGGGGGTCCTTGGGTGCCGGACTCGGGGTCACGGTCGCCGTGGGGTCGTCCTCAGGGTCTTTGTCCACTCCGGCCCTGGCCAGGCTTGGCTGGTGCAGAGTGTGTTGGGTCCGCGGTCCCGGGCTGGTGCCAGGGATTAAAAATAGGTTTCTTGAGTAGAGCCTCTACTCGTGGGAGTCCCAGGGGCTTAGAGCCAAAAGGTAGCCAGGTCCTCCGGGGTTGGGGAGGTTGCTGGCCACGAGAGATGCCGCGCTGGTGCTGGTTCGAGAGTCGACAGGCCGGTAGGGCTGGGGCCAAAGCAGTTGGTGTCTTCTTCTCTTTTTAGCAGCTGCAGGGCAGGTCCTTGTTCTTCTTGCTCTTCTTGTAGTTTTCTATCTGGAATCTGAGGAAGGAAGGTTCAGGGTGCCCCTAAATACTAGATTTAGGGGCGTTACAGGTAGGTGAAGGCCAGGGACCAATGGGTCCTTGTCCTGGGGTGGGTACACCCCCTATCCTGCCTCTCTCCTGTGGGAGGGGGGCAGTAGCCTAATCCTGATAGGGTAGGGCCTCCCATCATCAAGATGGCGAGAGCCCGGAGATGTGCTTCACCTCGCCTCCCCCACCTGAGGGGTGGGGTGGGCAGGCTGGCACATCCCCTGTCCTTGTATGGGGTTTCCGGCCATGCTTCCTGCCAGAGTGGGGGGTTGCAGTGGCCTGGGGAAACTCCAAATGGCGGCATGCCTTTGAAGCTTCCCTTTGCTCGTCCTGGGGGAGGAGATTTCTCACCTCACCCAGGATGTGCATTGTTGCAGGCCCGGGAGAGCAGGAGCTCTCCCACCCAGGGGTCCAGCAACGTGTCTGCTGTGTGGCAGCCTGGGCAGCCTCAGAGCAGACGTGGATTGTAAGTTAGCTGTAAGGGGGCATCTCTAAGATGCCCTCTGGGGTGCTTAGTACATTAAATCCCATACTGGCATCAGTGTGGGTTCAATGTGCTGAGAAGTTTGATACCAAACTTCCCAGGCTTCAGTGTTGCCATTATGGTGCTGTGGAGCTCGTGTTTGACGAGCTCTCAGCACCATGTACTCTTAAATGACAGCACTGCACTTACAGCGCCCAGGAATGGACCTGGGTACTGTAGGGGCACAGGGCTCCTGCTCCTGTGCCCACACCATAGGCGTAATGCACCCAGCTAAAGGGGTGGCTGACATCTGCCTTGGCAGTGTAGGTGATGGGCATGGTACACAGTGATGTGTGCCATGTCGACTCTTTGTTTTGTCCTGCACCCAGACACTCAGCCTGCAAGGGCAGTGTGTGTGTGTAAGGGTACAGGGCCTCTGAGGGTGGCACAATGAGTGCTGCAGCCCTTAGAGGCCTTCCCTGGCCACAAGGCCCTGGGTACCTAGGGTACCATTTACTAGGGGCTGACATGTGGCTAGGGTTTGCCAATTTGGAGTTTGTGTGGTTTAAGGAAGAAACATAGGCCCTGGGCACCTGATTGGCAGGAACCCAGGGTACACTCAATCAAAGTACATTCAGCAATTTAGCAAAAAGTGGGGGCATACCATGCAAGAAAGATGGCACTTTCTCACAGTAATGTGCGGGCCAAACAATGTTAGCTCATATCCAGTGAGACGTGCACTGGTAAGGTGCTGCGTCTTTGTCTTGTTCAAAAGCGTGTCCACAGCATGAGGTACCATAACTGTGAAGGCAGTATCAAGGACGAGCCCTGCCGGTTGTCTGATACATACTACCACGGCAGCTCTCAGACAGCTCAGGAGCGCTCTGGCGACATTATTCAAAATGGCAGAGAAGTAAGCGCAGGGTCTCTTCTCACCACCGAAAACCTTTGTTAGAACAGAGAGCGCATAACCATCCGTCCCATGTACATAGAGCACAAAAGGCTTCTGGTAGTCAGGAGTACCAAGCACAGGAGCAGAGCAAAGTGCATTCTTTAATTGTTCAAAAGCTTGCTGGCATGCAGGTGTCCAAGGCAAAGGCTCATGCATGTCTTTGGTGGTAAGGTAAAGAAGGGGTTTCGTTAGTTAAGAAAAATGTACCTCGCATTGGGTCTTAGGAATAGTCATGTTAGTGATCGCAGCTATATGTTCAGGTGTTAGTTTGCAACCCTCCTTCGACAGTAGGTGACCAAAGTTACACATTGAGAATGGTACGCAAAAGGGAATAATTGTTCATTAGTAAGTTGGGTAGCAACCTTGAGCAGAAAAGAAAATAATAACGAAATTCAGTGCTCTGCTGAGGCAAGCAATTCTGAATACTGAGGCCTAGTGCAAGCACAGCACGAGCAGTCTAATATGGATTACAAAATACAAATGGAGTTACACAGGCTAACGAAAGCTTGCATGTTGCATGGGACAACTCAGTAGGTTATATAACGTGAACACATATGGCGTCTATTTAGCCACATAATGCTACCCTAATATAGCATAGAGAAGTGCATGGCGTGGATAGGCAAATTTAAAACCTAACACCTCTCAGCATCGGGTGCGGGGTGGGCTGAGAGACACAGTGAAGGACTGGGTTTTCTTAAGACCCAGCGGTGCCAGGGGACAACACCTGAAACCTTCGTAGGTTACCTGTTCTGGCGTACAAGACACAGAGACACGGGACACTTCCAGTGACGTCAGAGATCAGCGTTTATTTACTGCAGGGATACAGAAGTCACAAGAAGTACACAGCGTGTAGGTTCTCGGAGACTGCTTCAAATTCATAGAAGTGGGTCGCTCCTTTTATACACGTTTTTGCCATAGCGCAGTATGGCGAACAAAGGTTACAACTCAGTTCCCACAATAAACTTCAAAAAGGGTCGCGTTCATGTTTCAGGAGGCCGGAACATAATTACAACAGTCTTGCCGGTTCCCAACTGTAAAAACATATCCCCTCCGCAATAAACACATTAAGAGGAAGGACGGAAAACAGGATGCGAGGAAAGGATGAGGATGCACAACAGGTTAGAAGAGAATGCTAGAGGCAATAAAAGAAACTCGAGAGAGGGATCAAAGACCTCATGTCTAATGTATGCGTGACTGAAACAATAGACCGGAGCGGCAAGATGAGCCTCGAGCGGGGCCATCTGCCTTACTCGTGTCATTCCCCTCGTCATAAAAGTCACCTCAAAGAAACACGTGTCCTTCATACTATCTTGACAGTCCCAGGGTCACGAAACGGACAAAAGCCCGTTCGCTGGCTACTTGAGGGCAAGAAAACAAAATGGACGCTGTATCTAAAATGGAACCCGAGGGTTCGAATGAACGAACACAAAAATGAGACGAACCGTACAAGGCTGCATAGCGAAACTTCGCACACCCACTGTACTCGTCATTTGCGGTTCATCGATACCACACTCGTCCATATTCGTCACCACCCAAAAAGTGCCGTCCCGTCTCACACGGAACCTCAGACGCTCCTTTTGCCCTCATGTAGGCAAGCACTAGTCTAGATCAGAATCTATATCGATATTCATCAGATCGTTCAGATGCTGCTGAAACATCATTCTATCCATCAATGTCTCCTTGGTAACAGATGGCCGCCTTATACACGTCGCAGCACATTGGCCACATAAGGCAGGACCACACTGAACACAAAGACAACACGTGAACAGAAACGCTACAACAGCCCCTACAATCATCAGAATACTCCAACCCCAAGTTGACATCAGGCCCCAAAACCATCCTAGAAGCGTCCAATTACCTTCGTCCACGTGTATGGACTCGGAAATCTTATGCAACTGCGAGATGGCCTGATATACAGTCGGAGCATTGTCAGGGATGAAAATGCAACAACTCGAATGGATAATTTTACACACACCCCCTCGATCTGCAAGAACAACGTCTAGAACCATACGGTTCTGCAACGTCATGAGTCTATCCGCCTGTAGTTCCGCTGTTAGATTACCAAGGGCGTTTGCAGTAATATTAGCGGTCGATTCCACCACACGGGTCAACTGTCTTAGGTTCCTACTATTAACCATAGGTCCCCAAAATGGCAGGAAACCCTTAAAGAAGTCTCCTGCTTCTTGACCAGCAGTATCCTCTTTGCTGATTACGCCTCTCACGACTCTGGTTTTGTGATAGTCAGAAGCAACTGTGAAGGTCGGAGGTAAGAGATTCGCAATATAACAGGTACCCGAGAAGTCGCGGGGTAACCATGTATATGCGCGCTCATAACACACAAAATAGGTGCCCTTGGCGGTCAAAAAAACAGGGGAAGAGAGCATCGGTAGAACATACGTTTCAGTGCAAGCACTGTTCCCAAGTTGTGCTCTCGGATTTCGACCCAAACCTTGCAAACAGAAATTACCAAGGTGCGGTACAATCCATATAGGGGACGAGCTCTTCAACTGTCTATCCCCCACTGACGTACCATACTCAGCCTCACTCAGATCCTTATAAGCCTGTACTTCTTCGTCTGGAATGAGTGATACATCGAAAATATCTCTGTCCAGATCTGCTATGGCTATCGCCAGAGGCTTGTGGTACGGACCAGGACCGGACTTGACAGATCGTGGCTCTCGACTAGGGTAAGAGTCTAGTGCACTGCGAAACATGGTTTGGAATGCTCGAGCTGAACCCTGGGAACTGTATGGAAGGACCAAGTACGGAATACCCCTATCCATGGTGTGTGGCATTAACCCACATACCCAACAATTTGTAGTATTCACCACTAACTGATGCTGATGTAGGAGTTGGACAAAAGAATTATTCCTGAATTCCGCACGTCTAACCTGTTCGTGTTGAGGCAAAGGATGAAAAGAATGTGGGGAAACAGTAGTGCGAGAACTTAGGTTAGGAGAAAAGGTAGGCGAAACAGAAGGCAAGAATTTCGATACCCCAAAATACACTCCGCCCACCAATAACATAGATACAGTTAGGAATAACAAAAACACCTGAAACAGAAAACATTTTGTTCGCACGACCCTCCTTAACTCTGATCTCTGTGCCAACACCCTTTCTTCTTCCACCAGCTTAAAGAATGCCATCCTCTACAAACCGTCCGTGACGTTCTTGACGCACTTTGTTCTGAGCAGCGATTATCAATTCCCAGGAGTTCCCAGGAATCGACAAAAGTAACCAACCTAGCGTCAGAAACCTGCTAAACAGAAAGAAGTACCCGCACGGCCCTACGGTAACCCGGATGGAGAGGTTCAAATTTATTACAAGTCTCTTAGCAGTGGAAAACACGAAAAACTTAAAAAGAAAGGATATAATTATTCATAACATTCATAACGTCAAAACCACTATACTATCAATTTTTATTAGTCTTTGAAGTCCTTGAACGAAGAAAGTATCGACTTCTTCCAGGTTGAGTTTGTTCTACGAACAATTGTTCAGATGGCGCAGCAGTGTTCAATGAAGCAGATGACGAGTCGGACCTTGGGTTTTCTGCTACTGATGACTCCACTTGTGGATAGGGCAATGACGAATCCTCCACAAGTTGAGCGTCGCTGAACGGCACGAAACGCGAGGGAGTCTCAGTCTCTTCGGCCGGAATCCCAGTTCTCACCCAACCGTCAGTTGGTAAGGGGATCGGTACCTTCTTTGTATGACTGGCGTGGACCCAATTCTTCCGGCCCTCCAGTCGAACCGCTGTCCTCGTCGTCAACAAGACTAAGTGGGGTCCAACAAATCTTGGCTCCAAATTACGCTTCCGACCGAAATTTCGGGTGACTACCCAGTCACCTGGCCGGAGCTGATGTCCAGGACCCTCTGTCTGCGCCGGTAGAGCTTCAAAGACCTGTTGATGAATTAATCGTAGTTTAGTGGTCAAATCATACAAATAATCGATCAACATTGGATATTCAAGACTATCAAAAGCCCTAGGTCTCGGGACTCCCCAAATATTTGCAGGGCGACCGAACACAATCTCATATGGGCTGAGCCCTACTCGAGAGTGTACCGTCGCTCTGGTCGATAGGAGAGCCAGAGGCAAGGCATCAGGCCACGACAGTCCAGTCGAAGCCTGGATCTTAGCGAGTTTCAGCTTCAGGGTACCATTGTACCCTTCAACCAAACCCGCTGCCTGAGGATGGTTGGCACTGTGGAATTTCTGCTTTATTCCAAGGCCCTTACACACACTCTGCATTACACTTCGAACAAACTCACTTCCATTATCCGACCACACAATCCGCGGCATTCCATACCTAGGGAAGTATTCCTTCAGCAAAATTTTCGCTGTGGACATGGCAGTATTATCCTTAAGAGGATAGGCCTCGATCCATCTGGAGAACGCGCAAACCACAACCAAAACATACTTCAAGTTATTGCATCTCTCCATATGGATGAAGTCCAGCTGGATAACCTCAAAGGGACAGGTAGGAGGAGCGAAATGACCAGGTGGAGTGGGGGTGCCTTTTCCAGGATTGTGCATCAAACACACCATACAATTCTTAACCACTCGTTCGGCACACTTAGCAATACCATCATTCCTCCACACAGGGGACAAGAACTTGCATATTCCTTTCGCACTGATATGTGACAAACCATGAGCCATCGTCACAACAGCTAACACGTATGCATCTGGAAGCATCCATCTCTGACATTCCGTCAGATCAACCCAACATCCATGCATATCCAATTTCCCTGCACTTTCTTTCCACTTGGTCTTTTCAGCTTCAGTAGCTCCATTCTGAATTTCTTTCACACTCTCGACAGTATTTTCACACATACCAGTCTCTTCCGGCCATCTTACTGAACTCGTAACGTACATTCGAGTCGCAAGATTCTTAGCCGTTTCTTTAGCAATCTCATCCGCAAATGCATTACCACGACCAACATCATCCGTCACTTTCCGGTGCGCACTACATTTGACGATCGCCACTTGTTTAGGCAACGTAAGTGCATCCAAAAGATCATTCACTAGTTGTCCGTGTTGAATCTTCGTACCATGCGATGTCATAAATCCTCTCTCTCTCCACAATCTTCCAAAGTTGTGCGCAACGCCAAACGCATACTGGCTGTCGGTAAACACATTCACACGCTTTCCTTTCGACAGAACACACGCTCTCGTTAATGCAATTAATTCTGCCGCTTGTGCTGAATTCTGGTTCAATCTCGCAGTTTCCACAACCATGCTCAATGTCACCACAGCATACGCAGTCGTCACATCGCCATTCGGCAACTTGAAACAAGAGCCATCCACATACAAAGTACCATCGGGATCCGACAAGGGAGTGTTTTTCAGGTCCACACGACCTTTTGTTTCTTCCTCAGTTCGTAAATAACAATCATGGGGCAGCACATTATCTGCTTCTATATTAATCGGCAACAATGTCGCCGGATTCAGTACGTTACAGCGCTTAATCTGAATATGACTTGCCAAAAGGGTAAGCTCATACCCAGACAACCGTGCACTCGTTAGATGTTGAGTCTTTGTCCGATTCAAGAGCGTATCGACTGCATGCGGAACCATTACTATGAGCATATTGTCCATGACCAAACCTGCGGATTGTCGAATAGACGCCGCAGCTGCCGCCGTTGCCCTCAAGCAACTTGGCAACGCTCTAGCTACCGGGTCTAAGGTCGAGGAAAAATATGCACACGGACGCTGCTTATCACCAAATTGTTGCGTTAGGACACTCAACGCACAACCATCCCTCTCATGGACGTATAATGTGAAAGGCTTACTGTAATCAGGAGTACCTAACACAGGAGCCGAACACAGTGCATCACGTAGTTCAGAAAAACTTTTCTGACATTCCTCCGTCCAAGGCAAAGGAGTCGAAACGTCCTTGCACGTGAGAGCTACCAATGGTTTCGCTAACAGTGAAAAGTTCGGGATCCACTGTCTGCAGTACGACGTGATACCTAAAAAGGCACGCACATCTCTCTGAGTTGTCGGCACAGTCATTCGAGCAATTGCTGCAATTCTTTCAGGGGTCAACCTTCTTCCCGCCTTTGACAATAAGTGACCGAGGTAGGTTACTTCTTGACAACAATATTGTAGTTTGGAAGGCGACACTTTATGATGCAAGTCGCAAAGGTGCTGTAACAAAGACACTGTAGCGACTTTACAGAGCTGTTCAGTGTCAGCAGCAATTAACAGATCATCAACGTACTGAATCAAGGCTGCACCAGCCGGTAACACAAACGCATCAAGTTGACTCTTAAGAGCTTGGCTGTAGATTGATGGACTCTCACAGTAGCCCTGTGGAGCGCGTTTGAATCTGAAGCTACGCCCACCTAATGAGAAACCAAACAAATCTCTGCTCTCTTCAGCAATCGGAATACTGAAGAACGCATTCTTCAGATCGATGACCGAGAACCATGATGCAGTGGCTGGAATCAGAGTCAGTAAAGCTGTAATGTCTGGTACCACAGGAAACTGTGGAACAACAACTTTGTTTACCTCTCGCAAATCGATAACTAAACGATACACGGGAGGCTTGGAGGGATCCGTTCGTTTCAGAATAGGCAACACGGGACTATTGCACACATTACCTCGTGTCTCCTCAATAACATCTTTGCCGATCAGATCGTAAATGATCGCTAACAGTGCCCGTTCGCCATCGAGGGAGATACGATACTGAGGTATACGTGGCAACCGCGCACCCACTTTTAGTTGGACAACATAAGATGGTATATCCAACAGGCCCACATCATTGGGACCTGTTGCCCACAAGGAATCTGGAAGAGACCTCAATTCCGGGGGGAGTCTGTCGATCGACAAATACATAGGGGAAATCACGCTCTTACCCAACGTAAGCTCCACACCCGTAGGAGAACAGTACAGAGTCGCATGTAGCCTCTTCAACAGATCTAAGCCCAAAAGATTCTCACCACAACCAGTAGTCAAAATCAAAGGAGCTTCCAGCTCATGAGACCCAATTGTAAGGGGCAAAGGGCTGGAGACCGGATTGCTAACAGGGGCGCCAGAAAATCCAACGGAGACATTCGTTAAGCCAGACAAAGGCGCGCCAGGGAGTTTAGAATGCATGATGGAACTTTTCGCTGCACCAGTGTCCAACAGAAAAGGCTCAACAACGCCCAAAGTGGCTACTGCAACATAGGGCCCTTTCTGATCAACCGGAACTGATACTTCTCCCCTCCTTTGTCTACGGCTGTCCTAGTAGATACCATCCGCATCAACATCACACTCAACATGATGATCGTCCACATGATACTGTGCAGACCGATCAGACGATGATTCGCGTCGATCGAAACAATTCTGCGAATCCGAAAACGTCGCAAAGCGTTCGGTCTGGTTCTGGGTAACTCCGCGACCTCTACCACGAGAAGTCTGTTGAGGACCACCACGTCCTCCCCGAGCCGACACACCATTAGCCCTATCACGTAAAACCGGACAATCGAACTTAAAATGACCTTCCCCACGACAATATGCGCACTGATTATATCTCAGCACAGTGCGGGGCGCAGGCGAAGCATTGCGCTGCTGTGGTTTAGAAAACTGTGGTTGCGATCTAATTGGCTGCTGCACATCACTAAAATTCGAACGCGGAGGATAAGCTTGCTGCAACAAGACCTTAGTTTTGAGATCCTTAGTTTTCTTTTCTGCACGCTCACTTTCCTCTTTTTCTCTATTCTCATAATATTGGGCCGTAGCCAATATTTGGGCAGTGGTAGAAACAGCCCACGCACTCTCAGAATTCTTCAACTTGTTGCTCAAGTCGGGCAACAAATTCGATACAAATTTGTCAACGAACAACCGTTGACCACCCTCAGAACCCATATCCTGACCACTATGATCGAGGAACGCCTCTTCGAACCTAGTAAAGAAGTCGGACACACTTTCATCCTTCTTTTGCCTGCATGCTGATAGTTTGTCCCAATTGACGCGCATCGCTGGCATAAGCGTCTTCATGAGGGTAATAATCCTCTGGGGCAAAGCTGCAATAACCTGTTCAGGTTTAGCCCCACCAACCTGCCGGGCATCTGCCGCTGTAAGGGCAGCCCAGTCACCGCCTAACTCGGCTACATGATTCTCATGACGGATTTTCGCCCAAACCGGCTGAGGCACCACATTACCGAACAACATATCAATATCGGCTAGGTTCATAACTGTAGCATCCACCAATTGGGACAGCTCCTTATAATAACCCGCAGGGTTCTTACGAGGATCGGGTAGTGATTGCTTCACTTGCAAAACTTCCGACCGCTTCCAAGGGAGGTGTATCCACACTCTCTGGAAGTGCGGTTGAACAGGAGGGTTAGCAGCAGCATCGCCTGGCATCCATACTGGGGGAACTTCTCGCATTGGATACTGACCAGGTTGTGCCATCCATTCCGTGGTCGCGTCCTTAAACAGTGCGCGTGGTTGCACTGTACATCGAAAGGATAGCAAACGTTCTAAAGCCTCGCGGACTTTATCACCTACAATGACACCCGTGGCAAACCGGAGCTGTAGCTCGGAAACCTCAGGTGGCATATCGTCAGCCATATCATCATCCCACTCCTCTTTTAATGACTTACACAATTCTTCGAACACAAATCGTTGCGTGGGCGCATTGAACTGAGAAAATGTTTCGAACACCACACGTGGGGTGTATCTAACAGGGTTGCGAATCCATCTGCGCGCCGTTTTTACCAATGATTCACGCTCCCTATCATCAGGAAGCTGACTACGTCTTTGAGCAACATCCGAAAGAGTCGAGCCAAGTATCGGCCCAAAGAACGGAGAATAAAGAGAAGCAACAGCAGTCAAGAGACGGCTACGAACAGAAGGGGAAGAGGAAGAAGACGAAGGTGTAGCAGCCATAGGGGCAGAAACAGTAGAGGTAGATGCAGCAGCAGGAGTAGCGGGAACAACAGACTGAGGAGGGACCGGGAAAGGCGCAATAGGGAGAGAAACCGGACCAAGGGGATGTACGATCTGTGGCCCAAGGGGATTCGGGAGTACAGGAGGAACGGCGGGCTGACCAGCAGCCGCCAAAACAGCAGGTTGAGGAAGAGGGGGATTAACAAGACCCATAACATCAGGAGCATAAGGAGGTGGCGATTTCATCAGATAAGACAAAAGCGAATCTTCCACCGATTCTTCTCCTGTCTTATCGATCGTAGAAGGTAGCGTCGGGTAACATTTGTCCACCGACATATGGTGAAGCCGAGCACTAACTTCTTGTTCCTTCTCGTTTCTGTCTAACTGATACCGTTCTGCATTGCGCATCACCGTAATGACACCTTCTCGTTTATTTTTCTTGTTCTGTTTGATTTCTTTCTGCTTGGCCTCTTTCCGCCATAACCGGAAGGAATCAAACATGGCCGGCCTAGCTTTCTTTTTAAACAATTTCGCTTCCAAGTTATCTAAAATGGCAGTCTCAAAACTGCCATGAGGTGGCCAACTAAGGACACCATCCTTTTTAGTATAGCGAACCCAATATTCATTATATACGATAGGACCCACGCCATGGCGACTATAGAGCTCATAAAGCGGAGTTCCAACCGGAGGTATCGGGCAGGAATCCTCCAGCCGGGAATCCATGCTGCAACATTTGAGAAACCCAAACAAAGTACTACGGCCAGGCATCGTGCACACTAACCGAGTATACAAACTTCAAGGGCTATCGAATTACGATGTCCTCGCAAAAATGCAAGACCCTCGGTTTTTGGCAATTGCAATCGTCAAATAAACCCAACAACTAAGAACCAACAACTAAGAACCACAAATGCAATGGAACCATGCAACCAACAAAGCAACACTGGGAGCGACCCACAAATACTTAACTGAGAAAGAGCAATGGCGTCACCAGGAAGGCCCGTCTATCGTCTCGCCGTACAAAGGACTACGCCAGGCACCAAACAGGTCGACAGTCAGGGCATCGGTCCGTCGCAGCCGTCAGGAGGCGGGGATCTTCGCGGAAAGGACGTCGGGCCACTTATGTCGACAACTGGATCGATGAAGCGGGGTGCACCTTCCCTCGGAGATTTCACACGAAGTTCCTCACGATCGTCGGGCTTTGGACCGGTACCGTTGATGTCGCCCCACGTTGGGCGCCAACTGAAGGACTGGGTTTTCTTAAGACCCAGCGGTGCCAGGGGACAACACCTGAAACCTTCGTAGGTTACCTGTTCTGGCGTACAAGACACAGAGACACGGGACACTTCCAGTGACGTCAGAGATCAGCGTTTATTTACTGCAGGGATACAGAAGTCACAAGAAGTACACAGTGTGTAGGTTCTCGGAGACTGCTTCAAATTCATAGAAGTGGGTCGCTCCTTTTATACACGTTTTTGCCATAGCGCAGTATGGCGAACAAAGGTTACAACTCAGTTCCCACAATAAACTTCAAAAAGGGTCGCGTTCATGTTTCAGGAGGCCGGAACATAATTACAACAGTCTTGCCGGTTCCCAACTGTAAAAACATATCCCCTCCGCAATAAACACATTAAGAGGAAGGACGGAAAACAGGATGCGAGGAAAGGATGAGGATGCACAACAGGTTAGAAGAGAATGCTAGAGGCAATAAAAGAAACTCGAGAGAGGGATCAAAGACCTCATGTCTAATGTATGCGTGACTGAAACAATAGACCGGAGCGGCAAGATGAGCCTCGAGCGGGGCCATCTGCCTTACTCGTGTCATTCCCCTCGTCATAAAAGTCACCTCAAAGAAACACGTGTCCTTCATACTATCTTGACAGTCCCAGGGTCACGAAACGGACAAAAGCCCGTTCGCTGGCTACTTGAGGGCAAGAAAACAAAATGGACGCTGTATCTAAAATGGAACCCGAGGGTTCGAATGAACGAACACAAAAATGAGACGAACCGTACAAGGCTGCATAGCGAAACTTCGCACACCCACTGTACTCGTCATTTGCGGTTCATCGATACCACACTCGTCCATATTCGTCACCACCCAAAAAGTGCCGTCCCGTCTCACACGGAACCTCAACAGGAAAGCTTTTAAGGCCATGGAAGAGAGTCCAAACCAGGCATGAGAGAGGACAGGGAGTCAGTGCATGCGACCAGAGACTGACTGAAGCCAAGGAGTGAAGGGGGCTGTGTGACTAAACCCACGGAGCGAGGGGTTTAGTCAAACATCTGTGTAATGTACACGTTGATATGTTGTGCTGGACCACAAGAGACTTATAAAGTGAATAAAGAAAAGGTTAGCCTTCTTCTAAAGGAAGACTATAGGGGCTAGTACTCCCGGTCCATGCACCATTGTGTTATTAATATCATTACCCACATAGAGATAGGTGTGATATAGAATTGTCTTGTCCTCTTTACGTAAATTGTCTGCTGAGGTTACAATGTACTCTATTGGTGTAATTGTACATTATCTAGACTGAATCTAAATTAGTATGTCTGCGGGCATGGGTCTAGCTCTGAGGCTGGATAGATGTGTTGGCTGAGACTTCCATGGTGCAGAGATTATCAGCTGGAGGATGAGCACTAGTCCTAAAACAAGGGGTAACTTGGATAAAAATATTTTTTCAGTTGAATTCTACCCACTAGTGTCTGAACTTGTGGGAAGTTGAACGTTGGCTCAATGAAAACCAATGAGTGTGGTGCTGAAAAGATGCACACAGAAAACAGCAGCAACCCAGTTGGAGTGCCCAAGTGGGATGCTCATTTACAGTCTTATGCGGGGCTAGCTGGGTCCAGGCCCTGTGGACCCTGAGTCACCTCACTGTTCAGGCCTGGTTATGTTCCTCCATTCCACTTCCTGGTGTTGCATCATAGAGTGATATTTTCAGCACCCTGGGGAAGACTTCAGTGAGACCACCTGAAACAAGCTAATAGATGGAAAACTACGGACTTTTAGCCATTGAAATATTTTAAAAATGGAGATCATTTGAGCCCCAGATAGAAAACGTGCCTGCTTGGCTTACAGTCATTATTCAGGGTCACTTCTGTAGGTCTTAGGGACACATTTGATTTGTTTCAGCAGAAATCTTCCTTAAAGAAGGCCCCACCTGACATGGCAGAAGATGATTGCTGGATGAGGGCTGTCTTTTTCAACAACTGAGAGGAGCTCATTATCGACACTATCAAAAGCTTGAATATCGTGAAAATAGAAGCTTGCTTCAAGGACCTGGCCGCATGGATTGCAGGCACTGAAACTAGAGTTGGAACCATAAAACAAAATTAATTACTATGGAGTTTTTGAAGCATGCATGCCAGAAAGAAACTCAACCGAATTTCACTTTCTGAGAAAATGTTGTAGTGGGCATGACATGTATGGTGTCTGACACTGAGCACCTAGAGAGTTATTAGGATCAGCGCAATTTGTTTTCTACCCCTGGAATGGGAAGATGTGGCAGCCACTCTGCTGAACTCAATTCAATTGGAGATCATACAAATCACAGGGGGTCCTAAGTTAAAGTTAATGATGTAGGCTAGACTTTCTATGAGAGGTCCAAGGTGGGATTTGACCGGGAATTGACCGAGTCTGTAACCATCGGTGTAGAGTTGGGCCCCGCTTCCCAAAGAGAGATGGTGATCCATGCTGTGCCAAACAAAGGTGAACTTAAGTTCTAAGGCAATAGAATTTTGCTCTTTTCAGATATGACTAGAATGACCAATTGAAGGCAGCAGGAGTTGCAGAGAATCAAAAAAGACCTATTGTGTGAACTTTTCTCCCTCCCTGTGGTATTCTGCTCAGCTACGTATTGAGGAGTGTTCATGTTTTTTGTGAAACTGCACTCAGTGCAGAACTTCTGGAAGCTCAAGCAGAGTAGAGAAAATTACCAAGGCACAGGGTGACTCCACTTGAACAGACCACTTATTCAGACAATAAGGCTTAACATGATATTCACCCCCTTGCACTAGTGAGAGAAAAAAGTTTTATTGACTAATTTAAAGCAATTGCATAATTATTGCTTTCCACTGCCCCTTCCTCTTGCTCTCTTCTACTCTTACAGTTGTTTTTGATAGTGATTGGTGAGATTGTTTTGTATTTGATAACTGTACTTGAATTGGGTCAGGCAGAGTTTATGCAGATCTGGATGTCTTTCTTATATTGCTCAATAAAAATAGTTGAGCCATATATGGATCTGTACAAATGTACAGTCATTAGAACAATTGTCCATTTGATTAACCACACTTTGCATGTTTAAGATAGCTAAATTGATGCTGGTATCATCTTCATTAGTAAGGTAATCAAATTTGCAAGATTGATGACTTTATGGACTACTACACATGTCATAATTTTTGTACACTCACTGACCATAATTGTATTATTTCATTCCACACCCACTCTATATAGAAATCTAGAATATATTTCAATTGGTTTTTGTTTAATGGACAATGCAGTATTTACCATTTTTACTGTAAACGTGAGCTCAAAAAATTATATTTCATTATGTTAAAATGTATTTTTCAAAACATTGCTCTTTAAAAGGGGCCACCCAATGTAGAGATAAACCATTCTCTTTGCCCTGTCCTGCATCACTAACACTTACCAAAAGTAAATATTCTAGATTTGTTTCATAATATCTGTTTTGGGTTTTAAGATGCACTGTGACACCACCGTATGAAGAAACTCAAGTTAGATTAGTGCTCACACACTGTGTTTGAAAAACAATATTTAAAACTGAGAATACTTGAGCCATGCTCACCAAACTTCACATAAATAGGCACATGTGGATCCCAGGACGCTCTATAAAACATAGGGGCTCATTAGGATAGTGGTCATAGGCACATCTGCGGTGCTGACGGTGGCAGAAAACGTCCTTTTCCACACTCAAGCGGTAGTCATTGCGTCCTCCATATTACAATGGGCAAAGATAGCCCATTTTCCGTCCGCTGCGGAGTTTCGGGATCCGCCAGAAATTTCCTTCCCCAACGGTGGCGGAGGTAGTCAATAGAGAAAGACTGCTATGCAGAATTATGTCAAATCACGATGCCTCAAACAGCCCATCAGAATGCAGCGGAGAAACCAGCCACCCGGAGAAATCGAAGCTTGAATCCCGGGCACCTCCATACACTTTTTAACCCGTTCCACTGCTGTACCTCATCCACTACCAGCAAATAAGACGTCACCGTGGTCAACACCACAGGTACGTAAAAACACATCTCAGCATACAACCACAACACACAACTCCTGTGCCGAAATACGGTTCATGTCCACATCAGACTCTCTGGTGAAGACAGGAACATATCCCCAGTGTACTCACGCATGTCCTGCCTGCTGGAAATCCACACTTCCGCATCCGGGTCACCCATCAACTGCAAAATAACTGCAATGTCCCGGGCAAGTCACTGAAGCAGTGAAGACGCAGGAAAACCTGTGCACAATGTAGTAGGCAGGGTCTGCACCAGGCATGGGCAGTCTGGGCAGCTTCCCAGGGCTCTACCTTCACCCTAACCACATGGTTGGCTGCATCAGTTGGCCACAGCCCACAGCACACTTCCCACACCCATTTCTGCACATGCCGTGTGCCCTTCCTGTGCCCCCCCTCAATGCACAATTTATGAGCTAGGTGTGGCTCGACCTCGCACCTCACACATCAAAGGGCAATGTAGATTGCCTGGGAATGTGGGGGTGAAGATGAACACCCTGCACAGAAGGACAGTGGCTGGAAAACCTTCCTCCTCACACCTGCCTTCCACTCATGTGAGTCAAACTGAGTATAATTAAGAAAAGAAGACTCACACTGTATATTAACATCCACTGAAATGTTCACACTGCATGTCCAGTCCCTCAGAAAGATCCCACACTGACACTCTGCCACATACACATACCATAGGTCAGCAGCAATGTAGGACAATAAATGGGCTAGGCTAAAGTGGAGTGCACAGTGCTGAAAAACCATGGAACAAGCCACATAGCATTTGTACATCACATGCAAGAGGAGGAACATATCACACTATCCTTAGGCCCTCATATCAGACATGGGTGGTACAGTGATTGCAATTAAACCAAAGTGACATCTGTGCAATATCTCTGGGATACAGCAATGCAAGCTATGCATAGGCACAGGAATGATAGGAACTGTCAGAGCCACACAGTGACCAGCCCCACATCTGTGCAAACTTACTTGACATGTGTCTGCCACCAGCACAACACACATGGCTCATTGTCACACTCCCTGACTGTCAAACCCAAGTAGGACCTTCACACATAGCCCTCTTCTACCCATCTCACACCTGCAACACTCAACACCTGTGAGAAACACACATAAAGGTGCAAATAAGGTCCTGACAGTTTCCAGATAACCAATCACACAACCTGGTGTGCATCTACAAATGTCAGACTCACACTCAGGGATGTCTGAACTAGGGGTGGGCGGAATTTGCGTAGTCGCACTCCGCAAAGCTCTGTAAAACGGTAAAAAATCTCTGCGAATACGCAGAAATTCCACAAACACGCGGAATTGCTTGTTCGCAATGCTTTTTTCCTGTTTGCGAATGCTGTTTGCATGCTTGGGGGGAAATATCTTGTGAACACGCATTTTGAGAACGCGAACAAGCAAAAAATTCTGCGAAGCCGCCGAATGCAGAATTTTGAGCAATTCTGCATTCTCCGCGGAACGCGAAATTGCCCAAATTCCGAAAGCGGAATGGAAATTTCCGCCCAGGCCTAGTCTGAACCATTGCTGACCCAAAACCAATAGCCAAACACAAATCTCACAAACAACATCCACAGAAGTCCAACAAGCCCAGCCATGTTCAGGCAAACAGTGGATAGGGAATTTGACCCTAGAAAGAACAGGAATACACAACATTGTCACTCTGGACAAATGCACAGACACCTGACCCCAACACAAACAATAATTGCATCATCAGATGCCAATCATGAACACTAACTGGGATCAATGGGACAAATCAGCTAACACATACATAGACACCACACCAGTCATCAAGTGAGCATGGTGCCATAGTGTACCACAAGCATGCACATGCACAATCCTGACAAGTGACAGGTCAAATATAGGAGGACATAGCACTATTGTGCACTCAAAACAAGCTCATGAACAAGAATCCACATTGCTGCATGTGACACAAGAAATGCACACTACACATGCAACACACATCTGAATGTATCACAATGCACAAACTACTCACACACAATGTCATGCAAATAGAACATCACACAAACATTGCACCAGTCAGCAGAAAGAACCAACACAGGCCAAACAATGCATCCATCTACAACAAAAACACAGCAGATGCAAATACCAATCCATCACATAGCAAACTCAGCTGGACATCAGGGGGGTGCACACCAGGCAAGTACAAGGCAACATACACTGACAGCACTGCATGCACACTAACAGTATGTGCACATCAACCAAACCAGTAGCACACATATCTGAATGCCCCACCATGAACTCCCACAACAGAAATCATCAATGCACACAGATAACATCACACTCAGGAAGGGTTGCTGTAGCTCAGCAAACAGACATACAGCTTAGCCATCAACCACAGAGGCACAGCTCAGGGAAACCCAGATGCAAACAACATGACTAGGGGACTGTGCTGCTCAAACATATGTACTGCACATGAGCAAGCATGACTGCAAACAAGGAGAAGAAAATAACACATAACTAATTATGAAACTGTCCTGAGTGGCAAATTGGTCCTGTACACAGATCATCCTGCCACAGTATAGTGTCACACTATGAAGTGGTGGGGAGGGTCACACACTGACAAGGCATGGGGTGGAAGACATGAGATTAAAGTGGTGCGTACATCAGTATTGGACAGGTGAGGAGTGTACAGTCCACAAACACATAGAGGAGTAACTCACAATGTGTAAGCATCAGAAGCACCTATATGGGATGGGATGACTCCTCATACCACATACAATACTTGACCCAAAAATGTGTCAAGTGACAGCAATGCATGAGAAAACTCACAAATAATGTCAGTGTGGCTGATCAGGTCAGCACATTGAGCACAAACATAAACCAGACACATGGCTGATCAACAAAACACAACACAGACTTTGCAATGGCACACTCTGCATACTTTTTTATCACTGTAAGTAACTGTTGCCAAACTGTAGACCCACAAGGACTACAGTTGTGTCGAGAAATTGCTACAATGTTTTCTTTTTTCGGGTGGAATATCAAAGATATTGAAGAAGACGCCTCACTCACATAATAGTTACATGCTTCATCATAGGCGTTTTCCACACCCAGATAAGATGATACTATCTGGGCAGACTCAACCAAAGATGTAATGGGAGTACTTATATAAGTTGTCACTGGTTAAGCAGGGAACCAGATTTTTTAATAAAGTAAAAATACCTACAAGTATACCCCTGGTCAATCCTTTATTCCGGGGTACTTGTGGTACTATTAAAAACCATGTGTTGGGGTTCTTTTGGGTAATTACTGTAAGGCACTGTTCCAGGGTCGGTCTGATTGAAAATCAACCCAGACCGTACCTCAACAGAGAGAAAGTAAAGAGAAGGATCTATATGATAGAGGTCTAGGGTGGGGTACTTAGGAAGGGGGGAGACAGCATGAGTGTCTCATGTTGCCCTCACACATCCCGAGGGATGTCATGCTTCATCATCGGGCGGTGCTCCTCGTCGGGCCGGCGGTGCAATGCCCTACGGGTCCCCCGAAGGGTCTCTTTAGCGGAGATCTTTTAAGAGCGCTGCCGTTTGGTGCATGTGGGTATGTGGAGGGGAAGTACCAAGGTCAGTGGTGCTAGTGGTGTGTGCAGGAATAAAAATACCTAAGGGTTACCAGGGAAGCTAGTTTAATAAGAAGGTACCCTTGGTACATTAAAATACGTGGCAAAAGTGTTACTAATTAAAACGTGATGTGTTTAGTAGTAACTAAAGGTACAGGTCAAATGGTCGACATGTTTCGCGCCTAGTGGTGGTCAAAAAGATCCGGGGCGCTTCATCAGGACCAGTAGAGGTGAATAGTGTGGGGAGAGGTGCCCAGACTATGTGTAGTGGCGGGGGGTAAAATATCGCCCTCCCACTCGGCAATAAAGGGGGGGGGTTTAGTGTCTCCTAAACAGGTGGTGTCTGCAGGGAGAGGTATGTTATGCCCCCTTTGACTTAGACCTAGATCAAAGGGAAGATAAAAGAAGGAGAAATGCAGAAGTTAAAAACATATGCGGACTGGCCTTGTCGGTCCGCATAAGTACATAGTGATCCTGAGAGATCACACTTTTACAATGAGACAGTCATAATGTCGTGCACCCTGAAGCCCAGGCTATTCTCAGATTTCTATAGGAGCGAGGAGGCGTGGGTGTGGTCCCATGCTAGTCAAGATGTGGTTGGTCCCGGGCCCCGGTGGCGGTCACAGAACCCAGCTAGAGGTTCGATAGGTAAACTGCTGTACCCCGCGGGGCCCAGACACCTCCAACCTGGCTGTGCAACGGGCTCACCCGGCGTGTCATCCACTGGGAGAGTCAAGTAGACACGTGTGTTGTATGTCCAACTCGAATCGTAGTTACAACACAGAAAGGTGCATTTAGAGTAATCTTACCTAAAGTAGGAGCTGGAGTTGCTCCTTGAGTTTAAAAAGCGGCGTAGGAGGCCCACACCATCTAGGGCTGTAAGTTGGAAAGAGAGCATGACAGTAGGAAATACCCAAAGGGTAAAAAGAACAAAAGTGAGGCGTTAGATTTAACTTACATCATAGCCGTTTGTAGAGCAGGAGATTTTGCTTACGTAGTGATCTGGGTAGCCTCGAATCATACTCACGGGTTGCTCAGGTGACGGCACTGGAAACCTGCCCGGTCCTGACGCCTGCTCGAAGGTGAATGTTGTTTGCCTTCCCCATTGTATTTAAAGACTGAGCCCCGTGATTGAAGGAGGTACCTGTTTCCGGTTCTGACGGCACGGAAGGTCATGAGAGGCCGGAGCTGCGCATGCGCGGTGAACTAAGATGTTTCCAGTGTTCTCTAGAGCATGCGTGAGGAGGTGCTTTTGGCGCATGCGTGGTGTGTGTTAGTTACTAGCGCATGCGGGCCTTGTTTACAAAATGTAAAGCCAGGAGCCAAAGATCAGATCACAAAGAAGTGGCAAAACATGGGTGTGACATTGTCTGCCCATCCTGTAAGATTGCCCGGGTCGAGGAGGTGATGGTATGTGGGCGGGGGCATATGTGAACTTGCTCACGGGTGTAAAAGGTGTGAAAGTTCACATCCGTTGCAGGCTAATGTTTTCAATTGAGCAGTGCACCTAAACGCTAATGTGACACACTAATTATTCAGTTATGTTGCTTCAGGCTGGTGTAGAGCGGTTTACACATAGTACATGCACACAACAGTGTCAATGTCAGAGCTCAGTCCATGGGATATCGTCATTAAGCCCCTGGGTGTCTGTGTGCAGACGGTGCACCCAGCGTTGTTCACGCCTAAAGAGCGACTCACTACTCCAGTTATTGTTGGATTCCAGAATGGTCCATTGGATCGCTTCGCACGGGTGTCCTTTTTCCAGAAAGTGGTTTGTCAGTTTTGTGGCTGCGCGCGCTCGTCTGATGGTACTTTTGTGTTCGCTGATCCTAGTTTTGATGGGTCTGGTGGTCATGCCTACATAGTAAAGTTCGCAGGGACACGAGATCAAGTATACACAATTTGTGGTGTTACAATTCGTGTGCTTCCTTTGTTCCCACTTCAGCTCGCCAATTTCTAAGACTTTCGTGTGTCGTGTCGTGGTGCAAGCACTGCATGAGCCACACGGGTAGTGCCCCTTGACTGCTGGCAAATCCCAGAGAGTGTTCTCTATTCTCGCTGGTTTCTGGCGTGGCCGTGTATTGATCAGTTGGTCTCTCAAATTGCTGGTTCTTTTGAAGGCAAACCGAGGTGCTGGGATGTTAAGTGTATCACTATTGATGATTTTCCAGTTGCGGTTGATGATTTTTTTAATTTTGTTGGAGAGGGGGGTAAAGGTTGTGACGCAGGTGATCACGTTGTTGGTCTCGGGTTCTCTTGTTTCCAGGAGGCCCTCACGAGTGTTGTTTCTAGCCCGTTTTTTGGCTTGGTTAATTACTTTTACTGGATAGTGCCTCTTCGCCAGATTGTCAGATAGGGTGTAGGCTTGTCTCTCAAAATCCTGTAGTTTGCTGCAATTTCGCCTGATCCTGAGAAATTGGCCATAGGGTAGGTTCTCCCGTAGAGCTTTAGGGTGGTGGCTCTTAAAGCTCAGGAGGCTGTTGCAGTCAGTCTCTTTTTTGTACGTGCTGGTGTGAAGTATCCCATTTTCTAGTTGGATCAATAAGTCCAGGAAGGGGATTTTTTCGTCACTGGAAGTCATGGTGAAGCGTAAATGGGGGTCCAGATTGTTGATCCACTCAAAGAATTTTATTGTCTTAGATGCCTGTCCTCTCCATAGGATCAGCACATCGTCTATATACCGTTTCCAAGTGACCATATGTCGATGAAATGGGTTGGCGTCTGTGAAGATGTGGTTGGCCTCAAAGTGTGACATGTACAGTCCCGCCAAGCTCGGCGCAAAAGTGCTCCCCATGCTGGTCCCTTGTACCTGGTGGTAGATGGTGGTTTTGTACATAAAATAGTTGTTAGTGAGAGCAAGGGTAATGAGGGCCGAGATGAAGCTTGCCGGTGTCGAAGTTGGAAGTTCTGAGTTATGTAACAGACTGCTTACCACTTCGATGGTTGCTTCCTGCGGGATATTTGTATACAGTGCTTCCACATCCAATGTGAGCAGTAAGTTGATTTCCTCAGTGTTTTCATCGTTGATGGTTTGGATGAGGTTGAGCACATCTCTGGTGTCTTTGAGGTAAGCTGGAGTGGCCTGGACCAAAGGGCGCAAAAAGAAGTCACTGAACTGACTCAAGGGTTCCAGAAGGGAGCCTATCCCTGACACGATCGGACGGCCGGGGCAAGGGGTAACCCCCTTATGAATTTTAGGTAGAAGGTAGAAGTAGGGCATCCTAGGAGACGAATTCACCAGAAAGGCTGCTTCTTTTGAGGTGATCCATCCCTCTGTGGCTGCTTCGTTGACCATGGTCCTGATCTGATTCAGTAGCCTTGAAGTAGGGTCGGTCTCTAGAATCTCGTAGTACTCAGTGTTGTTGAGTTGGCGCAAGCACTCCTTCTCATAATCCTGTATGTCGAGGATCACAGTGGCTCCCCCTTTGTCCGCAGGTTTTATTATGATGGAGTCATCATTCTGAAGGGTGGTCACCGCCCTCCGTAGTTTTTTGGGGAAGTTGTTGTAGGCGTTAGGAGGTTCTAGTCGGTTAACCTCCTTGAGGACAGCTTTTTCGAAAGTGAGGACCTCGTGTGGGACCATACCAGCGCTGGGGGTGAATTTCGACGGAGGTCTCAGGCCAGTGTCGTCCTCAGTCTGTGTTTGGTTGTCTTTGAAAAAGGCCCTCAGTCTCACTTTGCGAAACAGTTGATGCAGTTCCTCGTTGGTTCTGAAGTTATCCTCCTGTGGGGTGGGCACAAACCCAAGTCCTAGTTCCAAGGCTGTGGTCTCGTCGGTGCTCAGAGGTCTCGAAAACAGGTTGACGATCAGTTTTTTTGTTGGTGTTGTGCCATGCTTCTCGTTGTTCTCTGTTGGTTGTCCGGATCTTGCCAATGTACCTGTTTGTTCCCTCTTCTTCTTCCTCTGCCTCTGCCCCTGCCTCTGTTCTGAAAAGGTGGAGGAGGGTTATGGAGGAACGGTTGCTGAAAACCCTGTTGTAGTGGGTTGTATGGTGGGTACCACATGGGTCCGTGTTGTGGGAATGGTTGGGGCGGGAAACCATAAAAAGGTGGTGGCCCTAGTGGTGGTGGTAATAGACCCTGTGGGTTGGAACGACGACCCCAGCTATTGTTACTCGAGTTGCTACCCGAAGAGTGACCTGAACGGTTGGACGTGGATGATCCATCGTCAGAGATTGTGTCGGTCTCTGTGGGTTGGAAATCCTCTTTTGTATAGGGATAGATTTTCTCCCTATCGAATCTCTTCAGGTCCTTTTGTAGTTTGTTTATCTTCTGGTTAAGCAGGTAATCTCGGTGGTCAGAGATTTCTGAGTTTATTTCTGCTAAGCGAGTTTTATATGCAGAAAGGCTGATACTGGTTTTTAGGCCGTTCTCAGCTATATTAATTTTGACAATCAAGGCATCCGACAACCGTTTTGCGGTACTGATGATCAAAATGATCCAATCTCGAGTGCATTTCCATGCAATTTGGCTCCATTCGCGTCTGAATATAAGGTCTTCCAAAAAGATCCTTGGTGCCGTGCGGACCAACAATCCGTTAGGTGCTGAGTTTGCTCTGAGGTATTCGGTCATAATAGAACCGTGAAGAGCGGTCTTAACCTGAAGTTTTTTGAGAGAAGTAAGGGTATTCCAGTCGCCTTGTGCGCTGGTCCCTGCTGTGTTGCCATCACCATCTAAGAGTGATGGAGTTCTCAGGATTTCAGCCACAATGTCCTCACCGTAGCTGAGGCCTAGGTTCTCCCCCAGGGTTGAAAAAGACATGTCTCGGGGAGAGTAAGGTTCAGGGAGTGGAAAAGGGAGTGGGAGAGGAAGAGGAAAGAAAGGAGAGGGAGAAGAAAAAAGGGGGGAAAGACAGGTGAAAGAGAGGGTCCCTCGGCTGATCCGCCGTGCTAAATACTGTATCCAAAAAAGGAGGGAGGGGGGGGACCAGGAGCAGGTTAGTGGTCCAGTGCCTGTGCTCCGAAAAGTCAATTGGGTAATTACTGTAAGGCACTGTTCCAGGGTCGGTCTGATTGAAAATCAACCCAGACCGTACCTCAACAGAGAGAAAGTAAAGAGAAGGATCTATATGATAGAGGTCTAGGGTGGGGTACTTAGGAAGGGGGGAGACAGCATGAGTGTCTCATGTTGCCCTCACACATCCCGAGGGATGTCATGCTTCATCATCGGGCGGTGCTCCTCGTCGGGCCGGCGGTGCAATGCCCTACGGGTCCCCCGAAGGGTCTCTTTAGCGGAGATCTTTTAAGAGCGCTGCCGTTTGGTGCATGTGGGTATGTGGAGGGGAAGTACCAAGGTCAGTGGTGCTAGTGGTGTGTGCAGGAATAAAAATACCTAAGGGTTACCAGGGAAGCTAGTTTAATAAGAAGGTACCCTTGGTACATTAAAATACGTGGCAAAAGTGTTACTAATTAAAACGTGATGTGTTTAGTAGTAACTAAAGGTACAGGTCAAATGGTCGACATGTTTCGCGCCTAGTGGTGGTCAAAAAGATCCGGGGCGCTTCATCAGGACCAGTAGAGGTGAATAGTGTGGGGAGAGGTGCCCAGACTATGTGTAGTGGCGGGGGGTAAAATATCGCCCTCCCACTCGGCAATAAAGGGGGGGGGTTTAGTGTCTCCTAAACAGGTGGTGTCTTGGAAACGGTATATAGACGATGTGCTGATCCTATGGAGAGGACAGGCATCTAAGACAATAAAAAATTCTTTGAGTGGATCAACAATCTGGACCCCCATTTACGCTTCACCATGACTTCCAGTGACGAAAAAATCCCCTTCCTGGACTTATTGATCCAACTAGAAAATGGGATACTTCACACCAGCACGTACAAAAAAGAGACTGACTGCAACAGCCTCCTGAGCTTTAAGAGCCACCACCCTAAAGCTCTACGGGAGAACCTACCCTATGGCCAATTTCTCAGGATCAGGCGAAATTGCAGCAAACTACAGGATTTTGAGAGACAAGCCTACACCCTATCTGACAATCTGGCGAAGAGGCACTATCCAGTAAAAGTAATTAACCAAGCCAAAAAACGGGCTAGAAACAACACTCGTGAGGGCCTCCTGGAAACAAGAGAACCCGAGACCAACAACGTGATCACCTGCGTCACAACCTTTACCCCCCTCTCCAACAAAATTAAAAAAATCATCAACCGCAACTGGAAAATCATCAATAGTGATACACTTAACATCCCAGCACCTCGGTTTGCCTTCAAAAGAACCAGCAATTTGAGAGACCAACTGATCAATACACGGCCACGCCAGAAACCAGCGAGAATAGAGAACACTCTCTGGGATTTGCCAGCAGTCAAGGGGCACTACCCGTGTGGCTCATGCAGTGCTTGCACCACGACACGACACACGAAAGTCTTAGAAATTGGCGAGCTGAAGTGGGAACAAAGGAAGCACACGAATTGTAACACCACAAATTGTGTATACTTGATCTCGTGTCCCTGCGAACTTTACTATGTAGGCATGACCACCAGACCCATCAAAACTAGGATCAGCGAACACAAAAGTACCATCAGACGAGCGCGCGCAGCCACAAAACTGACAAACCACTTTCTGGAAAAAGGACACCCGTGCGAAGCGATCCAATGGACCATTCTGGAATCCAACAATAACTGGAGTAGTGAGTCGCTCTTTAGGCGTGAACAACGCTGGGTGCACCGTCTGCACACAGACACCCAGGGGCTTAATGACGATATCCCATGGACTGAGCTCTGACATTGACACTGTTGTGTGCATGTACTATGTGTAAACCGCTCTACACCAGCCTGAAGCAACATAACTGAATAATTAGTGTGTCACATTAGCGTTTAGGTGCACTGCTCAATTGAAAACATTAGCCTGCAACGGATGTGAACTTTCACACCTTTTACACCCGTGAGCAAGTTCACATATGCCCCCGCCCACATACCATCACCTCCTCGACCCGGGCAATCTTACAGGATGGGCAGACAATGTCACACCCATGTTTTGCCACTTCTTTGTGATCTGATCTTTGGCTCCTGGCTTTACATTTTGTAAACAAGGCCCGCATGCGCTAGTAACTAACACACACCACGCATGCGCCAAAAGCACCTCCTCACGCATGCTCTAGAGAACACTGGAAACATCTTAGTTCACCGCGCATGCGCAGCTCCGGCCTCTCATGACCTTCCGTGCCGTCAGAACCGGAAACAGGTACCTCCTTCAATCACGGGGCTCAGTCTTTAAATACAATGGGGAAGGCAAACAACATTCACCTTCGAGCAGGCGTCAGGACCGGGCAGGTTTCCAGTGCCGTCACCTGAGCAACCCGTGAGTATGATTCGAGGCTACCCAGATCACTACGTAAGCAAAATCTCCTGCTCTACAAACGGCTATGATGTAAGTTAAATCTAACGCCTCACTTTTGTTCTTTTTACCCTTTGGGTATTTCCTACTGTCATGCTCTCTTTCCAACTTACAGCCCTAGATGGTGTGGGCCTCCTACGCCGCTTTTTAAACTCAAGGAGCAACTCCAGCTCCTACTTTAGGTAAGATTACTCTAAATGCACCTTTCTGTGTTGTAACTACGATTCGAGTTGGACATACAACACACGTGTCTACTTGACTCTCCCAGTGGATGACACGCCGGGTGAGCCCGTTGCACAGCCAGGTTGGAGGTGTCTGGGCCCCGCGGGGTACAGCAGTTTACCTATCGAACCTCTAGCTGGGTTCTGTGACCGCCACCGGGGCCCGGGACCAACCACATCTTGACTAGCATGGGACCACACCCACGCCTCCTCGCTCCTATAGAAATCTGAGAATAGCCTGGGCTTCAGGGTGCACGACATTATGACTGTCTCATTGTAAAAGTGTGATCTCTCAGGATCACTATGTACTTATGCGGACCGACAAGGCCAGTCCGCATATGTTTTTAACTTCTGCATTTCTCCTTCTTTTATCTTCCCTTTGATCTAGGTCTAAGTCAAAGGGGGCATAACATACCTCTCCCTGCAGACACCACCTGTTTAGGAGACACTAAACCCCCCCCCTTTATTGCCGAGTGGGAGGGCGATATTTTACCCCCCGCCACTACACATAGTCTGGGCACCTCTCCCCACACTATTCACCTCTACTGGTCCTGATGAAGCGCCCCGGATCTTTTTGACCACCACTAGGCGCGAAACATGTCGACCATTTGACCTGTACCTTTAGTTACTACTAAACACATCACGTTTTAATTAGTAACACTTTTGCCACGTATTTTAATGTACCAAGGGTACCTTCTTATTAAACTAGCTTCCCTGGTAACCCTTAGGTATTTTTATTCCTGCACACACCACTAGCACCACTGACCTTGGTACTTCCCCTCCACATACCCACATGCACCAAACGGCAGCGCTCTTAAAAGATCTCCGCTAAAGAGACCCTTCGGGGGACCCGTAGGGCATTGCACCGCCGGCCCGACGAGGAGCACCGCCCGATGATGAAGCATGACATCCCTCGGGATGTGTGAGGGCAACATGAGACACTCATGCTGTCTCCCCCCTTCCTAAGTACCCCACCCTAGACCTCTATCATATAGATCCTTCTCTTTACTTTCTCTCTGTTGAGGTACGGTCTGGGTTGATTTTCAATCAGACCGACCCTGGAACAGTGCCTTACAGTAATTACCCAATTGACTTTTCGGAGCACAGGCACTGGACCACTAACCTGCTCCTGGTCCCCCCCCTCCCTCCTTTTTTGGATACAGTTGGGGTTCTTTTGAACATAATTTTCTTCAAATATACCCCCATATAGGTGCCAACATGTTTCGGCCCACGTTGATAGCCCTATCGGATCTGGGGCTTTCATCAGGGCGTTGTATTTCTGTTCCTTAATTTAAGGTCCCTGCCTTGTCTTAAAGCATATACTTCATGCATACCAATCATGAGGCCTAATGCACTCACCTACACTTCTTGTAGTCGAACTCCAGTAGGTTTTCTATAAGAGTAGAGACGAAAAAAGAGTATAGAATATTCACATATGTGTATAATTATATGCATCATTTTGCTAATGTGCCTATATCGTGCTCTTATTCACTGTAGTAGTGTTGAGTATATGTGCACCACCCGACTAAGTGCTCACTATTTCGGTGCTGGTAAACATTTTTTACCTAATCAACTTTCCTTGCCACTCTACATATTTCTTCCACCACACTCTGTGATTCATATAAAAAAATATGTGATTCATATAAAAATTCTTTTCATTGTTAAACACATTTCCCACATGAATCTGTGCAACTTCATCTTACAAAACACACGCATGCTATTGTGATATTGTTTCTATAATTTACGGTAGTTTGTTGTGCTCCGTGAATTTATTCCGAAGTCTCATAATGTCATAGTTTGTTTTTGTTTTTTTGTCTGCCATTTTAAAATCATGCTCTAGTTTTTTTAAATATCGTAGTGTTTCTCACCTACTGGTGGAGGCTTACTAGCATCACGCAGGATTCGTGTGTCAAGGTGGCGTCCTGTAGTCACACGCTATATGGGACAGATAATATTTATTAAAGAAACATCTCTGTTATGTTGTAGGAGATACGTTCCACTGTATATACGTGTTCTCAACTGTTCAATATTTCCACCCACTAAGACTATGTTTCTTTTCTTTTTTATTTATTTTTCTTTTGTTTCAACCCCAATATTGGTGGTACAGGGTTTACACAGTGGCCTCTATACGAATCACGAGGCCCTTAATTTTGAATCGTTTCAAGAACCTCCGTAACACCCTTTCAACAGCACATCCTTTTTTTGTTATTGTCTATGTCTGATTCTGGTATAGCTTACTGCTGTCTGTCTATTTTATGCAGGACGGCAGGTTTGATTTTTTTATATATATGTGGACCAACCGTTTACTAAACGAGCAGATTGGTACAGTTAGATTCACCGTGACTCCCGTTTGTCTTTGGGTGCTGAATATAACGTATTTTGAAAGCTAGGTGCAAAATTACGCGGGATTCTATTACCATAAAATAACTACGGTAAATAGGAGCAGGTTGCATTAAATAATCTATACAACTCACTCAATCTCTACACTAACGTAACTTACTTCGTCAAGGATCCGCCACCGCTTTTTCACCTATTGGACACATCGCCTGCCGTCGAGTACATTACAATTCTGGTCGGCATCTTAAATGGTGATTGCATTTCAGACGGCGTGTTCTTCTATCCCACCAAACATTCTCTCTATGGTTTTTTGGGGGGATTCTGGTCTACAGGGTGACGTATGCATTACGTTCACTTGAGGCTTCTGGGTATTGCAGTCCTCTTTTCTTCCGAGTTTACTTTATTTTATTTTTTTATTTTTTTACCAATGCCAGACTTTCTTGTTCTTCGTTTTTGTCTACAAACTCTCAGTCTTAATTTTAGTAATGGCGAATTTAATATAAACCTAACAGATTCAATTTGATTTTTAATTCTTTCATATTGTATGATATTTCTGCATTAGCCCACGTTCATATGCACCAGGATTTCTTTTGTGTTTACTAATCTTATATTTGTTAGATGGATGTATAATCTTTCGAGTCTACATCTGCCCCTAGGTTTCATCGTATTTCTTGTTTACTTTCATTCAATTATTTACAACACCGACTCGATGCTTGTATTTGTGCCTATGTAGCACTTGCTACTAACCTTCTATGTTGAAATACCCAAATCTTATGTTCGTTGTTTCACACACTATTATTTTCTTCTTAGCATTCACCCCACTTGATGATATATAGGCCATGGTTTTCAGTGTATTGAATTATGTCTCGTTTAGACCTTGTTTTGCACTTGAAAGGCGATAAATCCATCTTTGTTCCAGTTTTAATAATTGCCTTTCAGTGCAGCTATTTGGTAGGTTTTCGATCACTGTCCATGTGAAATCATTCTCATTATGATTGTTGGTTTGAAAATGGCGCATCATTTTGGTGATTGTCTTTCCACATCTGAATGTACTTCGATGTTCATTTATTCTGATTTTTACTTTACGGGTGGTCATTCCTATATATATCTTCTTACAGGTGCATGTCATCAAATAGACCACATTCTGGCTGTTACAATTACTAAAACTTCGCTGTTCCCAGGGAGTTTTTAGGCCCACATCGATCTCTTTGCTAGTTTTCGTCAGACAGCATACATTACAGGAGCCACATGGAAAATGTCCACCAACCTTCGGTAGGTTCCATAAAGTATTTTGTTGTCCTGTTTTCATTTTTTTCTTCTTGCTAGGACGAGTATGGACTACAGAGTCCTTTATTGATTTACCTCTTTTGAAGACGAACATCGGTTTTTCCAATCTTAAACCACCTGAGTTTAATGTTCTCCAATGTCGTAGGACAATTCCTTTTATTTTATTAGATTCTGTTCCAAAAGTGGTGACACACACAATTCTTTTGTTATCGGGTTTATTTGAAGATTCCAATAATCCCTCTCGGGTGTTATTTTTTGCCCTTTTATACGCTTGTTTTATCAATCTTTGTGGATTCGATTTGGTCTTTAATTTTTGTGTTAGCTTCTTTGCATGAATTTCGTAATTTGCTTTATCTGTGCAGTTTCTTCTTAGTCTTAAAAATTGTCCCACCGGCAAGATGTCTTTTAGAGCCTTGGCATTGAAACTATCGTACCTTAGTAGATTGTTCACATCTGTAGGTTTGTAGAATACTTCTGTTTTTAGTATCCCCTCAGTTGGCCAAATTTTTAAATCCAAGAAAGTTATTGAATCTTTTTCTAGGGTCATGGTGAACTTAAGGTATTCATCCCTAGAGTTCAACCATGCCAGGAAATCATGTGCTCTGCTTACATCTCCTTTCCAAATTATGAAAATATCATCTATGAAACGTTTCCAAACCCTCAACTTGGTTTGGTACGGGTTTGTCTCTTTGTAAATGAATGTCGTCTCGAAATCATGGACATAGAGGCAAGCTACGCTGGGTGCGCAGGTCATGCCCATTGAAGTTCCATGGGTTTGTAGAAAGTATTCCCCCTCAAATTCAAAATAATTTTTTGTTAAGGCCAATCTTGCGCAGTCTACAACAAAGTTTATGGGTGTTATTGACGTCCATGTTTCAGATTTTAACAGTTTCTCTATCACTGTAAGGGAAGCTTCTTGTGGAATGCTGGTGTACAGCGCTTCCACATCCAAGGTGATTAGGTAATCTGTTGTTGGGTCAAAGCTTAAGGGTTGAAGTTTCAGAAGGATATCTTGTGTATCTTTCAAATACGACATCATTTTTTGTACCATTGGTCTCAAAAAATGGTCTGTGAACTTAGAAAGTGGTTCCAATACAGAACCGATGCCCGATACGATCGGTCTTCCTGGTGGTGGATTTTTATTCTTGTGCACTTTTGGGAGGATGTAAAAGTATGGTATCTTTGGATCCATTTCTTTCAAAAAATTCTCTTCTGCGGTAGTAATCCATCCTTCTTCCGCTGCCTTTGTTACCATCTCATGTATCTCTCGTTTCAGATTCTCAGTTGGATCTCTTTGTAGTCGTAGGTAATTACGAGGGTCATTCAGGAGTTTAAGACACTCGTTTTTGTACATTTCAATGGGCAAGATCACTGTTGCTCCTCCCTTGTCAGCCGGTTTTATTATGACATCACTCATCTTGTCAAACTCCGCCAGGGTCCTTCGTTCTATAGATGAGAAATTATTGAATGCTCTATTGTCATTGTCTCTCAGTTGGTCAACTTCCAACGTAACCGCTTTTTCAAAGGCTAGCAAAGCTGCTGGCATAGTATGATTCGGTGGAACAAATTTTGATTACTTTTTTAGGCCTGTGTTTGTGTCATCAATGGTTTCTTGTGATCCTTCCGTTTCTGTAAAAAACACGGATGATCGTAGTTTACGAAAGAATTCGGCTAGTTCGATTCTTACGTTGAAGAGGTTAGATCTATTCGTCGGGACAAAACCAAGCCCCTTCTTTAACACTTCTTCTTGAGTTTTTGAAAGGACTCTGGTGCTTAGATTTAATATTCCCAAGTGTTCTTGCTCGTGCTGGGTCTGGGTTCCTGCACCGTTGAATCTTCCCTGTCCATTTCCCACTGTACTCTGGGCCCTCTCTGGTTGCCTCCTCCTCGTGTGCGGCCTCTCCCTAAAAAAGGTTGTTGGTAAGGTTGCCATTGGTATCCAAATTGTGGAGGTTGAAACGGCGGTTGCATGAATGGATTCCATCCGAAGGGGGGTTGTTGTTGGTATGGACCTATTTGTTTTTATGTTCCCCTGTTTCTTCTTGTTCGATTTCCTCTTCTGCTGTTGTTCCCTTTTTGGCCTTCATACGATGAATCATTAGAGTTATTTCCGGAACCTGTGCTGTCTGTATCTGAGAAATCTGATTTATCTTTGTATGGAAATGTATTTTCAAACTTGAATCTTTTTAGATCTGTTTGGAATTTACGATCTTAGCTTGGGTAAGGTATTCTTTATATTCATTTATTATTTTGTTATTTTCTTCCAATTTCTTTTTAAATTGTCCAATTGTAATTTGAGTTTTCAATCCATTTTCCAATGTTTTTATTTCAATTACTAGGGCATCAGAGAGTCTCTTTGCTGTTTTAATAATTAAAACGAGCCAGTCCCTGGTGCATTTCCATGCAATCAAGGACCAGCTACGTCTCAATTCAGGGTCATTTAGAAAAATGCGTGGGGAATTGGCTACGATAAGACCATTGGGAGCTATGTTGCCCCTAAGATATTCGGTCATAATCGCTCCATGTAATACAGTTTTTAGTTGGGTCCTCTTTAATTCAGTTAAAGAGTCCCAGTCGCCGTTGTTTTGGCTCACATGTGTAAGTGTGGTATCGTAAATTAGTGATGGCAAAGCTAAAATGGATGATATTTCATCCTCATCATAAGCCAGGCCTTTCGCCATTCTCGAAACTTTTGAAAAGAGGGGTGCTCAGGCAAACCGGCTAATGGTTGCAGGGACTCACAAGACGAACTTTGTCTGGGATCCCTTACCCTTCTTAGGGATCGTGTTTTAACGCTCTCAGGGCTATGGAGGCCCCTCTAGACTTTTTTTCACACAAGGAGAGTGAGAGAATAAACAAACCAGTTGCGTTCTCCCAATCAGACTTTTTTATCACTGTAAGCAACTGTTGCCAAACTGTAGACCCACAAGGACTACAGTTGTGTCGAGAAATTGCTACGATGTTTTCTTTTTTCGGGTGGAATATCAAAGATATTGAAGAAGACGCCTCACTCACATAATAGTGACATGCTTCATCACTCTGCATAGTCACATTTGACAGCGACAAGAATCAAAGAATCAAGAAAGCTTTATTCGATTTTCAGAGTAAAATCATAAAAGCATACATTAAAAAGTACATACATATATAATAAAAATAATAACAAGTAAAAAGATTTTGTTTTTATATAATCAGAGTCAGTCTAGGCAATCCCTCAGTAACATAAAGTGCATATTAGGATGATTGCATGGAGTTCCGAAACTTGACAGCCAACTTTAAAAAGCTCGTTACTGCAGAAATAATACATTCATTTTCCAACTGTAGTAACCTAAACATGGCCGGTCTACAAGTGCGGATTCCCCAAGACTTTAAAATTGGTTTCAAGAAAGCCCCCCTGGGCAACTGATAACATTTACAGAATAGAACACAGTGGATATTTGATTGGGCAGAAGTGTCATCACAAGGGCATAGTGGGAGTTCATTTGACCAGGTATTACAGGCAGGGAAAGTAATCATGCGAAAAAAGTTACCAAATCTGAGACGAGTCAGAAGCATTCGGGCATAACAGGTAGGCTGAATTAACAAATAGTTTTGAAGCCCTTCATGCATGGTTATTTTTTGGAAGTCAATAACTGTATTTTTTGTTTTTTCCAGGTTCCATCTGTTAGTTATTAAATGGTTTAGGGCCAACCCTCTTAACGACTTCCTGGATACCGTTTCCATAATAGAAGGCCTCGTAAAAAACTCAGGGTGGCCAAGATCAGTCAACTTGTTTTTTACATAAGTAAGCCATTTAATATTGGTTAATCCATCGAGTTTGAGACAATCAATGATTAAGTCTCTATTTAATTGAGTCTCAGGAGTAACCCAAATCTTGTGCCACAACAGTATAGGCGCAATTTTGATAATATCTGAAATATACAGCATACCCAATTCAATATGTATAAAGTAGATCGATGTTGATTTGGAAACTCCTAATAGATAACGCAAAAACTGATTTTCTGTTTTTTGTATCAGTTGTGCATTTTCAATGCCCCAGAGACCAGCTCCATAGGTGGCAGTGGAAGTACATTTAGCTTTATAAAGTACAATCAGTTCTTTCACTGGTCTGCCACCTAATTTAGCTGAGAACTGTTTGAGGGCGCCAATTGCTCGGGTGAAGGCTAAATTTCTGCCATTAATAGCTGCATGCCAATTTCCCTTCCTGTCAAAATGTATTCCAAGGTAGGAAAATTGGTCTGTGGTCTCGATCCTCTTGTTATCTAAAAAGATTGAACAAGGCACTTTCTTTGTTCCAGGACCACAGGCCATCGTGTATGTTTTTGAGATATTAATTTTTAGCCCTCGTTCTTTCATGTAAAATGCAAATTTCAGGACAGCCCTCTGGAGACCGATCTTATTACGAGACATGATGGCAGCATCATCAGCATAAAGAAGTATTGGGGCCGGGGCTCCCAAAATCTTTGGGTAATCATGCTGTGATTCCATTAGGTGTTGACCAATGGAGTTTATATATAGGGTGAAAAGAAAGGGTGCTAAAATGCACCCCTGTCGCACCCCTCTCTTAATAGGGAATTTATCGGAACACTCGCCCTTGTTTCCAAAGCGTACCCTAGCGCCTGCGTCCCTATACAGTGTTTTTATAAATTGAAGAATGTTAAGATCTATACCCATTTCAGATAGTATGGACCATAATATCTCATGGTTCACACAATCAAAAGCGGAGCTCAGGTCCACAAAGGTAACAAAAAGATTTCCCTTTTTTGCCTGGGTATATTTTGATAAGACTAAGGCCAGATTTAAACTCTGTTCTATAGTCCCTTTGCCTGAGCTAAAACCATACTGCAAGTGTGATAATACCTTATGTTCTTCTGCCCAAAGTTGTATTCTATTTAAAATTGCCCGGGCTGCTACCTTCATTAATGCATCTAAGAGTGATATTGGCCGATAGCAGGTGGGGTCATTTCTATCTCCTTTTTTAAAAATTGGAACGACTATGGCTTCAGACCAGGATGGTAATAACCCATGTCGATTAGAATTGTTTAAAACATTTGTTAACAGGGGAGCCCAAAGATCAATCTCAGCTTTGTAGACATCTATCGGGACTCCGTCGGGGCCAGGCGCTTTGCCTGAAGGACTGTCTTTGATTGCTTTTATAATCTCCAAGCAGTTAAAAGTAATGCCTAGCGGGAATGTATTCAACAGAGTTGTAGATTGTTGAATGACTACCCCATCGATCAAGGAATTACCATATTCGAGGTTTTCAGTTTTGTCATATAAATGTTTGAAGTGATTTACCCAAGTTTCCCCATTTATGGCTATATCTATAGTGTCTGTCTGATTTTTCTGTAGGTAGGGGGCATTTACCACTTTCCAGAAGGCTAAATTATCCTTGGATTTGGAGGCTTCAAGTAGGGCCGACCAAGCCTCTTTCCTTAAGGTCTGTTTCCTTGTTTTCATAGCCAAGTTGTACAATTTTCTGGCTTTACTAATCTCAGCTGGAGATTTGATGGTTTCATGCAATACCCTTTTGAGAGCTTGAAGTGCTTTAGTACAATTTTTATCAAACCAACCATGGCCAATTTTAGAATTAGGTTGGTGCTCTCTAGTTAGTAGTTTTTTTAGTTCAAATTGGATTTTTAAGAAGGAAGTCATGAGTTCTGATGACTCCTCTGTTTCTGTCAGACAGGCAAAAATATCAGGTTGGGAAGTTCCCATTAGACTATGTAGAAAATCCACAGGGTTTACCCTATCCCATTTTATAGAGTAACCGTTTTTTGTGGCTAAGTTTATGTTAGGATGGTACTTAAACTTGTCTACAGAAATCTCTTGAGTCTTTCTAATTTTCAAGTTAAAGGATATTGGGTAATGATCACTAAAAAGAACTTTAAGTGTTTCCCAAGCATATACTAGTCCTTCGTTGATTGGAGATATAAGAGTAAAATCAATAATCGAATTGCATCCCCGCCCATGAAAAGTTGGTTGGAAATGGATATTTGGGATGCATATTTCATTAATATAACACAGATTAAAATGAAAAAGCATGTTGTTAAAAACGTTTCCCAGTTTAGAGTGGACGAAATGAGTTGGGTTATCATCCTTATGTTTGCCAAGGCCGCAAATGCCTTTAGAACCGTGTGGGCAAATAGTACAGTTAAAATCGCCCAACCAGATCAGCACCGACTCATCTTTTTTCTGGGTCTTAAAAGTATTAACACTCTGCATAAGTTTGTCGATCTGGCTTTCTAGATTGTTATTTGGGATATTATTATAGAAATTGATGAGGGTCAGAAATGTTATCTGCCCCCAACTAATTTTTAAAATCTGATAGCACTCAGTGAATATGTATCTCAATACTTTTATGCCCTGCGTTATCGAAACATATGTAGTCAAACCTCCTTTATTTCTCCCCTGTAAGCTTAATTGTGCAGGTGCATGGAAGGTCTGATATCCTGGGATGTGAAGTTCATCTACGGCCCACGTTTCCTGGAGACAAATAATACTATAGCTAGTCGCTATATCTAACCAGGGCTGGTGCGATATTTTATTTAGAAGGCCTGCAACATTCCATGAGATAATGCTTTGGGCGTCCAATGTTTCCCTCATTTGAGAGTCATTTTTGGTTTTTTCTCTGGTTATAATAGTTTGAGGAGAAGGGGGACTGGAATGGATTAAGCAATCAAATTTAGAGATGGACCCAGCATGTGATATGTCAATATTAGTTTGAACCTGCTCATTAGATACCTCATGAATTGGAGTTCCCTTGTTACAGGTATTAGTAGAATCCATGTCAGGATGGAAAATAATAGCATGGGTATTAAGTGACATAGTGGGAGCTCCATCGGTATAGGCTTCCGGGCTGAATTCCAACTGACAGTCCGGATCTTCTAAGCCTGTCAGTACCTCAAAGCGATTTGTAACGGGAACGGTCCAAAGTGGGTGCTGAAATATATTATGTCTACGCTGCTGTTGATAAAGATGGGGCCTGTCTACAAAGGGTGAGAAGGAAGAAGGAGCCATCCAGCGACTAGAATTTCTAGGATGTTGATACAGTGGGAAAGGTCTAGTATTTCTTAGATGTTGAAGCGCTGGGGCTGGTCTAATGTTTGTAGATGCCTTACGAGTGGAGGTGTTAATACAGGGGGTGAGAAGGGATTGGGGGTAGAAGTAGCTCAAAACGCGAGTTGATATTCCTTCCACTCCTCTTTCATGAAACCAATCCGCTATGTGAGTAACTACTCTCTGATCTTTGAAATTTATAGTTACAATGTCACCCTCTATATCTTTGGGCTACACCCGAGCCAAGTCAACATTCTAACAAATAGAATCTCGCCATTAAGATTTAGGGGCAGAGGTCTATTCTTGCTTAACCAATGGATTACTTTATTCTTAAGTTCTATAGACCCCTCTTTCTTTCCTGATGTTAATTCTGGTACACCTGTAAGTATAACAACGTAGGGGGCTGACTCAGGTGGTAAGTCAATGTGCTCATCCATTCTTTGCACTGGCTTAGTCGGGGTTAGCGCCCTGATGGTACTAGTATTTTGCCGTCCTTGAGTATTTGGCGGGACTAATTTTTCCCCCTCTCCTGTAGAGATTAACGCATTTACGAAGGTAAGCGGGGGCTATGTGTTAGCTCTAGGTGGCAGTGAAACATCTCCTATAGAAGTAGTATCTAATGGTTTCCTCTGGCCATCGGTGGTTTGAGAGGTAGCCAAGTCTTTCAGTAAAATGCTATTCGAAGAAGATATGGCTGCTAAGATATCTAGTTGTTCATTTAGCCTTTTGATTCTCTCAGAGAGCGGTAGTAATAGAGATTTCCCAAGATGTTCGAATTTCTGAATTAGACCGTCATTTGGATCGGACACAATAGGTGATGTGATATTTTTACTTTGTAAAGGACTAGGAAGTAGTCTAGGTGTTTTTGGACGACTACCTTTCACTCCATCACCGCCCCGCTTTCTCTTCAATGTAACCCCAGGTCTAGAGTTTTTGGAAGAATTGGTATTTTTCTTAGACCTTGATTGTAATTTCGGTGACATACTTGGTGAAACCCCTTCCAAGGTGGAATATGAGGAAGGGTTCGCATTAGAATTGATAATAACACGTTCCCTTGGGGTGTCTGCTATCAGCGACTGATCTTGTAAAAGTAGAGGAACACCCGGGTCATTTATTGGGGAGGAGATATTAACCATATGATGTATTGTAGGTGAGGGGATCGTTTGAATAGTGCCCAAAGAGGAGCGTTTATTAGGAGGTAGGCCAGAAGACAGACGACGTTCAGTGTCCGCTATTTCGTGGTCTAACTTTGAGACCGCTTTAGCCAGATAATGATCTAATGTCCCTTTACGTAAACCTCCCATTTGTGAGTTCTTGCCTTTAGTTGGTTGTGCAGGCGGTGTTACGGACATTTTTTGTTTAAGGGCACGGCTAGTGAGGGGGCACTAGTATGCAGGTACTATAAACAAGAAACTTACAATTTAAAATGGTGTTTACCAGACAATACGATACAAGTCTTACGGTAAGTCTTAATTGCAGAAGTCAGGGGGTGTGGCCCAGCCCGGCCTCGATCGGCCCCGGACGGCCACAGACGGTCCCGCCCTTGTCCCGGGCTTCTCCCGGCGCCACCCGCGCGCGGTCCCGCGTCGCGGGGAATTCCCTCGCTATTTACACGCCTCCTGGCGCGAGATCTGAGCTGGCGGTGGCGGCTTCCTGCCGCAAGGGCTCGTGGGGTTTGTAGTCCTTTCCCACACTGCGGCCGCTCGGGAAGATGGTGCTGCGGCGGCGGGGAAAACTTTCTGCGACCCCCGGTGCTCAGGTCAGCGTCGTCGGTTAGCTGCAGAATAAGGACAGGCTGTAATTCCACTCATGCAAAGCCCCCGCTCTGCCGGGAATGCCCTCGCTATTTACACGCCTCCTGGCACGAGATCTGAGCTGGCGGTGGCGGCTTCCTGCCGCAAGGGCTCGTGGGGTTTGTAGTCCTTTCCCACACTGCGGCCGCTCGGGAAGATGGTGCTGCGGCGGCGGGGAAAACTTTCTGCGACCCCCGGTGCTCAGGTCAGCGTCGTCGGTTAGCTGCAGAATAAGGACAGGCTGTAATTCCACTCATGCAAAGCCCCCGCTCTGCCGGGAATGCCCTCGCTATTTACACGCCTCCTGGCACGAGATCTGAGCTGGCGGTGGCGGCTTCCTGCCGCAAGGGCTCGTGGGGTTTGTAGTCCTTTCCCACACTGTGGCCGCTCGGGAAGATGGTGCTGCGGCGGCGGGGAAAACTGTCTGCGACCACCGGTGCTCAGGTCAGCGTTGTCGATTAGCTGCAGAATAAGGACAGGCTGTAATTCCACTCATGCAAAGCCCCCGCTCTGCCGGGAATGCCCTCGCTATTTACACGCCTCCTGGCGCGAGATCTGAGCTGGCGGTGGCGGCTTCCTGCCGCAAGGGCTCGTGGGGTTTGTAGTCCTTTCCCACACTGCGGCCGCTCGGGAAGATGGTGCTGCGGCGGCGGGGAAAACTTTCTGCGACCCCCGGTGCTCAGGTCAGCGTCGTCGGTTAGCTGAAGAATAAGGACAGGCTGTAATTCCACTCATGCAAAGCCCCCGCTCTGCCGGGAATGCCCTCGCTATTTACACGCCTCCTGGCACGAGATCTGAGCTGGCGGTGGCGGCTTCCTGCCGCAAGGGCTTGTGGGGTTTGTAGTCCTTTCCCACACTGCGGCCGCTCGGGAAGATGGTGCTGCGGCGGCGGGGAAAACTTTCTGCGACCCCCGGTGCTCAGGTCAGCGTCGTCGGTTAGCTTCAGTATAAGGACAGGCTGTAATTCCACAGCGACAACAAGTAGGTGTCCCCCAGGAGTGCAAGGACGCACCGACACACTGCACAGTGCTCAACCTACAACTCCTACATGTGCCCACAATCTGAAGCATATGTCTGACAATGTAATCTAACAGTGCACACATTACCTGGATCATACATGTGTGTAGTTGATATGGCAGGAGCACATACACACCAACACTACTCACAATGACAGGCCAATCACACTGTATGACTACACAAGTGCACACATTCAAACGTACCCATGTGTCTATGAAGACAGGCCCACACAAGATGACTACACATCAGCACTGCTGTGCACACATCAAGAAAGAGCCCACAGATATGACGGACCCTGGCCACCCCGCAAGTAATCCTGTGGATAGCATTGACCTCTATTCTGGTATTGCATCCTAACATGACATGTGTACAATTTAGCAAGCCTGAGCACAGAATGATTAGGAGAAGAGTAGATCATCACAAACAACTATCGTTGCACCCTCAAGCCTCAGACTCAAGAAGAACAAAAGGGCCTATTACCTCTGGAAACCTCTGAAAAAGTCAAACAAGTAATTGCCAATGTGAAAGTGGCATACAGAGCATGTGTCACATGAACCAATATCCATACATAAAACCTTTTATTTAGCAAGGGCATTGACAGAGCAGACAACAGGAGTAACATTCTTTATTACATAATACCCAGATAGGCATCAAAAGTACAAAACAGCAAGGTCTTTGGCCAGTTCAAATTAAAAGTATGCACATGTGTGCATGAGAAACTGCACAGTGAATGGGCATCACAAGTGACAAACATCAAGGCTATTGGCCATTCCATAGTTCCAGTCTGCACATGTGTGCATGAGAAACTGCACAGGAACTGGGTATCAAAAGTAACAAACAGCAAGGCCATTGGCCAGTCCAGAGCTCCAGTCTGCACATGTGTGCATGAGAAACTGCACAGGAACTGGGCATCAAAAGTAACACACAGCAAGGCCATTGGCCAGTCCATAGTTCCAGTACGCAAAGGAGTGCATGAGAAACTGCACAAGAAATGGGTAACACCGTCCACTGCCATGGGAATCACCACAGCTCAGGGGCTACAAATGGGCAGTCCAGGCACAGCTGTGTGATAAATGGTGTGGGGAGGGGCACTTGGCTTCAACTTTGACTTAAAGTTGAACTGGGAGGCAGCTGATTGTCAGGGCCAGTTGGAGGACTGGACCTTAGGAGAGAGAGAACCGGCTGAGGTAGAGGCATCAGTGGCTGTGGGAGCCTGAGGGCTGCTTGGACCAGGTGGAGTGGTGGCACGGGGAGGTGGACACATGCTTCTGGAAGACACAGTGTGTGAGTGTGAATGTTGAGGGCTGGGTCTCAACTTCTTGTGGATTCAATAGCCCACAAGTGTCTTGGCCGGAGTGGGAAGTGGGGTGGGCAGACACAACAGCCTCACTCTCCACCAAAGGTGTATCAAGTGCAGGTGGCTCTCCCTGTGGGGATTTGCTGGATCTGGTGGTACGCTTGGGGTGGTCTTGCCTCTTCCCCCGCATCCCCTGTTGTCCAGGTAAACCTCCCACTTTGCTCTTCTGTCCCGCCTTCACAGGGGTGTGGGTGGGAATTGATGTTGTGGGTAAATCTGCCTTAGAAATGTGTTTGTGCTTAGTCATTGTAGGCATCAGGTTCACAGCAGACAGGACAAGTGTTTGATTGTCTTTGGGAGCAGGTGTGGGGATGGAAGTGCCCTTGGATGGGGATGATTTTGATGAATGTGATGTTGATGCCTGCTTCTTGGCCTAATGCCTATGAGTATCACATGATGGGCTTTTGGTTTGCGCTCCTGTGTGCCTGTTTTGTGTTGTGGTGATGGTGTCTGTGGTCTGGTCTGCTTGGAGTGCTGCTGTTGTGTGCTGCGTGTGGAGAACTTGGTGCCTGAGGACTCTGGAGTGTATGCACTCTCCTCAGGTGATGCCACTGGCAGGGTGGATACTGAAGGGACAGGAGCTGGACTGGGAGCCTGTGACTGCTGAATGGCTGCCGTCACTGTGGAGGACAAAGACTGGACAGTTCGGTGTAGGCCACCCACGTCAGAATGAATCCCTTCCATGAAGGCAACTACCTGTGCCAACTTCTAGTCATGATCCTGGAAGGTATTCAGGAGAGCAGTCTGACCCACACACAGCTGGCGCAAAAGGTCCACCGCCTCCACACTGAGGGTAGCAGGGCAGACAGGGGCAGCGCTGCCTGGGGGGAAGGAGACTCTACCCTTCCTAGGGCTGAGGGAATGGACAGCACTTGTGGGAGCAACCGGGAGGGTGGGCACTGGACAATGTGTGGTGGAAGAAGAGGAAGATTTGTAACTTCCTGTGCCCGCCAACATCAAGGAGTCACTGCTGAAGTCTGAAGATGTGGAGGTTGGTGATTCCGGGTGGGAATCCTCCAGGGCACTCCTCCCCCCCTCCGAGGCACTGGTCACATCAGTGTCAGTGAGCTCATTTGTAGCAGTCGTGCCAGAAGCTTCCTCACTAGTGTCCGTCCCCTGTCCTCCCTGCCCTCGGTAGATACTGCAAGAGACAGAGACATAGGTTGAGTATAGTGCCATACTACCAAACATCGTATGCAAGCAAAGCACACAACTTGAAAATGATACTCCCATGTTGGCCTCCTCCATGTACAGTCAGCATGTGCAACATTCACACGATCATCAGAAGATGCATGGAAACATGCATAGTTGATAGTAATGCCCCATGTGGCGTTAACATAGCCAAATAGCTGGCCCGTGCCTCCTTGTACCCTAACAAACCATTCTCTGTAAGCATACCTACGTACCTGTAGGTGAGATAGATATACATCTAAACATGTTGTCTCTATCACATATGGAGTCACTTTAAGGGAACACAACAGATACAAACTCCCAAATGTCCTTTTGTAATGTCCACACGCTCCTGATATCCACCACGTTGTGCTTTGCAGCACAACTACAGTTGCACATTGGTGTCATCTGTGTAGTTGTCACAAATTGTATGGTGTGCACAGCACACATCTATAAATGCACACTAACATGAGGCTCACTGTTCACTGCCAGATAATGTCTATGACACTCATACTGCAGCATATGTCACTAGGCTACATCTCATCTCTCAATGACAGGGGTCATGGTTTTAAACACATGAGAAACTACATGCTGTACAAATGCATAACAGCTGCACTCAACACTGAGGCCCCCTAAAAGCCATTGCATCACATTAGAGACATCATAGACCTTCCCACTGGCTCACGGTTGGGATTCATGCAATCACTCACACCCAAAGTCACACTTAGCTGAATACTCACCCCCAACTTGCTGCTGATGGGCCCTCAAGTGTCCATCCAGTTCTGGCCATGTCACTGCCAAGATGCGGGACATTAGTGGTGTCATGCTCCTGCGTGCCAACCTGCCAGTCCGAGGGAGCACCCCCAGCTTCATCTCTGCCACGTTTTTGCTCAGCCGGCAAATGTCATCCCATCTCTTGTGACAGTGTGTGTGCTGTCGGTTGGAGACACCCAGAGCCCTCACCTTGAGTGCAATGGCCCTCTATATCACCTTAAGCTGGTGGACCTTAAGCTGCAGGAATGGGAGACAAGAAGAGGCAGTTTCAGTGACACTGTTTTATGTACCAAAGTGTGTCAGTACAGGAACATGAAAAAACATAGCACACCAATACATAAATGTTGAGCAGAGGCCATACAGCATGACACGTAGTACACGTGCATCAAATAATCTCATAGAAATGTATACATGTATGATGATGGACACAGTACCCGGCCATCTCATACACATGCAGAGTGCCAGCACTGAAATCCTTGTGAAAAAGACCCTCATCTGTGATGCAGTATGTCAGTGAGCAATACATACAATACATTTGAAATGATGTGTTGGGGCAGACTCACTGTGTCCAACACTAAACACCCCTCAATGGCCTTGGCCAGTAAGTGGCTACATGTGTCATGGTGGTCACATTTAGGGCCATTATCTTACATTCTTACACTCTTCTCACAAGGCGTAGTCCTGTCTTTTGCATCCCTTAGGTCTAAGAAAGCTCATTGAGAAATGGAGTGGCGGACAACACATATGTTTCACTCAGTCCATTTACTGATCGGTCCTTGTAAAATTGGGCAGTTTCTGTGCAGGCCAGTGAGACTCACACTGAGGTTAAACGTGGGCCATCAGAAAAATCACATGCATGTACAATATGAGAGGGCAACCAGTGCCTACACATGCGAGACAGAACACATAATGAAATCAATGGGAGGATGCCATCTCCAAATTACATTTATCTGATGTGTCACAATCAGGCATTTTACTCTTGTGTATAATGCACACATATCCATAAGGGCAATTTGTAAACTGTACCCTCTGGACAGTGTCAAAAATAAGCATGTGAAGACCTCATGGACTATGACATCACATAGCACAGGCAATGTTTGTTCAAACTTTGACTGTCCAAACCAGCAGTGTAACTGTATGGCTGCAAACACACTGCATGTCCCTTCCATCCTTCAATGTATCCATGGATCTGTGGAAATAAGGCTACACAACCCATTGACATGAAGTCAGCATGCTAGGCAGCCTACATGTGCCCCAGATTGCAGTGAGCTGAGTCCAGGAAGTGGTGAGGAGGAAGATTAGTGCTGTCTCTTCCCTAAAAAAAGATTTTCCCTACCTTTAATTGCATCATCTTTTCTTTTTTAAATGTCTTTAACTGTTGTTGCCTGTGGTTGTTACAGTTTAAAATTGTAGCTTTAATCTGCCCATGATTGCATAATTTATCACCTGTTTTGTGTTTAAACTTGTGGTTTTTCCTGCCTGTGACTTCCATTTATCCTGTTGAATTGTGAGATTTGCAGTCCAAACTCTGTAGGTTTTCCCTCTCATTCCCCGTGACTACCAGTTTTTCCCTCCAAATTTCTCCTTTGCTCTGTGCTGAGACCTGTATGTTAAACAGTGCACCCCCAGCCACCATTTTGTGTTAACAAGTCAGTGAAACCAGCCCCCTTCCCCCCAGCAACAGGGCTATTCTACCTCAGAGGGTGCTCTGAGACAGCAGTAATCTGCTATGTGCTGTTTATACTGTATTTAATAAGGACTGTGCAGTCTAGTTTTTGGCCCGGAGAGGGAGTAAAGTTTTATTCAAACAGTATTGTTAAAGCACAAGTTTGTTAGGGCCTTACCTGCAGAAGTCCAAAGTGTGGATTGAGCCTGTCTGTCTCCTAGGAGATTTCTGAATAGAGCAGCTTCCCAGCCCCACCCGCAATCCAGCAGACCTAGGACTGCTGATTGGTTTTTCCAGCTCCAAGCAAAAGCTGAGCCCTCCTCTCACACCTGCCCAGAACTCTTAAGGCTTTGCTGGGTGCACCCCAAATCATTCTCCTCCATCTTGTGAGCTGCAGCCTACATGTGCCGCAGATTTCAGTGAGCTGAGTCCAGGAAGTGGTAAAGAGGCAGACTAGTGCTGTCTCTTCCCAAAAAAATGATTTTCTCTACCTAAGATTGCATCATCTTTTCTTTTTTAAATTTCTTTGCCTGTGGTTGTTACAGTTTAAAATTGTAGTTTTAACCTGCCCGTGATTGCATAATTTATCACCTGTTTTGTGTTTAAACTTGTGGTTTTTCCTGCCTGTGACTGCTTCCATTTATCCTGTTGAATTGTGGGATTTGCGGTCCAAACTCTGTAGTTTTTCCCTCTTATTCCCTGTGACTACCAGTTTTTCCCTCCAAATTTCTCCTTTGCTCTGTGCTAAGACTCGTATGTTAAACAATGCACCCCCAGCCACCATTTTGTGTTAGCAAGTCAGTGAAACCAGCCCCCCCAGCAACAGGGATATTCTACACCAGAGGGGGTTCTGAGACAGCAGTAATCTGCTGTGTGCTGTTTAAACTGTATTTAATAGGGCCTGTGCACTTTGGTTTTTGGCCAGGAGAGGGAGTAACGTTTTATTCAAACTGCATTGTTAAAGCACACATTTTTTAGACCCTTACCTGCAGAAGTCCAAAGTGTGGATTGAGCCTGTCTGTCGCCTAGGAGATTTCTGAATAGAGCAGCAGCTTCCAACTCCCTGGCCAGCAAACCTTGTCTCGGGTAGTTTATATAGTCTGCTATTGTTTGGTACACATGTACACTGATTGGTGGTTGTATCTGGTGTTTCTATTGGATTAGGGTTAGTGTCCTCATTGGTTGGGTATTTGAGGGTTCTGATTGGTTTCTGGGTCTGTGATTCAATCAATGTAGGGTTGGGGCTAGGGTTAGGATTTCTATTGGAAGTAGGGACTAGGGCTTCCTGTGTTATTGGTTGTTGGGACTAGGATGTGACTAGGGCTAGGGTTAGGCCTTTAATTGGAAGTAGCGATTGGTGCTTCTGGTATGATTGGTTGCTGGACTAGGTGTGGGACTAAAAGTAGGGTTAGGCTTTCTATTGGAAGCAGGGACTAGGGCTTCCTGTGCCATTGGATGCTTGGACTTGGGTTGGGACTACTGGAAGGGCTAGGGCCTCTATTGGACGTAGAGATCAGGGTTTTTTAAACTGATTGATTGCTTGGACTAGGGTTAAGATTGGCTGTAAGGTCCTGGTCTCCTACTGGTTTCAGATTTTAGGGCTAGTGTTGTGATTGGATAGTGTTAGGGCTTGGGTTCCCATTGGCTGGAGGGGTCACCTGATTACTAGGACTATAAAAGGCCAGGGTTAGGGCGTCTCAGTCCGGGAATCTCAGCTAAGGGCAGAGAGGACAAGGGCAGTTGCCTGTTTGAGCCTATTCGGGACTAGGGCCAGAAATGCTGCCCATGTTCCCATTCAGTAATACCCACCGACAATTTATTCTCACTATAGATATGTACCTATATTGTGTATTGCTTTGTATAAACATTTAGAATAATGATGTTGGTTAAAAAAAACATCTTTGGTCTGCATTTACTTTTTTCCATTGTGCATATATGTACCTCCATATACTTGGATCTGTGTGTCTGTTACATTTCTCCTGAAAAAGCATATCCAATGCACTACCCTATTTCTCATCCTGTACCTCTATCAATATCTTTAATGTACATATATTTACATTTTTTATGCATCTATATACTTTCAATGTACTTATAGATCTATATATTTATCATTTTCTCCTAATTTGGCATTTCAAATGCACCACCCTATTTCTCACCCTATACTTCCCTCAATATATCTTCTAATCCAACTTTCTAACTCATCTCAAACTTCTTTCTACTACTCATTCCAAAGCACTACCCTACCTCTCACCTTATAGATCTATCAGTATATCTTCTACAGTCACTTTCTCATTTATCCCAAACCCCATACCACTACTATGACCCCCAAAATAACCCTTTCTAGACTCTCTCCTACTCTACCCCTCCTTGCATCATCTGACACCTCTTTTACTATACCAATCCCCCAAAACAAACCTCTCTAAACTCTTCCCTCTGACTCCTCCCCACCAAAAACCCTTTTTACTCATCCAAAAGCCTCCCCCTACTGCTATGACCTAAACAAAAGAAAGAAAAGTCCTTCACTCTTCTACTTTTCCACTATCCTTTTCAATCAAAATAACAGACTAACATGTTCACTTCTCCATATTCCACTGTACTAACTCCCCACTAATCCTTTATGGGTTCCAGAGTAGCGTGCTAGTCGCCAATAAAGCGTTTCAACACCCCATCAGGGTTACAAGTGCTATATAAATGCAAACCTTTTTTCCCTTTTCTACCCCTCCCCAACCCTTCTCAATCCAAATAACTAACATATCCACCACTCAAAGTAATTTCATGTTTCACCATACTAATTCACCACTAATCCTTATGGGTTCCGGAGTAGCGTACTACTCGCCAGAAAAGCTCTTCAAAACCCCATCAGGGGTAGAAAGCGCTATATAAATACAAACCTCTTTCCCTCTTCTATCCCGCCACCTACCCTTCTCTATTCAAATAACTGAATAACATATGCACCACTCAAATTACTTCATATTTGACTATACTAATTGTCAACACTAATCCTTTATGGGTTCCGGAGTAGCGTGCTATTTGCCAAAAAAGCGCTTCAACACCCATCCGGGGTAACAGATGCTATATGAATGCAAACCTTTCTTCCCCTTCTATCCCTCTACTATCCTTCTCACTCCAAATGACTAATGTCCACCACTCAAATTACTTTCATATTTCACCATACTAATTCACCACTAATCCTTTATCGGTTTCCGGAGAAGCGTGCTTCAACACCCCATCAGGGGTAACAAGCGCTATATGAATACAAACCTTTTTTCCTCTTCTATCCTTCTGCTAGCATTCTGAATCCAAATACCTGACTAACCTATCCACCACTTAAAATGTACTTGCATGTTTCACTATACTAATTCAACACTAATGCTCTATGGGTCCTGGAGTAGCGTGATAGTCGTCGAAAAAAGCGCTTCGAGGCCTTGTCAGGGGTAGCAAGCACTGTACAAATGCAATTACAATACAATACCCAGCCTCAGACCAACATTTGTTTATTATGGCTGAAGAAGGGCTGTAGAAATATCCATGTTGTCTTCCTCCCCAAATACTGAAGTGCAATTCTTACTAGGCCATGCATGGAGCATGGTATATGAAAAATAAAGATGCATGCACATTAGCTTTCACTCACAGGCACATACTACTGCAGAGCAACATCATGTGGGCACTCTGAGCACTCTCAAACTTTAACTCTGAAACACTTACCAGTACATCTGGTGAACCATACAGCCTCCCATACTGTGCAAGGACCATGTCCACCAGGACCTCCAGCTCCTCTGTGGTGAAGGGACTGTCCCGATGTTCTCAGTTCTTGCCATCACTGGGTCCAGGGGACAGGAACAGCAGCAGTTGATGGTGAATAATAGGCCTGGGCAAAAATTTCGTTCCGTTCGCGGAAATTGCGATAATTTGACATTTTTGCGTTCCGCGGAGAGCGCGAAAATGTCAAAAATTCCGGTTTCCGCAGCTTGGCGATAATTTGTTTCTTGCTCGCGCTGTAAAATGATACATTCTCGCGCGCGCGCGATCGCCTTACCTGAATCCCTGCGTTCGCCGACAAGTTTTCTTGATCCGGTCGCGTTCTCCATGAGATGTTGTATTGTTTTTAGCCATTTGCGCTGTCTCGCGACAGTTCGCGCCCGCAGTGACGTCATGCGTCGCGCGATCACGTCTTTCTTCTCGCGATCATGCACCGCGAGAACAACTCAAAACAAGATGGCCGCGCCCGCAAGCAGCCACATGGGTAAGTTGGCGACCCGCAACCATGCAGAAAATCGCGCGAACATGCCGGAAAAAAACTTCCGCATCTTCGCGATATTTCTGCTTGTTTGCGATAATTTTAAACATTCTCGCGATAATTTGCGAAGGTTAATTCCGCAAATTCCGCCCACCCCTAGTGAATAATGGCAGGCAGCAGTATCTGAATGCAATTGAAATGTGTGGCTCTCTCACAGACATATATAGGCCCCTGGGGTGGTTTCAGTGGTACTTAGCTGCTGCAATTGGTCTTCCTGGTTAGCATTTTTCAATTGTAACCAATAACCGGAACCACGGTGGTGGTGAACGCCTACCGCGAGTTTCAAATTTGTAATTCAGTACCACGATCGCGGTTCCCATTGGTTGCAACGGTATTTGCACAGGCGGTGTCACACCGCGGAGGCCAGACGGTCTCTACCACAATTCTGCATCTTACAATTGTACCCAATGGCCGGGCCCGCGGTAGTAGAGCACTATTACCGCAGGTTTCAAATTTGTAATTCACTATCATGATCGCGGTTCCCATTGGCTGCAATGAAATGAAATGAAATGAAATGAAAAGTAGATTTAGAGAGCGCGATTGCTGCCCGGGGCGTCCAAGCGCTGGGAACCAACAGAGGTGGCCTGGTAGAGTTGCTAACAAAAATTACCGAGGAAGGTTGAATAGGAATGTCTTTAACTGTTTGCGGAATGAAGAAAGGTTGGGGTTGGCTCTAGGATGTAGGGGGAGTGTATTCCAGGTCTTGGAGGCGTTGTAGGTGAACGTCCTGCCGCCAGATCTAGTCTTTTTTATTCTTGGGGCGGTGGCCATAAAGGCCTGGCTCGAGCGGAGACTTCTGCTGGGTTGATAGTGGATGACTAGGTCACGGGTGATCATAGGACCTGTGTCCCAAAAGGCCTGGTGGGCAATGCACATGGCCTTGAAGAGGATTCGCTGATGAACTGGCAGCCAATGTAGGCTGATCAGACCTGCTTTAGCTGATTGTCTACGTGGAAGCTGAAGCAGTGTGCGAGCCGCGCAGTTCTATACAGTCTGAAGTCTACGCAAGGTGAATTCTGGAGCACCAAGGTAGAGAACGTTGTTAAAGTCTAGGCAGGACTGTATCAAACCCTGGATGGCTACCTGCTTAGCCTCCATGGGTAGAAGGGGGAGAATTTTCTTTAACATCCTAAGAAGGCCAAAGCAGGTAGCCGAGAGTTTTGTAGCCTGGATGTTAAAAGAGAGGGATCTGTCCGGCCACACCCCGAGGCTCTTGATGTTATCCTTGGGTGCTGGAGGAGTGCTTAGACAGGGGGGCCACAGAGAGTTGAAGACACTGGGGTTAGAAGGGCCCAAGAGCATCAGCTCCGTTTTGTCCCCATTTAGTTTAAGGGATGACGAGGACATCCAACTCTTTACCTCCTCTAAACACTTTCTAAGCCCGCCTAACATTGGCATGTCGGCCTCCTGTGCCAATGAGACCACCAGCTGGGTGTCGTCTGCGTAAGAAATAATCTTAACCCCGAATGGATGGACAACCTCAGCCAGTGGCCTCATATAGATGTTGAAAAGCGCAGGGCTTAAAGAGGAGCCTTGTGGGACCCCATACCTCAATGGTCTGCTAGTGGACACTGACTCACCATCGAATACTCGAAAGGATCTGTCCTGCAAGAAGGACCTGAACCAAAGCCAGGCTTTATCCTTGATTCCGACACTAGACAAACGGTCCAGCAAGATGTCGTGGCTGACCGTGTCAAATGCCGCGCTAAGGTCAAGGAGGATCACTGCCACTGATCCTCCTTGATCTAGGATCTTTCTGGATTCCTCAGTGACCACAAGAAGGGCGGACTCAGTTCCGTGTTTGGGTCTAAAACCCGTCTGGGCGGGGTCTAACAGTTGGTTGTCTTCTAAGAAATTCATCAATTGGAGGTTAATGTGTCTCTCCAGGATTTTACTCACCCAGGGGAGCAGGGAGATAGGCCGGTAATTGCTAAAATCTGAGGGATCCAGATTAGGTTTCTTTAACAGAGCTCGGACCATAGACCGTTTCCAGACAGAAGGGACAGTGCCTGAGATGATGGATGCGTTCAGGAGGTCCATTATGTTTGGCAATGTGATCTGGGAAGCTAACATTATGATATCTGGCGGGGCTGGATCGACAGGGGAACCAGATTTTACTTTCCGAGCCACGGATTCTAGAGATGTAAGATCTAGTAGGGGGAAGTGGTCCAGTGTGGGTGGAGGCTGTAGTGGGGGGGTGCCATAATTGTATTTGCTTGGACTAAAGGGGTGGTAGCTAGGGGGGGGGAAGGCTGAGTAGATTTTATTGACTTTTTGGTGAAAAAACTCTGCTACGTCATTACAATGGGCTGTTGATTTTGTCTCGTGCAGGCTAGATGGAGGATTGGTGAGTTTTTTCACGATTTGGAAAATTTCTTTGGGTTTTGATTTGCTAGAATAATTCTATTAGAGAAGTATGCAGCTTGGGTGGCTTTGACTTCTGCTTTGTAGTCGTTGATTGAGTATCGGTATCGAGTTTTATCCTCCGGAGAATAATCTAGATGCCATTGTCTTTCTGTTTTTCTACATTGGCGTTTCTTTTCCCTGAGAGCCTCTGAGTACCAGGGGGCGGTTTTATGGAAGCGTTTCAGCGTGATTTTACTTTTAGGGAGGGTATCTTCAAGGGTTTGTGTAATCCAATCTTCATAAGCCTGATTGGCTAGGCAAGGGTCCTCGTTGTAGCGGGGTTGGTTGCTGGCGAGCTTAATGGTCCATTCGTCGACTGGGAGGCGTAACCAGGCTCTGGCGAATCTTATCGTGGGTCTAGTAGGTGGAGGCTTAAGTGTGGTCCAGGTGAAGGGGACCAGTAAATGATCTGTCCATGGGAGGGGAATTGGTAGTCCGGCTACAAGGTCTACACAGTTGCTGAACACGGGGTCCAGCAGATGGCCCTTCACGTGAGTTGGAGTCCTGACATGTTGGATTAGTTGCAGGGCGGCTAGGTTATCTACGAGCGTAGTGACTGTATGATCCCGTGTGGAATCAAAATGAAGGTTGAAATCACCTAACAGCGTGAAGTTAGATGTAGAACTGACGCGTTCAGCCACCACCGAGGAAAGATGATTGTGGAACTTCTTAAGGGGGCCTGGGGGGCGATAAATTAGTGTTCCTGAAAAGCAGTTATTAGGAGAGAGTTCGAGACTGAAGGCTAAGCTCTCACAGTCAGGGATTGTTTCCGGAATAACTCGGCAGTGAAACTGTTCTTTATAAATGATTGCTAGGCCTCCTCCTCTCCCCTCTGGTCGGTCCTGCCGAGTAATTTGGAAGCCTGGAGGGAGGGCTGTTACTAGAGCAGGGTCCGAGTCTGTGGCGAGCCACGTTTCCGTCAGGAATACTATGTCTGGCATGCGTTCGTCTAACAACAGGGCAATTTCCGCCCTGTGTTTGGGCAGGGATCTGCAATTTAACATAAACATACAGTACTCGTGTATCAAGTCTGGGGCCAGCTTAGGTTTAAGGGATAATTTGCATTTTGGGCAGGTTTGTGGAATGTCTTCTGCGTGATAGAGATGCAGGGAGCAGTCCTCAACAGGGGGCCTAATACTGTGGAGGGTTTCAGCGCTGTAATGCCTAGTCTTTTGAAACTGGGATGTAGGGGGGATGGCCCTAGGCCCGGACTCGGTGCGGACGAGCGCAGACGAGCTTGGCTAAAGCGCGCCTTCGGCGCGCAAACGTCGCGCCCGCTGCGCTCGTCCGCTGCGCCTCCGGTAGATGCACATGTTTATAGGGCAGTGTAAGAGTGCGGGGGAGTAGCCTCTCAAGTGGACGTGTCTTGTGGCCAGGCGTGGGGAATGGCGGCAAAAGGAGGCAGAGAGACTCTCCTGCGTCAGCGCTGATCCGCTGAGCGGGGATGCCTGCACCAAGCAGATCGGGCGCCAAGAAGGTCAGTGAGTGAATTTTAAAACCAGAATTTCACACAAGTTAAAACGTGAGATGCAAGCGTATTCTACTCCCGGCAGTGCCTCAGGAGGTTCCAATAATCTAATGCGACGCTTGTCAGTCAGCGAGCACTAAGTAGTAGGGGTGGGCGGAATTTGCGGAATTAACCTTCGCAAATTATCGCGAGAATGTTTAAAATTATCGCAAACAAGCAGAAATATCGCAAAGATGCGGAAGTTTTTTTCCGGCATGTTCGCGAGATTTTCTGCATGGTTGCGGGTCGCCAACTTACCCATGTGGTTGCTTGCGGGCGCGGCCATCTTGTTTTCAGTTGTTCTCGCGGTGCATGATCGCGAGAAGAAAGACGTGATCGCGCGACGCATGACGTCACTGCGGGCGCGAACTGTCGCGAGACAGCGCAAATGGCTAAAAACAATACAACATCTCATGGAGAACGCGACCGGATCAAGAAAACTTGTCGGCGAACGCAGGGATTCAGGTAAGGCGATCGCGCGCGCGCGAGAATGTATCATTTTACAGCGCGAGCAAGAAACAAATTATCGCCAAGCTGCGGAAACCGGAATTTTTGACATTTTCGCGCTCTCCGCGGAACGCAAAAATGTCAAATTATCGCAATTTCCGCGAACGGAACGAAATTTTTGCCCAGGCCTACTAAGTAGTCGGTGCGGGGGGCGTGGCCTCTCAAGTGGGCGTGTCTTGTGGCCAGGCGTGGGGAATGGCGGCAAAAGGAGGCAGAAAGACTCTCCTGCGTCAGCGCTGGATCCGCTGAGCGGGGATGACTGCACCAAGCAGATCGGGCGCCAAGAAGGTCAGTGAGTGAATTTTAAAACCAGAATTTCACACAAGTTAAAACGTGCGATGCGAGCGTATTCTACTCCCGGCAGTGCCTCAGGAGGTTCCAATAATCTAATGCGACGCTTGTCAGTCAGCGAGCACTAAGTAGTCGCTGCGGGGGGCGTGGCCTCTCAAGTGGGCGTGTCTTGTGGCCAGGCGTGGGGAATGGCGGCAAAAGGAGGCAGAGAGACTCTCCTGTGTCAGCGCTGGATCTGCTGAGCGGGGATGCCTGCACCAAGCAGATCGGGCGCCAAGAAGGTCAGTGAGTGAATTTTAAAACCAGAATTTCACACAAGTTAAAACGTGAGATGCGAGCCAATGGCATGTGCATTGGCAAACCGCGGGGCCCAGGCGGTCGGTGCCGCAATCCTGCATCTTACAATTGTACCCAATGACCTGGCCCGCGGTGGCGGAGCACGCCTACCACGGTTTCAAATGTGTAATTCACTACAGCGATCGCAGTTCAAATTGGCTGCAATGGCATGGGCATTGGTGGTGGCACACCGCAGGGGCCAGGCGGTCGCTACCGCAATTTGGTATCTTTCAATTGTAACCAATGACAGGGCCCGTGGTGGCAGAGCACACATACCGCACCTATGGACACATTATGCTCTAGCAATGGCAATAGTCAATTTTCATCATTGAACACTAGACCTTCACAATGTATCACAGCACCTGTTAGCAAAGTTGAATGCTAGTGTGACATTCAACTCTTTGATGCCTACACATGCCTAGTCAGTGCACATGATTACATGCTTTGGCATGTACTTACTCACATTTCACCTTTGATATTTGTGTGCATGTACACAGATTTGGTGTGTAATGGAGTCTCATTTTTTAGCACATTTCAATGTGTGAGATGGCTAATCAACACACAGTAATGATGGCCGGACCACTTTATGTGCCTATTTCCCTGTGTACATTGCTGTGTTCATTTTGATAGTCGATCAACTTACACACACTGTGCTCATTATGTAGCAAAGTTGTGCTCTGTGCGACTTACACAAGAAGGTGTGGTAGGTACAGCAGCTACGTAGAAGTCAGCAGTGTTGTTGTTTCCAACATCTGCTGTGTCACCTAAACCCAGAGCTGGTGACACAAGATGTATGAGTGTAACATTTACCATTCACATAGTCAGAATCTGTTTTGGAGGTTGACCACATGTACAACAACTACATGAGATCAAGGTGTCTCTCTCTGTGACTTGTGAATTAAGCTGTTGTTATAGTCCAGTCATTGTTGGCACTGCATCAGTCAAGATGTAAGATGTTTGACGCATCTAACAAGGGGAATTAAATTGACATGTGTACCCTTTCATATTATGTAGGAGACGACCAAATGTGCATCGCCCATTCCCAGTGCTGGCAAACATGGAGGATGAAGGCATCATAAGAAAATTCTGTCTGGATCGCCTTACCCTTCAAGACCTATTTGGTCAGTTGGAGCCCCATCTGAGGCATCACAGAACCTATCCGACTGCTTTGACGCCAACAGTTAAGGTGATGGTGGCCCTGCATTTCTTTGCAACTGGTTTGTTTCAGTACACGGTGGCCATCGCCGGTGGGATGTCTCAAGCTATGTTCAGCATGGTCCTACGTGATGTCCTGTCCGCAATGATGACATACAAGTACCGCTACATCCACTTCCCAAGTAGACATGAATTGGCAGGAGTGAAGGGTTATTTCTATGAACATGGACACATACCTAATGTTGTTGGCGCCATTGACTGCACACATCTTGGCCTAGTTCCACCACAGGCACGTGAGCACATCTACTGGAACAGGAAACATTTCCATTCCATGAATGTGCAAGTGGTATGCCAAGCGGATATGATTATCTCCCATGTGTGTGCCAAATTCCCCGGTTCTGCACATGACTCCTACATACTTCGTAACAGTATCATCCCACAATTGATGGCAAATCTGCATCCGGAGCGTGCTTGGCTTGTTGGTGAGTACGCAGAGTCAACTAGTGTGCGGTATGTGTGACATGCTGTTCTCAGCTACTGTTTATATTAGTAAATTGCTCTTTGTATCTCCCACCTAGGTGACTCTGCATATCCTAACCGGCTTTGGTTGCTGAGCCCACTGAGGAATCCAAGGAACCCAAGTGAAGTCCACTACAATGATGCACATGGGAGGATACGGTGTGTGGTGGAGAGTACTTTTGGGCTTCTGAAGTCTAGATTCTGGTGTCTGGACAAGAGCAGAGGTGCACTACTCTACTCTCCCCAAAAAGGTGTGTCAGATCATAGTTGCATGCTGCATGCTCCACAACCTGGCCTTGCGCAAAGAGAACCCCCTGCTCCTGGATGATGATGAGCAGCAGCTAACCCCCCTGCAAACCCACACATGCCCAGTGACGACAATAGTGGAGAAGAGGAAGGGGTTGACCTGCGTCAACAGCTCATCGACAACTACTTCCCTTAAGTGTGAGTGAAATTGTACAACAGAGACATTGTCTGTTGTCTTTGTTGGTAGTGGCAGGCATAGAAGATCTTTTTGACTGCTGGCTCTGTGCTAATGGCTGATGTGTATGGCACAGGGTATTTATATCCAGGTACCTCATGACTATGTTGATGTTGTTGCTCATTGTTATGTGTGCTGGTTTGTGTACCTTGTTGACTAGTGGTATGTTCTACCTGTAATGGCATCACCTGACAACTAAATCTCATTATCTTGTGTCTTTCTAGGTCCCTTAACCCACTCAATGCCTCATCACAATCAAAGCTTGTGGTACATTGGATTCTGAGTTGACATTGTACATACTGTGATAAACATGGAGCTGACACAAAGACATAGGTGTGTAAAGAGTGTTTATTTACAATAAGTATTTGTGACAGAGAAGTGATTATTTACAAATTGTGCAAAGTGAAATTATGAGTTGTCAGTGATGGTAAATGAGGCAAATAGAGTAGTCATCACATTGATGTAATCACACAGGCCAACAGACTCCTGCCTCAACGTGGCAATGTGGGTAAGGATTGTCAACAAACTCAATGTGTGATTACAAGGACATGTTGTAATCTAACAACTTGCGGCATATCCACTTTATGTGATGCGCCTTTTTGGTTTGCTCTGCATGGAATCAGTTTCAGCTAAGTAAGAACTAGCCATTGTATAGTTATACATTCCTTTTTCATATCATGTACTTTACTTTGTTTGTCCGATTGACCATGCATGTTTTGTGTTCATATGGGCCTACATGCTCTGACACCATGGCACTTACACATTGCATTCTGTGCTGTGCATTATTGGGCCCTGAATTTCTTCAACATGTGACTTGGTGTTTCAAAGTTTAATTTCTGTGACAGTTGCGTACGCTTAGCTGTCTGCACACTAGATGTAGCTTTTGGTTTTATGCCAAGTTGGATGACATGTGAGGGTTGGTGTGGTCAAATGGCTCCATGCATTTTGAGAAGGATGTCAGGGTGCATACACTGTCTACCTACCTGTTCGGTGACACAGTGGAGGGAAATAGCTGCCACGTGGTTATGAGTGGGAGTGTATCTTCCTGCTCAGCTTTGGGACAAGGGTGCCTGGTGGGAGTTGTAGTGCTGGCTTCACACCCACAAACACCCCTCCTGTTAAGATGGCTACCAACCTGTAAGTTTGAGGAGAGCAATGCAATGGCTGCCACATGGTTGTGGGTGGGGGGAGTGTGCCATCCTGCTGAGCTGTGGGACAAGGGGGCCTGGTGGGAGTTGGAGTTATGGCTTCCTTCTCACACACACCCCTCCCTGTTGGGAAGGCTACCTCCCTGTTAGTTCGAGGTAAGCAATGCAATGGCTGCCACATGGTTCTGGTTGTGGGGAGTGCTCCATCCTGCTGAGTAGTGGGACAAGGGGCCTGGCTGGAGTTGTATTGCTGGCTTCCCACCCACAAACACCCCTCCCTGTTAAGATGGCTACCTACCTGTAAGTTTGAGGTGAGCTATGAAATGGCTGCCACATGGTTGTGGGTAGGGGAGTGCTCCATCCTGCTGAGCTGTGGACACGAGGGCCTGGTGGGAGTTGGAGTGATGGCTTCCTTCCCACACACACCCCTCCCTGTTGGGAAGGCTAACTCCCTGTTAGTTGGAGGAGTGCAATGGAATGGCTGCCACATGGTTCTGGCTGTGGGGAGTGCTCCATCCTGCTGAGTAGTGGGACAAGGGGGCATGGTTGGAGTTGTATTGCTGGCTTCCCACCCACAAATACCCCTCCCTGTTAAGATGGCTACCTACCTGTAAGTTTGAGGTGAGCTATGCAATGGCTGCCACATGGTTGTGTGTGGGGGGAGTGCTCCATCCTGCTGAGCTGTGGACACGAGGGCCTGGTGGGAGTTGGAGTGATGGCTTCCTTCCCACACACACCCCTTCCTGTTGGGAAGGCTAACTCCCTGTTAGTTGGAGCAGAGCAATGGAATGGCTGCCACATGGTTCTGGCTGTGGGTAGTGCTCAATCCTGCCTAGCTGTGGGACAAGGGGGCCCGGTTGGATTTGTAGTGCTGGCTTCCCACCCACAAACACCCCTCCCTGTTAAGATGGCTACCTACCTTGAAGTTTGAGAGAAGCAATGCAATGGCTGCCACATGGTTGTGGGTGGGCGGAGTGCTCCATCCTGCTGAGCTGTGGACACGAGGGCCTGGTGGGAGTTGGAGTGATGGCTTCCTTCCCAAACACACCCCTCCCTGTTGGGAAGGCTAACTCCCTGTTAGTTGGAGGAGTGCAATGCAATGGCTGCCACATGGTTCTGGCTGTGGGGAGTGCTCAATCCTGCCTAGCTGTGGGACAAGGGGGCCAGGTTGGATTTGGAGTGCTGGCTTCCCACCCACAAACACCCCTCCCTGTTAAGATGGCTACCTACCTTGAAGTTTGAGAGGAGCACTGCAATGGCTGCCACATGGTTGTGGGTGGGGGAGTGCTCCATCCTGCTGAGCTGTGGACATGAGGGCCTGGTGGGAGTTGGAGTGATGTCTTCATTCCCACACACACCCCTCCCTGTTGGGAAGGCTAACTCCCTGTTAGTTGGAGGAGTGCAATGGAATGGCTGCCACATGGTTCTGGCTGTGGGTAGTGCTCAATCCTGCCTAGCTGTGGGACAAGGGGGCCCGGTTGGATTTGTAGTACTGGCTTCCCACCCACAAACACCCCTCCCTGTTAAGATGGCTACCTACCTTGAAGTTTGAGAGGAGCAATGCAATGGCTGCCACATGGTTGTGGGTGTGGGGAGTGCTCCATCCTGCTGAGCTGTGGACACGAGGGCCTGGTGGGAATTGGAGTGATGGCTTCCTTCCCAAACACACCCCTCCCTGTTGGGAAGGCTAACTCCCTGTTAGTTGGAGGAGTGCAATGCAATGGCTGCCACATGGTTCTGGCTGTGGGGAGTGCTCAATCCTGCTGAGTAGTGGGACAAAGGGTCCTGGTTGGAGTTGTGTTGCTGGCTTCCCACCCACAAATACCCCTCCCTGTTAAAATGGCTACCTACCTGTAAGTTTGAGGTGAGCTATGCAATGGCTGCCACATGGTTGTGGGTGGGGGGAGTGCTCCATCCTGCTGAGCTGTGGAAACGAGGGCCTGGTGGGAGTTGGGGTGATGGCTTCCTTCCCACACACACCCCTCCCTGTTGGGAAGGCTAACTCCCTGTTAGTTGGAGGAGTGCAATGTAATGGCTGCCACATGGTTCTGGCTGTGGGTAGTGCTCAATCCTGCCTAGCTGTGGGACAAGGGGGCCCGGTTGGATTTGTAGTGCTGGCTTCCCACCCACAAACACCCCTCCCAGTTAAGATGGTGTTCTGCTCGATTTTCCTGGCCTTCTTGTGTTAACAAGTGATTGGATGTGACTTCAGTCTCTTATCATTCAAGCCTAAGGGTTAGAGTAGTGAATGGAGCCTATTTACTAGGCACTTTGATATGATTCTGTGCCCTTCCCCATAGATCAGGGCTTGCATATATAGCCTAGGGGATAGATTCGTTAGTATTAGGGATAACCTGTCCTATAGTGAGGGTATTTCATGGAGCTGTGCTGAATTCAGGCCGGTTAGGCCTCAAACGGGAGAGACTCCATCTTTCTTTCTGCTTCGGCAGCTTGGGATGCTTCTAGGCCAAAAGCTATGTTTTAGTTATGAGGTGTTATTCGCTTGGAGAGAACCGGTTCAGGCCGGCCCTTATCGAAGGATTGTATTTTTCTTCGTGCCGAAGACACTACATCAGGCCGGCCGGCTGGGAACGTGTCCTTGGTACGGGGAGGTACAAGAATTTGGTGGGCGGCAGGTTACGGGCCGGAATTTTCCATGAGGAAATGCACCTCTATATTAGTGAAAGTCTTAGGCAGTTACATGTTCAGTCCGTAGGCGGCATCTGGCCGTTAGCAGTAAAGCTACTACTTATTCCAGGGAAGACAGACGCCATCTTGAAGGCGGAGAAGAACCGAGAGACAGATGCTTTCCTAGCAGAATAGCCAGAGAGGAGAGAGTAGCCGATAAGGAAGAGGTTCCAGTGACTCGAAGAAGGGTGACTCCCGGCGAGCCGAGATACAGACGAGAAGGGAACCTAGATGACCACTGAGTGCAGGCTACATACTACTAAGGTGATGTCGACCCTTTCTTATTAGAGTGTACAACTTAATCTTTCACTTTTCTTTGCAGGTTATGTGTTATATCGTAATGTTATGTGATTATGTATGTAATGAGTAATAAAATATTCAGTTTGTAGTGAACCAACATGTACTGCGTGTTCTTGTATAAGAGGGTAGCCTATTCTTCTAGTCAGCTGCGGCTACATGAACAGATGTTAACCCTGATCAGGTAAGTGGTAACTGAATAAGGGAAAGAGGAGCCCCTCGAACCTGAGAACAGGCTGTACTCAAACTGACAATCCTTGTGTGATCTGATGAATAGTGAGCCCTTTGTGTATGTTATGGTAACCATAGGATGAACTGTCGTATGAGACTGCCATCTGGGTAGAGAGGTCTGGGTTCGTATGGGACCGCGAGGCCGCCACTTGTGATACTGTCGTATGGGCAGAGAGGTCTGGATTCATAGGGGATCGCGAGGCCGCCGATTGTGCTGATACTGTCGTCTGGGCAGAGAGGTCTGGGTTCATATGGGACCACGAGGCCGCCACTTGTGCTGATACTGTCGTCTGGGCAGAGAGGTCTGGGTTCGAATGGGACCGCGAGGCCGCCACTTGTGATACTGTCGTCTGGGCAGAGAGGTCTGGGTTCGTATGGGACCGCGAGGCCGCCACTTGTGATACTGTCGTATGGGCAGAGAGGTCTGGGTTCGTATGTGACCGCGAGGCCGCCACTTGTGATACTGTCGTATGGGCAGAGAGGTCTGGATTCGTAGGGGATCGCGAGGCCGCCGATTGTGCTGATACTGTCGTCTGGGCAGAGAGGTCTGGGTTCGTATGGGACCGCGAGGCCGCCACTTGTGCTGATACTGTCGTCTGGGCAGAGAGGTCTGGGTTCGTATGGGACCGCGAGGCCGCCACTGGTGATACTGTCGTATGGGCAGAGAGGTCTGGGTTCGTATGGGACCGCGAGGCCGCCACTTGTGATACTGTCGTCTGGGCAGAGAGGTCTGGGTTCGTATGGGACCGCGAGGCCGCCACTTGTGATACTGTCGTCTGGGCATAGAGGTCTGGATTCGTAGGGGATCGCGAGGCCGCCGATTGGGAGATCTTGGTATACATAGTAGGAATACCCTGTCCTTAGGTGATAGATATATGTGGTTGTAGGATTGTAAATAGGTTCTAGGGAGGGGGTAACGTTCTGGCTGGGTTAGTGAGGCCCTGATGAGTGGGTTCTATCTGATCCGAAAACCCAAGCAGAACATTTGGGGTCACGAACCGTTTACGAAACCTGTGTGCGTTGTGGTTGTATTGTGTTTGCTTCTGGTGCGTGTTTGGTTTCGTTTGTGTATTATTTTTACATAACTGTGAGTGTAGTTTTCTTTTCTCTTTCTTCTTTTTCTTTCTCTCTTTTTCTTTATTTTCCAACATGTTTTCTAGAAAGTCGAAATCTACTTTTAAGTTGCCCGTTGATATTCCCGGCTGGGATTCAACGCCTTATGAGGCCTTAGCCCGTGAGTGGGCTGATTCTACTGGTTTGAGTGAGAATTGGAATTCTTTTTTGGAACTGGCGGAGCCGGCTGATGTGATCGCTTGTTTACAGAAGGCGCCCATATCTAAGGGTGATGACCTTCCCATTTTGGGGCGCAGAGGTTGGATTGTTCTGTCTGCGTACGGGATCCTGCATGAGAGGCTGTTGAAATTACAGAATGTGCATAAGGATGTGGAAGCGAATTTTGTTGAGATTCAGAATGCTCATACTTTGTTGCGGTGTCAAAATAAGTTGCTTGCCGACAAACTTGATACGTACCAAACTATTGCCGAGAGGGCTTCTGTGCGAATTGCTCGTTATAAATACAAAAATCGGCGTGGTCGAGTTTCGAAGCGAAAGGTGCGTCTGGTCGTGGCGAAAGCCGGACTGGATTGGAATCCTGATGAATGGGATGGTAATATCTGGAACTCCAGTGATTCACCTTCCTCGGGTGAGGAGTTTGCCAAGCGCGAGTCCTCTCGCTCCGGCCGTGATTGTAAATCTGCTTCTTGCGCCTCTGATGGTGCACTCCATGATTGCGTTCGTCCTTCGAGTGGGGTCGATCCTTCTTACACTGATTGCTCCTCTACGTGTACTGGTCGAGCTCCTTGTGATGCTCGTCCCGCGGTCTCGGTGCATCCGGTTTTTTGGCGGAAGTTGCAGCAGGCTCCCGGTGCTCCGAATGGTATTGCTTTAGACTCTTTGGAGGATTTTACTCAACAAGAAATTAGTGATATTTTACAAAGATTTCGGCAGCGAGCTGGTGAGTCCTTACTCACATGGATGGTGCGCATTTATGAACTGGGCGCTGCTGGCATTATGTTGGATGCTGGCGATTGTTTGAAGTTTTGTTCCTTGAGTTCGGATTCTACTGTACAGGATCATTTTCGCAACTTTAATGTTGGTGGTCAAATTTCTTTGCTTCAATTGGCGACTGAGGGTTGTAATCAAAAATATCCTACTGAATCTGATTGGCCTGTGAATGACAAACCGTGGTATACTTTGCGCGATGCTACGCAACGTCTCAAAGAGGAGGTGATGAAAACGGCAATTTTTCTGAATACTGCTGACAGGTTGCTTGATGGTTTCTTGACATCTTCTGTGCGGAATCGTATTATTCGTTCTTCTCCTGTTGCTTATAAGCAGGTTATGATGACTTTATTGATTAATCAGACTGGTAACATGTTATCTGTGGTGCTTGAATCGGTACGCCAACTCGGTGAGTTGGGTGAGTGGTTTAAACCTGAACGGCAATCCCGGCCTGACACTCGTACTCCTGGTGACAATAAACTTACTAGACGTGATATGTTTCTTGGTCTTCTGGCCGATGGTGTGCGGAAAGAGGACATTGATGGTGAGACTACTTCTCGTTTGTGGGAAATGTTTCGCAAACGTGGCTTGGATCGGAAAGAGGGTGCCCGGCGTGTTCGGACGACTGAGTGTGATCGTGGTTTTTCTGACGGTAGCGGTGATGACGACCGCCGTGGGCGCTCTGATCGTTGTGATGATCGACGTTATGTGCGTGACTTGTCCCCCCGTCGTGAGAGGGAAAGAGAGAGGGGGAGAGACGATTATGTTAATAGCAGACGCAGAGATGATAGGGATCAATCCCCTGAGTTGAGAAGGAGAGAGGATCGACACACATTGGCCGATCGAAACCCGCAGTACAATGCAGGGAACAGTAATCCATTTCGTAATGGAGATGGATATGAACAGGAGGTATCGATACCTAGGAAACGTGAGAGTCTTTATCCTGATTTATCCTGGTACACAGAACGTAGTAAAGATGACTAGGAAATAGGTCAAGCTCCAGTACGCAGATGGGCTCACAGAGATAATAGACCCTATGTAGATATTGATATTTATTGGAGACATCGTAATGTCCAAAGGGCCCGAGCATTGGTAGATACAGGAGCAGAGGCCACTCTTATTCATGGAAAATCAAAGAAGTTTAAAGGTCAGCCTTTTACAATTACCGGATTAGGTGGAAAGGAAACTCCCGCAGTTCAAACCTTACTTGAAATGAGAATAGGTAGAATTCCTAGAAAAGAATACTCTGTATTAGTGGTGCCACTCTTAGAATTCATAATTGGAATTGATATTTTGAAAGGAATGACTTTGCACTTAGATGATGGATGTTACCAATTTGGAACTAGGCATTATATATCGTCCAGGCCTGTGCGGGTTGGTCGTTTAAGAATGCCCCCCATAAAAGTTCCCCAGGCGACAAAAGTGGTTCGTCAGAAGCAGTATCGTATTCCGGGTGGTCATGAAGAGATTAGTACCACTATTCAGGAGTTGGTGGATGCAGGTGTTATCACCCCAGTTACTTCTGCTTGGAATAATCCTGTTTGGCCTGTACGTAAGAGTGATAATTCTTGGCGCATGACTGTTGATTATCGAGAATTGAATAGACACACACCCCCTTTGACTGTTGCAGTACCGGATGTTATTACCCTAATTGAAAGAATCCAAAAACATCCAGGTACATGGTATGCGTCCATTGATATTGCTAATGCTTTCTTTTCGATTCCGATTGCCCCTGAGTGTCAGGAACAGTTCAGTTTTACGTGGAATGGGCGTCAGATGACGTTTAGAAGTCTTCCTCAGGGCTATGTACATAGTCCTACGATATGTCACCGGTTGGTGGCAGAGCATTTGGCTGAGGTACCGGTTCATCCACAAATTCAGATGTGTCATTATATTGATGATGTTTTGATCCAAGGCGAAACACAAGAGTAAGTTCAGACCCAATTGGACAGAGTCATTGAGTGCCTGCGTGAGAAAGGTTGGGAAATCAATCCGGATAAATTACAAGGCCCGTCCCAGGCTGTAAAATTTTTGGGTATTAATTGGCATGCAGGACACCGTGAAGTGATCCCTCAGGTTAAACAGAAAATTCTTGATTTTGCAGTTCCGAGGAATAGGAAAGAAGCCCAAAGCTTCATTGGTTTATTTGGTTTTTGGCGTCAGCATATTCCTCATTTGAGTCAAATATTGGCCCCCTTGTACCGTGTCACTCGTAAAAAGAATGCATTTGAATGGGATAAACCACAGCAAGATGCGTTCAACCTAGCAAAAGAGGCAATTCAACATGCTTTGGATTTATGGCCCGTACGTGATGGTGAGGTGGATTTGAATGTGTCTGTACAGGGCCTTTATGCGAATTGGAGTTTGTGGCAGAAGCAAGGCAGGAGTAGAGTGCCGTTGGGTTTCTGGACCAAAAAGTTACCTGATGCTGGTGAGCGTTATACACCTTTTGAGAAACAGTTACTTGCATGTTATTGGGCTCTGGTGGATACCGAGCAACTGACTTTGGGTCATGATATAGTTTTGCGACCTGAAATTCCTATCATGCAGTGGGTTATGAGTTCGCCGAAAACTCACCGAATTGGACATGCTCAAGAGGCGAGTGTGATTAAATGGAAATGGTACATACAAGACAGGGCACGTGTGGGACAAAAAGGAGTTGCATCTTTGCATGAGCAGGTGGCGCGGGCGCCATCGACTGAGACTGAGAGTGAATGTTCCGTACCTTTAGTACAGGAGTCTCCTGTTAAGTGGGGTAGACCTTTTGATGATTTGTCCGCAGAGGACAGAAACCATGTCTGGTTTACGGATGGTTCAGCAAGGTTCATAGGGACGAAACGGCACTGGAAAGCGGTGTCCTATAATCCGATCACACAAAAATTGCTGAGTACAACTGGTGAGGGTAAGAGCAGTCAATTTGCTGAACTTTATGCTGTTTATCAAGTTCTGAAACAAGAGTTACCTGGCGCATGTCATATTTTCACCGATTCTTGGTCTACTGCCAATGGACTGGCAGTTTGGTTACCGACTTGGCATTCCCATAATTGGGAATTGCATTCAAAACAATTGTGGGGAAAAGAATTATGGCAGGAGATTTGGGAGATGCTCCCACAGAGTACTGTTACAATCTTCCATGTGGATGCTCACACCCCGATAGATTCTCTTGACAAATTTTTTCATAACATTGCAGATGAGAAATCTAAAATTACTGAGGCAGTGGTGGACAGGCAAGATTCTGATATTGCGGGATTGGCGAAATGGGCCCACCAGAAGGCAGGACATTTTGGAGAGAAAGCCACTAGCAGGTGGGCTGCTGATCGAGGAATTTATATTCCCCTAGATTTCATTAAAAATGCTATTTTACATTGTCCCATTTGTCAGCATATTAGGCAGCGCAAAGTGCCCCAAATTGTTAAAGGTCATTTACATTGCGGGAAACTGCCCGCTCAAATTTGGCAGATTGATTACATCGGTCCACTTCCCATGAGTAGGAATTGTCAATATGTTTGCACTATTGTCGATACATACAGTGGCCTGTTGGTAGCCCTTCCCTGTAAGCAAGCTACCCAATTGAATACCATTAAAACATTGGAATTGATTATGATGTATTATGGTGTGCCATTCCAAAGTCAATCTGATAATGCATCCCATTTTCGTGGAAGATTGGTACAGGAATTCTGTGTGGAAAACAATATTGACTGGGTATTTCATATCCCATACTATCCGCAGGCCTCGGGTCTTGTGGAGAGATTGAATGGTCTGCTGAAGGAGCAGCTGCGTAAATTGACAGATGACAAATATAAGAATTGGCGAGACTTTTTGCCCCAAGCGCTATTAATTTTGAATAATCGTCCTTTTCTAAATGCTGAATCTCCACTTATGCGTTTGTTCCCTCCGAATGTTAATGCTCAGCCAAATGAAATCAGAGAGACTGTGATGTACTGGGAAATTACTCCCGGAGCTATGGCTCCATGTAGAGCGACCCCAGGGTCGGCAGGTTTAGACTTGCATGCTATGGATGACACCGTTATAAAAGGTAAAGATCGGGTCATCATCGCGACCGGTGTTGGTGTTCATATACCACCCGGGAATTTTGGATTAATCGCCCCTAGATCGGGGCTGGCTGTAAAAGGCATTCAGGTACTTGGAGGGGTCATTGACAGTGATTATCAGGGAGAGATTAAGGTGCTCCTGCTGAATAGCAGTGAGGCTGACTTGCTGATCCATCGAACTGACCGAGTGGCTCAATTACTCATAATGCCTGTCTTCAGTGGTGGGATGGTAAAAGGCACTGCCCCAACTTTGCTAACTGTACGAGGCCAGAAAGGTTTTGGCTCCACAGATAACCCTGGGGCCAGGGTTTGGGTGCAGTCGCCTAAGAATCCCCCTGAACAAGCAGAGGTCATCGCCACCGGTCATGACAACACCATTTTAGTTATGAGACCAGGGAAAGATAGCTGGGAAGCGGTCCCGGCTGACAAATGTTACTTACGAGAATGATTAATGCCTGTATTTGATTCTCTTTCAGATCATTCTTTGGACTGCTGCTGCAGGATGTGTCGTCGTCGGACTATTTTCGGGTTGGTTCGACGAGAGAGGAGGAATCCCGTCAATCCGGGATGAGCTACGCACCCAAGTGTCGCGTTCCCTCGCTGCGTGGGATTCGTCATCGAACTTTTGGACCTTACTGGCGAAAAGGGTGACCGATGCCCCTCACTTTTGTTTGACGCCGATGAGATCTGTACACGACATCTTAGCGACCTTTCTGGTTGCTGTCCCTGCCTCGCTGGAAACTTTGACTAATATTTTTAACATTTCAAAGGCCCGCCCCAATGTTCTTCTGGGCGATTTTGCCACCCATGCGTATTGCCCCTTATGTACTGAACTACCAGACCAGATACCCCCCGTCCAGTCCCAAATAGTTACCTATAATATCACACAAGGAGATATGTGTTTTTTCCTTACGTGTAATCCTAGTGCAATTTCTGAATGTCTGCGTCTGAAATTGAAAGGTGTTACTTCCTTCACCCTTCATGAGCGAACTTTGTGCTTTCAAAGGACACCGAAAACATGTGCTTCGGTCCAGAACAATATGACTTGCAAGAGTTTGGTAGTTACCCCTAGTCATTATCGCACGATGTTACTACCTGCCGGATGGCTTTTCTCATGTGGTAATACTTCCTGGCCATATGTCCCCGCAAATATTTCTGGTGGCCCTTGTGCCATTACGAGACTCAGTTTACTAATGTTCTCGTCACATCCGAATGCCAATTCTCGTGTGATTCGAGATACAGTGAGATTACAGGAGGATTGTGACTCATCTTTGCATTTATATTCTAAGTCCGAATATCTTAGCCTGGCTGTTTCAATTATTGGTGTTCCCGCTTTGGCAGTTTATAATGCCAAATCTATTGAGAAAATGGCCTGCTGGATGGTGAAATCCATTAATAATACTTCCACAGTCCTGTCGGACATGCTATTAGATGCCCAGGGTGAACGAAGGGCTATCTTGCAAAATCGAGCGGCCATTGATTATCTTTTGCTTAAACATGGACACGATTGTTCCGATTTTGAGGGTCTTTGTTGTTTTAACTTGTCTGATCATACACAATCCATTCGAGCTCACATTAACAAGCTACATGACTTGACAGAAGAAGTAAGAAAACACATTGATCAGGGCTGGTTTGACTGGCTCTTTAATTGGTTACCTGATTTGCATTTCTTACGTCAAATATTAGGAGGTATTCTGATTACTATCGCCATTTTGATTTCCATCTGTTGCTTTATTCAGTGTGTTCCTTCACTACTTCAATTCTGCACACCTGGTACTCGACATAGATCAGTTAGTTTTGTTTCATATTATTCTTCCACAGATGTTAGTTCCATTTAATGAATGTATAATAGACTGAAGTCAAGGGTGAAATGTCCTGCTCGATTTTCCTGGCCTTCTTGTGTTAACAAGTGATTGGATGTGACTTCAGTCTCTTATCATTCAAGCCTAAGGGTTAGAGTAGTGAATGGAGCCTATTTACTAGGCACTTTGATATGATTCTGTGCCCTTCCCCATAGATCAGGGCTTGCATATATAGCCTAGGGGATAGATTCGTTAGTATTAGGGATAACCTGTCCTATAGTGAGGGTATTTCATGGAGCTGTGCTGAATTCAGGCCGGTTAGGCCTCAAACGGGAGAGACTCCATCTTTCTTTCTGCTTCGGCAGCTTGGGATGCTTCTAGGCCAAAAGCTATGTTTTAGTTATGAGGTGTTATTCGCTTGGAGAGAACCGGTTCAGGCCGGCCCTTATCGAAGGATTGTATTTTTCTTCGTGCCGAAGACACTACATCAGGCCGGCCGGCTGGGAACGTGTCCTTGGTACGGGGAGGTACAAGAATTTGGTGGGCGGCAGGTTACGGGCCGGAATTTTCCATGAGGAAATGCACCTCTATATTAGTGAAAGTCTTAGGCAGTTACATGTTCAGTCCGTAGGCGGCATCTGGCCGTTAGCAGTAAAGCTACTACTTATTCCAGGGAAGACAGACGTCATCTTGAAGGCGGAGAAGAACCGAGAGACAGATGCTTTCCTAGCAGAATAGCCAGAGAGGAGAGAGTAGCCGATAAGGAAGAGGTTCCAGTGACTCGAAGAAGGGTGACTCCCGGCGAGCCGAGATACAGACGAGAAGGGAACCTAGATGACCACTGAGTGCAGGCTACATACTACTAAGGTGATGTCGACCCTTTCTTATTAGAGTGTACAACTTAATCTTTCACTTTTCTTTGCAGGTTATGTGTTATATCGTAATGTTATGTGATTATGTATGTAATGAGTAATAAAATATTCAGTTTGTAGTGAACCAACATGTACTGCGTGTTCTTGTATAAGAGGGTAGCCTATTCTTCTAGTCAGCTGCGGCTACATGAACAGATGTTAACCCTGATCAGGTAAGTGGTAACTGAATAAGGGAAAGAGGAGCCCCTCGAACCTGAGAACAGGCTGTACTCAAACTGACAATCCTTGTGTGATCTGATGAATAGTGAGCCCTTTTTGTATGTTATGGTAACCATAGGATGCACTGTCGTATGAGACTGCCATCTGGGTAGAGAGGTCTGGGTTCGTATGGGACCGCGAGGCCGCCACTTGTGATACTGTCGTATGGGCAGAGAGGTCTGGATTCATAGGGGATCGCGAGGCCGCCGATTGTGCTGATACTGTCGTCTGGGCAGAGAGGTCTGGGTTCATATGGGACCGCGAGGCCGCCACTTGTGCTGATACTGTCGTCTGGGAAGAGAGGTCTGGGTTCGTATGGGACCGCGAGGCCGCCACTTGTGATACTGTCGTCTGGGCAGAGAGGTCTGGGTTCGTATGGGACCGCGAGGCCGCCACTTGTGATACTGTCGTATGGGCAGAGAGGTCTGGGTTCGTATGGGACCGCGAGGCCGCCACTTGTGATACTGTCGTATGGGCAGAGAGGTCTGGATTCGTAGGGGATCGCGAGGCCGCCGATTGTGCTGATACTGTCGTCTGGGCAGAGAGGTCTGGGTTCGTATGGGACCGCGAGGCCGCCACTTGTGCTGATACTGTCGTCTGGGCAGAGAGGTCTGGGTTCGTATGGGACCGCGAGGCCGCCACTGGTGATACTGTCGTATGGGCAGAGAGGTCTGGGTTCGTATGGGACCGCGAGGCCGCCACTTGTGATACTGTCGTCTGGGCAGAGAGGTCTGGGTTCGTATGGGACCGCGAGGCCGCCACTTGTGATACTGTCGTTTGGGCAGAGAGGTCTGGATTCGTAGGGGATCGCGAGGCCGCCGATTGGGAGATCTTGGTATACATAGTAGGAATTCCCTGTCCTTAGGTGATAGATATATGTGGTTGTAGGATTGTAAATAGGTTCTAGGGAGGGGGTAACGTTCTGGCTGGGTTAGTGAGGCCCTGATGAGTGGGTTCTATCTGATCCGAAAACCCAAGCAGAACAGATGGCTACCTACCTTGAAGTTTGAGAGGAGCAATGCAATGGCTGCCACATGGTTGTGGGTGGGGGGAGTGCTCCATCCTGCTGAGCTGTGGACACGAGGGCCTGGTGGGAGTTGGAGTGATGGCTTCCTTCCCAAACACACCCCTCCCTGTTGGGAAGGCTAACTCCCTGTTAGTTGGAGGAGTGCAATGGAATGGCGGCCACATGGTTCTGGCTGTGGGGAGAGCTCCATCCTGCTGAGTAGTTGGACAAGGGTGCCTGGTTGGAGTTGGAGTGCAGGCTACCCACCCACAAATACCCATTCCTGCTATGATGGCTACCTACATGTTTGTTTGAGGTGAGCAATGCAATGGCTGCCACATGGTTGTGGGTAGGGGAGTGCTCCATCCTGCTGAGCTGTGGACACGAGGGCCTGGTGGGAGTTGGAGTGATGTCTTCATTCCCACACACACCCCTCCCTGTTGGGAAGGCTAACTCCCTGTTAGTTGGAGGAGTGCAATGGAATGGCTGCCACATGGTTCTGGCTGTGGGGAGTGCTCCATCCTGCTGAGTAGTGGGACAAAGGGTCCTGGTTGGAGTTGTATTGCTGGCTTCCCACCCACAAATACCCCTCCCTGTTAAAATGGCTACCTACCTGTAAGTTTGAGGTGAGCTATGCAATGGCTGCCACATGGTTGTGGGTGGGGGGAGTACTCCATCCTGCTGAGCTGTGGACACGAGGGCCTGGTGGGAGTTAGAGTGATGGCTTCCTTCCCACACACCCCTCCCTGTTGGGAAGGCTAACTCCCTGTTAGTTGGAGGAGTGCAATGGAATGGCTGCCACATGGTTCTGGCTGTGGGTACTGCTCAATCCTGCCTAGCTGTGGGACAAGGGGGCCCGGTTGGATTTGTAGTGCTGGCTTCCCACCCACAAACACCCCTCCCTGTTAAGATGGCTACCTACCTTGAAGTTTGAGAGGAGCAATGCAATGGCTGCCACATGGTTGTGGGAGGGGGGAGTGCTCCATCCTGCTGAGCTGTGGACACGAGGGCCTGGTGGGAGTTGGAGTGATGGCTTCCTTCCCACACACACCCCTCCCTGTTGGGAAGGCTAACTCCCTGTTAGTTGGAGGAGTGCAATGGAATGGCGGCCACATGGTTCTGGCTGTGGGGAGTGCTCCAGCCTGCTGATTAGTGGGACAAGGGTGCCTGGTTGGAGTTGGAGTGCTTGCTTCCCACCCACAAATACCCATTCCTGCTATGATGGCTACCTACATGTACGTTTCAGGTGAGCAATGCAATGGCTGCCACATGGTTGTGGGTGGGAGGAGTGCTCCATCTTGCTGAGCTGTGGGACAAGGGGACCTGGTGAGAGTTGTGGTGCTGCCTTCCCACCCATAAACACCCCTCCCTCTTAAAATGTCTACCTAACTGTATATTTGAGGGGAGCAATGCAATGGCTGCCACATGGTTGTGGGTGGGGGAGGGCTACATCCTGCTGTGCTGTGGGACAAGGGGTGCTGGTGGGAGTTGGAGTGCTGGCTGCCTGCCCACATGCCCCATGGAAATATTGCTAGCTACATTTGAGGTGATTCAGAGTAAGGGACTGTTAGATATGTGAGACATGTATTGGGAAGAGTGTGTCTATGTGTCTAGGAAGTGTAGCTTTGCAATTGTGCAAAACAGTACATAGGAGTGTAATGGTAGACATTTGTTGGTTCTCCCCCGGGTATTCCTGTGAGACTCTCTGGATGCAGTGTGGCATGCAGCTTCTCCTCTCATTAAGTGAATGTCAGTGGTGGAATGGAAGGGCCACCGCCAGTCCTCTGAGCCAGCTCATGGTTCTTGTTGGCACGCTCTTTCACCCTGGTCTTGAGGTTATGCCACCTCCTCCTGACGTCCTTCAGGGTGCGCGGGGTGGTCCTTACTGCATTGACTTTGTTGACTATCCTTGCCCACATTTGATTTTTTGTGGCTAATGGTGTCTGTTGGACCATGCTTCCAAACAAATGTGGTTCTACTCTGATTAACTCATCTACCATCACTGACAACTCGTTGTCAGTGAATTTGGGCATCTTCTTCTGTGCCATGGTGTGTGTTGTGCAAATGGGTGAGAAGTGCAGGTGGGAAGGTGGTGGTGGTGATATGTGTGGTGTGTGTGTGATTTGATGGTGTGATGTTTGATGATTTGCCTCTCCTTTGTGCTATGGGGTTGGGCCCTTAAGTTGTGGAGTTGTGCAAATGATTCCGGGCAGGGAAGGGGCTGGTTTTATACTCAGCTATGTGGGTGGGTCAAAATGGAGCATTAATGTCAGGTGTGTTGTGTGGGTTGACCTGGGATTTGTAAATTTTTATTTGCCATGGGGATGTGTCATTGGGGTGTGTTAGGTGTTTTTTGAGGCTGAGCCAGGTATACAGCCACACTTGGCAGCCTTGTTGTGTGGTTGCTTTCGACCACCATTACTCTACCAGTGCGACCACAGCAGTCGGAATTCAACAGCCCTTCTGCCGGCTCTCCCATTTATCATTTGCTGCGATCGCGGCGGTGGGAAACAACTGATCGTTCCGCTGGCACCGCCATCGTATCGTAATTTTACTTGCGGTCATTCCGCTAGTTGAACGGCGGTTTTGGGTCTTTCTGCAGGAAATCTGACCGCCGCGGACAAATTTTCAACTGTTCTGGACATTACCGGCGGAGTTGCGTGGAATCCATCCGCAGTGGTCGGATTTTTCTGGTGGTGCATCCTAATCTGGCTGCTGGTTTTGCCGCGAGATATGCGAATGGTCAATTTCGGCTACCACAGCAGTCGGAATGCTTTTTTGATCACCATCCTAATCGACCCCATAGTAACCAAACACTTCAACAGTTCTAGAAATTAAGTAACTATAATTTTTATTCGACTTCATTTAGAGAAAAAATGACTGGTCATTGTGTATTATGGCTCTGTAATGCCAACATGAAGTTTTGTTGGTCTGAAAATCAACCATGATTACTTCATTAAGGAATCATGCCTTGATTATTCTTCCCAGGGCATTTATTGACTTTCTGTTTCCAAGGGTTATGCATTCATGAAGAGAGACAACTGAAACGGGATGGACATATCACCATCATCGACAAAGACTCCTTGATCTGCAAATACACACTGGCAACTACACTTTCCACTTTTGAGAGCTTATAACCTTCACTTGCTTTATCACTATCCTTCACATCTCAAATCAAAATGTATTGACTATTACAGATCCCTGTGCCTAGTAGGGCTGACAATAAAATGCCATGGGCAAAATCAACAGTGATATGGGCAATCCTAAATGAAAGTCATTCACTGCCCCAGAGAACCTTTTGCATCTCCATAATCTTGAAAGCACTCAACTCCCACCATTAAGTAAAGGAATGGCACTGAACACTATCATTGCATAGGCAGGCATGTTGGAATGTTTTCAATATCAACCGATTAGAATTTTTTCCTTTCTGATTTTCTCTTCTGATCTGCACCACAATATATTCCTTTTTACTGCAACCAAGGACAATGTTGTGTTGCTGTGCGAAAACATTTCCAAAGTGGCTCATGAGCTTCTCTTGCCCAGGCACAACCATATTAATCTATACAAGCAACTATCTACAATCTATTTATTTAACCCCACCACTCACTGGTTGTCAGATTAATGAACTTTGTCATGCTACTACTTTGCCTCGTACAATATTTCCACATAAATTCACTTATAATGGCACCTGTGAAAGGTCCTCCAGCATAAGTTATAGCTCAGTATTCCTACATGTACTATTGCCAAATAGTTCAATAAAATGGTATTGCAATGTAATATTCTGTGGCTACTATTTTTCGGGGTTGTACTTTGAGCTTGGATATCTGGCCTGTGTTGCAGGGCTAAAACACACTTAATGCTTAGTTTGTTTGTTGGATATGTATTTCTTCAATCAGCCACTTTCAAAATGTAAGCTTCCCTTTCTGCAACATGAGCGCCTAAGTCAATAACATTTAAGAATATCCATCAGGAGCTGAAACATAGGATTACTATGTAGAGCTAGGGAGTGCAGATTCATCATCCCCTGTGTTATAAAACCTGGACAAGACACCCCCTTCTCCAGACAGCAAAAGAATTGTCTATTGTCCTAACATTCTTTCTTGCAAATAACAGTAAAGTCTTGTATGCTGGTAAACATAGGATGAATTAAATCAAAAGTAAGGCTCTCTGTTTTCCGTTGTAACTGATTTTTAACAGATAAATATAGATAGAAAAACATTTAATTTCCTGTCTGTATTTATTTTTGATAGTGAATAAAAAACAGAAATTAGGGTGTTTTTTGAGTGATTCTAAATAACTGCTAGGCCACTAGCTGTGCGGAAATAGAGGACTTTTAGTAATGAGATTTATACAGTAGCACATATGCACCAGGTTTACACAAATGTTTATGTCTTCAGTGGGGCCTGATTATGATTTTGGCAGTGTGGTAGCAAACCTCCATGCAAGTGGTCCGCTTCGGCACTGTAAAACTTGTATATGGGCCACCCGCAAGGTTATGAGTTTCCACGTGTCTGGCAGGCTTGATTTTGGCATTCCCATGGTGGTGCCTCTGAAAACAGGCACCACAACAGGAACACCAAAAACAGTTTCTGCACGGCATGGTCTGAAAAGTCCATGCTGTGCAGGAACTGGGGTGCATTCGCAAAGGGGGGCATATGTTGGGCCCCCTTGCATGCACCCTAAGGCAACAAGGATCAACGGGGGCCCTGTAGGGTGAAACGTTTCAGCACTCCTTCATTGTGTTTGCTTTGTTTGCACTAAGTGAGCAGGGTATGCTCAGACATGGGTCCCTTGCTCACTTTGCCACTGGATTCAAGCTAGCCTGGCTGATGAGTGGTGTTACCCAGAAACCGGTCCTAGAATGCTTGTTTCCAGTCCAGTGGAAACCTGGCTTGTCAGTTTAGGCTGGACTGTTCTCATGAGGAACAGGGTCAAGACTGATTGGCACATGGCTGGGTCTGAACTGGGGTGGCTAAGTGAGCTAAAGAACGATGCAGGATTTAACCCAGATCTTATAGTGACTAGGGGTGAGTGCCTGAAAAGTTTCAGCACTACGACCATCATCTCCTTGTGTTTACTTTGGCCCAGTAGGTCTCCCATTGTTTCCTCTTCACCACAGTTTTCATGGCGGAGGAACCGCCATGAAAACCGTGGCGGAGAGAAAAGTTGTGATATGCTTGGTGGGACCGTGGTGATCCCGTCAAACATATTGCTGCCTCAAGACTCCCGTGCCACCACGAGGGAACCCAGGGAACAGCAGTTCCTTGGCAGCTGTGGCAGTGCAATGGCAGTCTGACAGGCCTAGTTGAAATAGGGCAGTTGAAGCTCTGATGCAGCGGTGGCTGGAGCGCCATCGCAGTGCTCCCATAAGTCTGGTGGTCCTCGGACCACCAGACTTATAATTAGGCTTTCCTGTTTTCAGTTTCTATTTTTGGTAAATTCTGGTGGGGGGTTTTCAGTGTTTTCTAGTGGTTTCAATACCTTAAAAAACAGTGGTTATCAGTGGTTACAAATTTCCGCGCCATTAAAAACAACAGAAACAGTTTTTTTCCGGTGTTTATGGAACTTTTTGCTTTTATTATTGCTTGCTTTCTACACTGATAGTGCATGGTATATAGAAAGTTTAGGTACATTATAAATGAGGTCCAAATACATTTTTACAAATCAAACTTATCGTAGTACACTATACAATACTTCTTCAGTAACTCTTTAGTCGTGCATGCTCGCTCTTTCCTTCCCATGTAAACTTTTATCTGTGAAAATGCCCTCTCAACATTGGCACTTGAGATAGGCAACGCTAAAATAGCCAGTACACAATTTGCTAACTTTGGCCTCTGACATAGCTTTCCATGCCAATACTGGTCCACCTGAAGATTATGATTCTCTGCAACAGGTTCTGCAAAATTTGCGTTGATCTGGGTGCGTATACCCTCAGAGTTCTTGAAGTGGTCACAAATGAGGCAGCACTTTTGATACTCCGGAGTACATTTCGCTTTATGGTAGGGATCTATAACTTGTGCAGAGTACCACAGTGAGGCTTTAAGGACTTCAAAGGTCATGGTTGGTGAATGGCTATTTCTCATACATTGTAAAATAAAAGTTTCTGAATTGCTCCTCAACATTTCTTTGTTTACCAAGTGACAAGCACTCTAACATGGAATATGGTGCCGTGCCAAGGTCACTGAAAGTTTCACCCAGCCTACTCTCAAGGAGATGTTTCACATCTACACCAATTATGCTGAACACTTTGCAAACAAGGGCTTTTTCAGACTCTATTTTTTTTCTATTATGTCCACTACAGCAGCCATGCTGTCCTATAAAAATCTAAGAATGCAGTAGAGTGTACTTTTTTTCAAATCACTATCAATATCTGACCAAAGATCCTCACTTTTCTTGCCTTTGGCATCATCACTCAGCAAAAGTTCTGTAAAGGGTTGCCTCATGGATAATATAGCATTCATGGCCTCTAGGACTGAGAACCATCAGCTAAGCTACACCGTTGGGATGACTCTTTCTTTGATGCCACACAAAGCACAAAATGAGAAATATTGGCATTTTAGTTTCTCTGCATAACAAAACAGTGCACCAAAATGAACTAAAATGTCTATAGCATTCTTCATTAACTCTGAAGATTGTAAAGATGCTTTCAGCATACCATCTAACAAGTGGCAAGGATCTCTTACCAGGAATCACTTTAGCTCAGGTATCGATTTTGACAGGTCATCACACAACTTTTTCATATACGTAGCTGAATCACAGTAAATACAAACAAAATCACTACAATCTTTGTTGAACTTGGTAAGAACTTTTTGCAGCAGCATTCAAAGTGACACTACGTTCCATGTTTTTCAAAAGTCGGGTGTCATGTTTTCACCAGTATCCCAGATGCTTTGTGACTGCACTCTTTTCACATATACCTGTCACTATACCTTGCATTGAATGTTTAAAGCCTGAGGTGTTTGGCAATTCTCCTACTGTCAATACTGACTTACTAGAAAAGGGGGCTGATGTATCAAGGGTTTTTACCCATTCTCTGTGAGTAAATGTGATGGTACATATTGGGAAAAATTCTTATGAAACGTACATTGTTCCCATCAGTGAAAGACTCAAACGTAGCCAAAAAATCTGATATGATTTTGATATTTCCTGATTTTCTACAGTTTATAAAATAAATATTCAACACCTAAAACATGCCTCTAACCCTTGAATCTTTAGACCAAAGACCATAAAACTGAAAAAAGGAAGAATAAACAATATTTTAGTGACATCCCTAAACAACAAAACTCAAGCAGAATAATGTTAGGCTAATCTTTCTTACTGCTACCTTATATAACAAAGTTACATTGTATTGGCCCTTTCAGGAAGAAATAAAGATGCCTCTTTCACTCTCCTTTTCCTTACTTTGAATGGCATTTAGTTTGCGGTTGTGCAAGGGTTTTTTCAGTGTTTATATGTTTATACTGGTGAGAGCTATTTCCCATCGGGTGGGGTTTTATCAGTTATTATAGGTTTAAACCTAAAACCGGACAGCCTACTTATAATTAGGCCCTAAGTGTATTGATGTATCATTTGTGGGTGTTCATGTGATTAAAACCTGTCAGGCATTCAGTTAAGAGCATACGTTTATCGGCTAGATAAATGGAGAAATTTACTAGGAGACAGAAATGTAAAAAAAAAAATACCATAGAACTAGGAACCCTAATAATAACTAATGAATTGTATGCAACCACCACCATTTTCTACCATCTTACAAAATAAAGAATGGGTGCATGACACCCGCATTTCTTATAGAAGATTCGAGTAGGGTGAAAGGTCATATTAGGGTGAAACCAAAGAAACAGTCACAATGTGTTTTTAAAGTCACCATTTGCAAATGCCACACCTAAAAAGTCCACCTCGTACCAGGTCTACAGACTCATTCCTCAAAATGCAACATGTGTAATATTTGTAATGAATTCTGTGAAAATGTCTTGACCCTAAGCCTACTGTAAAAGTTGTAAATTCATGTTATGTTGGAGCCAATGCTACTGGTACAGTGCACTTCAATACGCCATACATGTTGTCTAGAAAAAGACAGGTCTAGTTGCACCAATGCATAGAGGAGCTACTTCAAAAGGCTGATGACAGACTTCTGCAAAACTTCGCACTTCCATCCTCTTTTGCTCTAGAAGACATGCATGCTCATGAGGCTCGTAGTACCACATCGTGTGGGACCAGCATGCAAAGATTAGAGTGTACACATTGTGTGGGACCAGCACTCAAAGATAAGAGCATCTCATTCTGCATCTTGCCTGTGCCATCCCACCAAGACCAAAGTTCAGGTGATTGAGCTTCTGGTTTGTACAGTTAAAATCAAGTAGAATTCCTTTGGGAGGTGATTAGATAAGGGCTCCCATGCTCACACACTCTGGACCAAACCACTTCTAAACCTAAAATTGCAACTGTCCCCTAACAATTCCTGCATCCAAAATTGTATATACTACATGTTGTTTTGTAGCCTTATTCCGAATTGGCGCAGGTCATGGAGAGACATGCTTTTGTCGACAAGGGTTTTATCAGAAGTCATGCAATACAGAATAAATTGTCTTAGAATTGGGACATTTTAAACAGACAGTCATCAGATTCATCATACATTCAATGGTAAGTAGGTCCACAAACCTGGATCCACAAGTCTTTATTTAAATGCAAATTCTAAGTGATTAACCAAACCTTTTCATCTACTTCCACTTTTATTTAGGTCCTTAAATTCCCTTTCAGATCAGCATAAAGCTTATAACTAGATTTGATCCTTTCTGACGACTATTGGGCTCCTTTCTGAATTGCTTGAAGTTTATTTAAATGGTATTCAGCCAGTCAAACAAGCTTTATTCGACATATAGTCATAAAAGCACATAAAACATTTAAGTGGTAATACAATAATGCAATAAATATCAGACAAATTATAAAATAAGCATGTTTGACAAATGGGCAATTTATATACATCATAAAATACAGCAATAGATCGCTATCTTCTAGAGTAATCTCCACTATAGCAGTTGGTCAAACCCTAGCACAGGAAACACATTTCATGAAGCGCTATAAATAGAAATTCATACAAAAATGATAAAATCAATGTGCCTGAAAGATGTTTTAATCAATTATACGAGCACGTTTTGAACAGGTCTGGATTTCAACCTGATTATCCACATCCACCCTAGGTATTTTGCAACTGCTAAGGAGATAGGGGATGTGGTATTGGTACGCAGGATTCTTTCCGCTACCAGACTGCTTTTTGTCCCCATGGTCTTGCATATAGGGCTCAACCACACCCTTCGTGGTATTTCGTAAGCTGGGCAAACAAATAGCATGTGTGCAACTGATTCATTACATGCCTGGCAACTAGGACACTTGCTATCGCCTGATTTGTTCCACCTTGATGTAAAAGACCCTAAGGGCAGCGAACCTGCTCTCAGCTGAAAATACAGCTTCCTGTCCTGTGATTTAGTGACAGAGTCCCAATAAGGTTCCAGACTCGGGGTGATTTTAAAATCCAAGAATCTTCCTGTTAATGAAGAAGATTCGCTAGTTGTTAATTTATTGAATGCGACCATTTCCCAATATTCTTTTAAAACCTTTTTTGAGGGAAAACAAGCAGTTGCGGGGCCTCCCAAAGCATCGACATACCAATTTTGGCTAGGATATCTCTAATGCCATGAAGCCAACTGATTTTGTGGAAGGTGTCAGATTTTATTATATCCGTAAAGCCAGCGGCATAAGGTGCCAATTCTGGTGTAGTCCACAGTCTACACCAGTATAGCACAATACGTAGCTTTGCGGTGTCAAAAAGGGGTTTTCTCCCGAGATCATAAAACAACAGGCACAATGGCGTGCTTTGTGGAAGGTTGGTAATCCCCCGTAGGAACTTGTTTTCTGACAAGCTAAGCATGGATATGTTATCTAGTACCCATAATTCTACACCATAAAAAGCTGAGCTCACCACTTTAGTGTCATATACCTAATGTGCTCAAGACGTAGTGAAGAACCAGACCTTTTGGGCCTGGCGGCGCATGGTACGCCTTAATCTCCTGGGTTCTCCTGCTCAGCTACACAGAGACACGGGACACCCTGTTAGGCGTTAGAAGATCAGATTTATTAGCTGCAGCTAGTACAGTTATCCCAGAAGTACACAAGGTAGGTTCTTAGGAGACTGCCACTTCACTCTGTGGCGCACAATCTTATATACTACATAGGTGACATATACATTAACCAAATACACACCCAGAATATATAAGAAAGAGCCAATAAGGAAAGTTGGAAAACAGGACAGAACCAATAGAAAAGGTTTGAAAACAAAGTGTCAGATGACTCGAAGAAACCTCTCCTCCAACTGTGTTTGTCACCCCTCCCTCAAACTAATTTATTAACAGATCCGCAACTAACTTGCAGGTGGCGAGATACGTTTGTGTGAGTTGGAGGACAGTTGTGAAATGAGAGAATACTAGCAGAGGACCAGAGATGGCCAGACGATAATATAAAGTCAGAAGAGAATAGTGTGAACCAATAGATAGTTGAGACGGGGATTTGAAAAACCAGACAGGGATTAGTGTACTCGGCCAGTCCTAACACCAGCTTTGCAAATAGAGGCAGAAGGCTTATTTTGACACAAGGCTGCAGAAAAAGCAGAATAGACTTTGTTCGCCGTGCTGCCTGAGTGAAGGCAACACAAAATGGCGGCGGAGCACAAAATGGCGGGTCGATTCGATCACGATCGAAAATCGAATTTCCTCAGACCCTCCTTTTGCCAGAACTCAGGCAAGATAGACTCATGTTAATCTGAGTCAATGTCGATGGCCATAAGGTCATCGAGCTGTTGCTGTAACATCATTCCTATGTTCTCTGTTACTTGTGGTTTGGGTTTAGGGATGCACATAGTAGCACACAAGTCGCAGATGGCAGGACCACAGTACATACAAAGGCAACAAGAGAAAATAATGGTCAAAATCATTCCAAGGAATGTCAACGCTTTCCAACCCCATTTGGACAGTAGTCCCCAAAACCACTCCGTAAATTACCAATCTCCTTCGTCCTGATAAATCGACTCAGAGATTATATGCAACTTGGAGATAGCTTGGTATACTGTCGGAGCATCATTAGGTATGAAAATACAGCAACTTGACCCGATCAATTTGCACACTCCACCACGATCCGCAAGAACAAAATCTAAGGCAACTCGATTTTGTAACGTCATAAGACGATCCGCCTGTAGTTCTGCCGTGATGTTACTTAAGGCTCCTACAGTGATGTCTATTGTGGTTTCTACGACACAAACCAGTTGCCTTATATTTCTGCTGTTGGCCATTGGACCCCAAAAAGGAAGAAATCCTTTGAGGATATCTCCTCCCTCTTGTCCTGCTGTGTCTTTTGAATCAATAATCCCTCTGCCATATCTGTTTTGATGAAAGTTTGCAGAAGCGGTGTACGTAGGGGGCAGAAGGAAAGCTATATAGCAGGTACCAGAAAAACCAGTTGGCAACCACGTGTAAGCTCTATTGTGGCAGATAAAATACATGCCTTGAGATGGCACTAGAGGAGGCGAGTTCTGAGAGGAGTAAACGTATGTGTGAGAACAGCTGTTTCTTTGTATGGTGTGAGAAGCCCAATCATTTATTTGCAGACAGAAATTTCCCTGATGAGGAATAGTCCAAATTGGTGGAGATTTTCTTTGTTTAACCTTATCACTAAGGCTAGTGACATAATGGGTGACGTTCCAGTTTGTATACGCTTTCCTTTCGTCAACGGAAATCTTACTATTTTCCATGATTTTAGCCATAGCTACCATTCCCTTTATCAACGAGCTATGACTAAAATCTGGACCACCAATATATGAATTAACGGATCGTTTGAATTTACTTTGGTAGGCATTGGAGAAAATAACAAAATAGGCCCAAGCAGAACCCTCATAAGAAAAGGGGAGAACTAAATATGGCATTCCTTTCTCTGCGGTATGTGGCATAAGTCCACACACCCAACAATCAGTTGTGTTGACCACTAACTGGTGTTGATGTAATAACTGGACAAAGGAATTGTTATAATATTCAGTTCTTCTAATAAGTTCATGTTGAGGAAGGGTATGAAATAGATGTGGAAAGACAGTAGAAGAAGACGAAGAGGAAGAAGGAGAGCCAGCTTTTTGCTGCAGGACATAAACAATCCAACTTATAAACGCCAGAAGGATACACAATAATATAATAATACATAAGGTTATACTGAAACGACTGTACATTAATTTACAGAATTCTTTTTTCATTTCATCCTTTCTCTCTCTTTTGCCTAGTGTAGTTTCCATCTTTCTAATGGATGCTCACGGCAATCTTCCTCGATCACTTAATTATGATTATCTGCCGTCCTATGACACTGCAAGTCCTGCAGGCCTATTGCCACTACTCAGGTCACAATGAAGACTCCTACCGTGACCCTGCAACTGGGATAGAATGCTACACAGGAGAGAAAAACCTTAAGTGTTCTTTGGTCTGGGTCTCAGATTATAATGTTCTTTATCAGGTATGGTTTGGTTCTGGAACAATGTGCGTGGATTTGTCGTATCCAAGCGACGATGTGGTGTTATCGCTTCCTGCAGAATGTCGTCGTCCTCTTTTTCAGACAATGTCCCATTAAGGCGTGCATCGCTAAAAGGTACGAATCGTGGAACCTTTTCACTTTCAGAGTCACCAATGCCTCTATGCACCTATTGATCAAAAGGTAAAGGCAAAGGCACTTTCTTACAATGCACGCAGTGAATCCAGTTTTTCTTTCCTTCGACCTTTACTGCCGTTCTCGTGGTCAAAAGCACTAAACGAGGCTCTCTCCACCTGGGCTCCAAATTTTTCGTCCTTTGAAAATTCTTGGTGCAGACCCAGTCACCTGGTCGGATGGTATGACCTGGGTCTGTGGAGGCCTCTGGTAAAGCACTCTGACCCTGTTGATGGAGAACACGCAATTTAGTTTCGAGTTCATGCAAGTAATCAATCAACATTGGATATGGCAAGTCTGAGTATTTCCTAGGGCGAGGGACTCCCCATACATTAGCTGGACGCCCAAAGACCACTTCGTAAGGACTAAGTCCCAAACGAAAGTGCACAGCAGTTCGGGTGGATAGAAGAGCCAGGGGCAAAGCATCGGGCCAATTAAGTCCTGTACTAGCTTGGACTTTTGCCAGTTTTAACTTCAAAGTTCCGTTATAACATTCCACTAGACCTGCTGACTGTGGATGGTTTGCCGCGTGAAACTTTTGCTTGATACCAAGTCCCGCACAAACCTTTTGCATGACTTGGCCCACAAATTCGCTCCCATTGTCACTCCAGACAATGCGCGGCAAACCAAACCTGTGGAAAAATTCTTTCAGTAAGATTTTGGCTGTGGATAAGGCTGTCGTGTCTTTTAGAGGGTATGCTTCTATCCATCTTGAAAAGGCGCATACTACCACCAGAACGTATTTGAGATTGTTGCATCGTTCCATGTGTATGTAATCGATCTGCAACACCTCAAATGGATATGTCGGAGGAGCAAAGTGACCCGCTGGAGTTGGGGTTCCCTTTCCTGGATTGTACATTAAACAAACAATACAATGTTTTACTACATTGTCTGCGCATTTTGGAATTCCTTCGTTTTGCCACACTGGAGCCAAAAGCTTGCATATACCTTTCGCACTTAAGTGGGCTGGACCATGTGCCATAGTAACCACTGGTAGTACATAGGCATCCGGTAACAGCCAACGTTAGTGTTCAGATAACTCCACCCAACAACCCATCTCATCTAACATTCCCGTACTTTCTTTCCACCTACTTAATTCCTTCTCTGTGGCCTCTTTCTGGATCGATTTTACACTTTCTACTGTGTTCTCATACATTCCCCTCTCTCTGACCCAATTCGCAGGACCCGCCACATACATTTGACTTGTAGCGTCTCTCGCTGTCTTTTTCGCTACTTCGTCTGCAAATGCATTTCCTCAGCCAACATCATCTGTAATCTTTTTGTGCGCACTACACTTCACAATTGCTATTTGGGTGGGCAAGGCAAGTGACTCAAGAAGATCAGTCACCAACTGACCATGTTGGATTTTAGTGCCATGTGAAGTGAGGAATCCCCTCTCCTTCCAAAGATGCCCAAAATTGAACGCTACACCAAAGGCGTATTGACTGTCGGTGTATACGTTCACTCTTTTCCCTTTTGACAATACACATGCTCTCGTTAAAGCTATCAGTTCTGCTGCTTGAGCTGAATTGTGTCTGATGCGTGCTGTTTCCACAACTGTATGTAAAGTAGTTACAGCATAGGCTGAAACTGTATCTCCATTAGGCATTTTAAAACAAGAACCATCTACCCATAGAGTTCCATCCGGATTCTCTAGCGGCGTATCTCTCAAGTCAATTCTTCCTTTTGTCTCTTCCTCGGTACGGAAGAAACAATCTTGTTGCTCCTCAACACTTTTCTCATCTGGAAGGGGCAACAGAGTAGCTGGATTTAGGGTATTACATCGTTTGATGTGTACGTGACTAGCCAAAAGCGTCAGCTCGTATCCTGTTAGACGAGCACTCGTAAGATGCTGCATTTTCGTTCTGTTTAGTAAAGTATCCACTGCATGTGGTACCATGACAATGAGAGTATTATCCAACACCACTCCAGCAGACCGTCGAATAGAAATTGCTGCTGCTGCTGTCGCTTTGAGACAACTAGGCAATGCTTTTGCTACGGGATCTAACGTAGCCGAAAAATAGGCACATGGCCGCTGTTTGTCTCCAAATTGCTGTGTTAGAACAGACAACGCACAACCCTCTCTCTCATGAACATAGAGTATAAAAGGCTTACTGTAATCAGGGGTGCCTAGTACAGGAGCAGAACACAGAGCAGTACGTAAGTCAGTGAAACTCATCTGACACTCGTCAGTCCAAGGAAGAGGCTGAGGCATATCTTTCAAAGTGAGTGTCAACAAAGGCTTGGCCAACAGAGAGAAGTTAGGGATCCACTGCCTACAATAGGAAGTAATGCCCAGAAAGGCACGTACCTCCCTTTGTGTGCATGGCACAGACATTTGCGTAATCGCCTGAATTCGTTCTGGTGTTAATCGGCGTCCCTCCTTTGATAGGAGATGACCCAAATAGGTAACCTCTCAACGGACATATTGTAGATTGGAAGGTGAAACCTTGTGATTCAGATTAAACAAATGGCGTAACAATGCAACAGTGACATTTTCGCAAATATCTTCTGAATCAGCAGCGATCAACAAGTCATCCATGTATTGTATAAGAGTAGCACCAGACGGCAAATAAAAAGTATCAAGATGACATTTTAAAGCTTGGCTGTAAATGGAAGGACTTTCACAATAGCCCTGAGGTGCGCGCTTAAACCGGAAGCTTCGGCCTCCAAGAGAGAAACCAAAAATGTCCCTACCCTCTTCGGCAATGGGAATACTAAAGAAGGCATTCTTTATATCGATAACAGAGAACCAAGTCGCTGTGGAAGGTATAATTGTCAACAGAGCAGTGATATCTGGGACGACAGGAAATTGTGGTACAACAATTTTGTTTACCTCCCGAAGATCAATTACGAAACGATATACAGGAGGCTGAGAAAAATCAGTGCGTTTAAGAACAGGAAGAATAGGACTATTGCATATGTTTCCTCTCGTTTCCTCAACCACATCCTTCTGAATCAAATCATGAATGATTTCCAAAAGCGCTTTTTCACCTTCAGTGGAAATTCTATACTGAGGAATACGAGGCAATTCAACATTAGGTTTGAGAATGACAACATAAGGTGGAATCTCAAGACAGCCCACATCGTTCAGACCCGTGGCCCAAAGCGTTGTCGGAAGAGAAAGCAATTCAGGTGGAAACTGATCTTTGGACAAATACATAGGAGAAATCAGTTTCTGTCCTAGAGTAAGATGTACACCAGAAGGAGAACAATATATCGTAGCATGCATTCTTTTCAATAAGTCTAAACCCAACAGATTCTCACCGCAACCATTCGTCAACAAAAGTGGAGCTTCCAAATCATAAGGGCCAATTGAGATAGGCAGAGGGCAAGAAACCGGATTACGAACAGGGGCGCCAGAAAATCCTACAGATACATTCGTTAAGCCAGACAAAGGTGCCCCAGGGAGTTTAGAATGAATGATAGAACTTCTCATCGCCCCAGTATCTAGAAGAAATGGCTCTAAAACACCCATTGTAGTGACGTTAACATAAGGTCCATTCTGATCTACTGGAATCGATACAACTCCCTTGCTTTGTCCATGGCTGTCCTAGTTAGCATGAAGACTTTCGTTCCCGTCTTCAATGTAACAATCCTCATTGTAGTACTGTGTAGACCGAACGTTCTGCTGTTCAAAGTAATTCACGGAATTAGTAGGAGGAAGCGAACGCCGTTCTTGGGTCAACATACCCCGACCTCTACCTTTGTTTGCTGACTGGAGGCCAGCACGACCTCGTGAAGCAGGTGGTGTGCCATTACGCTGCAGTAAAACCGGACAACTATTCTTGAAGTGACCTTCCTCTCTACAATAGGCACATTGATTAGGTCCTAACAAAGGTCGCGGAATATATGGCTCAGGCTTTTGATACACCCTCTGAAACTGCGGAGGCTGTTGAAACTGAGGCTGAGCATAGCGAGGAGGATAAGCTTGTTGCAAGAGAACCTTCGTTTTCAATTCTTTCGTCTTCTTCGCTTGCTTTTCTTTTTCCTCTTTATCTCTGTTTTCATAATATTGTGCAGTAGCCAATATCTGGGCAGCAGAGGAAACAGCCCATGAACTTTCTGAATCTTTTAATTTGTGTGACCGCTTGGGAAGCAAATTAAATACAAATTTGTCCACAAATAATCGCTGCCCACCCTCTGTAGCCATATCTTGACCACTGTGATCAATAAATGTCTCCTCGAAACGAGTGAAGAAATCAGAGACACTTTCATCTTTCTTTTGTTTGCATGCCGCTAATTTATCCTAATTAACTCTCAATGCAGGCATCACCGTTTTCATTAATGTAATAATCCTACCGGGGAGTTCTGAAATCAAAGCGTCAGGCTTTGCACCACCCACTTGGTCTCTATCTGTGGCACTTATAACATCCCAAGTAGTACCTAATTCCTGTGCGTGGTTTTCCTTACGAATCTTAGCCCATATTGTCTGTGGGACTACATTTCCCATTAACATATCAATATCAGCTAGGTTCATGATGCAAGCATCAACTGTCTGTGTTAATTCTTTATAAAAACCCGCAGGGTTTTTACGAGGATCCGGTAGAGTCTGTTTTAGGGCCAAAACTTCAGATCTCTTCCAAGGGACATGTACCCATATACGCTGAAAATGGGCAGGAATAACTGGATTAGCACCTACTGCTGCAACCTCTTCCTTCCATACCGGAGGAACCTCTCTCATGGGATAATTTTTCAGTGTCAGTTTAACCGACGGATCAGAATGAAGGAAAGTCTGAGAGGATAATAAGTTTCTAAAGGAAATAAGTGTCCTTACAGCATTTTCAACTTTGGAACCCACAATAAGTCCTTTATCAAAGTCAACCTGAACATCTAACAAGCCCTGTGGAACCGAATTTAAATTCGCATCCTCCCATTCTTTAATGAGAGTATCGCACATTACATCGAAAACATATCTTTGCGTGGGTGCATTCCATTGTGAGAAGGTAGGCATAATATCAAGTACACTGTATTGGGGACCCTTTTGGATCCATTTTCGTGCGAGAGATTCCAATCTCTCTCGTTCTTCCAAATCTGGGAACTGACTACGAGATTGTCTTTGAGCAAAAGCCGGAGACACATTTAAAGCTTCAAAGAAAGGAGACAGAATACCAGTGACAGTGTCCGTGAGTCGCTTACGCATAGACGGAGAGTTGGACATGAGAATAGGAGACAAAGTATTAGGCAAGCTAATGGAAGGAGAACCAATAATTGCGGGAGGTGCAGAAGGCAAAGGAGATCGAAGATCAGGAGATGAGGGCAAAGAAGTCGAAGTTAATGGTAAAGCTGGCAGAAGCGGTAATACTGGAGGAGGCAAATATGGAAGAGCCGGAACAGGCGGAGGTACCGCTGGCGGCTGAACAGGCTACAACAACTGGGGTGCATTCGCACCTTGTGCATAGGGCAGAGGCAATCTCAATAAGTGAGGATCTTCTTCTAAATCTTTCTTATTTTCGGAAGGGGAAACAGGCAACACCGGATAGCATTTATCTATTGCCATACGATGCTGTCTCTCTGAGATTTCTGTCGCATTATCAATTTCATCGTTTTTAAACTGTTGGGCAGCCTGTATAATTGTCATACCCTGTGCTTTTCTATCTCGTTTTGCTTGCTTAATTTCTTTCTGTTTGGCTTCCTTACGCCAAAGGCGGAAAGAGTCAAACATTGCCGGACGGGCCTTTCTTTTGAACAAGACTGCTTCTAAATTGTCTAACACATCAGGATCAAAACTACCATTTTCTGGCCATTTTAGAACACCATCTTTCTTTGTGTATCGGGTCCACGCCTCGTTAAAGGCAATGGGGCCAATACCATGTTTTGAATAGAGCTCATATGTGGGAGATCCAACCGAAGGAATCGGACAAGAGTCCTCAAGCCGGGAATCCCTTTTACAACCAAAGCAACAAATTCTTCCAAACTTAGTCAGACCAGGCATCTCGTGATTCCACCGGACTGTTCACAAACTTCAAGGGGGTAAAACTCAGTTTACGCAGCACAAATGCACTTACCCCTCGGCTTCGGCTATTGCAATAGTCGAATCTAAGAGACCAGAAGATCAAAGTAACTAAGAAAAAACAAAATTGTGGGAGCGACCCACCAAATACTTAACTAAAGACGTCTTCTCACGCCAACAGAGGCCCGTCTCGCCTTACCATACATCACCAAAGAAAGGGCCAAGGCAGGGCGGCAGTCAGGGCAGCAGTTGTCAGTAGCCATCAGGAAGGAGTAACCACGCTGAAAAAGACCTTCGGACCACTTTCGACATACAGGGGTCGCTTAATGTGGCTCGCGAATCCTCTGGAATTTTCTTGCTGGGTTCCTCACGACCTTCAGGCAGAACCGGTACCACTGAAGCCGCCCCACATTGGGCGCCAGTTGAAGAACCAGAACCTTTTGGGCCTGGCGGCGCAGGGTACGCCTTAATCTCCTGGGTTCTCCTGCTCAGCTACACAGAGACACGGGACACCCTGTTAGGCATTAGAAGATCAGATTTATTAGCTGCAGCTAGTACAGTTATCCCAGAAGTACACAAGGTAGGTTCTTAGGAGACTGCCACTTCACTCTGTGGCGCACAATCTTATATACTACATAGGTGACATATACATTAACCAAATACACACCCATAATATATAAGAAAGAGCCAATAAGGAAAGTTGGAAAACAGGACAGAACCAATAGAAAAGGTTTGAAAACAAACTGTCAGATGACACGAAGAAACCTCTCCTCCAACTGTGTTTGTCACCCCTCCCTCAAACTAATTTATTAACAGATCCGCAACTAACTTGCAGGTGGCAAGATACGTTTGTGTGAGTTGGAGGACAGTTGTGAAACGAGAGAATACTAGCAGAGGACAGTGAAGGCCAGACGATAAGATAAAGTCAGAAGAGAATAGTGTGAACCAATAGAGAGTTGAGACGGGGGTTCGAAAAACCAGACAGGGATTAGTGTACTTGGCCAGTCCTATCACCAGCTTTGCAAATAGAGGTAGAAGGCTTATTTTGACACGAGGCTGCAGAAAAAGCAGAATAGACTTTGTTCGCCGTGCTGCCTGAGTGAAGGCAACACAAAATGGCGGCGGAGCACAAAATGGCGGGTCGATTCGATCACGATCGAAAATCGAATTTCCTCAGTAGGGCCCCTGAGAGTTGCCTGTGTTTCAGCGTAGCCATATCAATCTGGTGATTCCACTTGAGATCACTCTGTATGTTCACCCTTAGATATATGAACTCCCTAACTTGCTCCAGAGGGTGATTGTTCATTATAATTCCTCCTTTTAGAACTTTATGTTGGTTAAAAGTCATGAATTTTGTTTTCGACACGTTGACTTCGAGATCACGAGCAGTGCAAAAATCCTCAAGTACTTTCAGAGCTCGCTGGAGCCCGCTCGGGGTCTTCGAGATTATCAACGTGTCGTCCACGAACATTAAAATCGGGATTTTAGACTCGGCTAAAATCGGAGCATCAGTGTTCACACGGGTCATGCAGTCAACTACACTGTTAATAAACACAGTGAACAAGGTTGGCGCCATGACACAACCCTGGCGCACACCCGCTCAACAGGAAAGGAACTAGTAACTTGTCCATGGGAGCCCCAACGTATCTTAGCATAATTTACCCTCATGCATTCTCTTTATGAGAATCAAAATTTCATTGGGTAAGCCAAGTTCTTGGAGGGTAGTCCAAAGACTAGAGCGGGAAACAAGATCAAAGGCGGATTTTAAGTCGACAAAGACAGCATACAGACTGCCTTTGCCCAAGACCACCACTTTCCAGTGCATTAAAACAAAACGGAACACCTGGTCAATGGTGCTTATGGATGCACGAAAATCGGCTTGCAAAGGTGACAATATACTATACTCCTCAATCCAGTCCTGTATTTTATTGAGAATCAATCTCCCTAATAATTTTTGTGCTGAGTCGATCAGGCTGATGGTTCGATAATTCCCCGGCAGTGACTTATCACCTTTTGTATACACAGGGATTATTTCTGCTCCTTTCCACGAGACCGGTACAGTGGCTCCTTGTGCAATTGCATTAGCCAGTAGCATTATGTACTTTCCCCGTCTGGTTTTATCATGAAGGAACACATCAGCAGGGATGTCATCTGGACCAGGTGCTCTCCCTCCTACCACTGCACCAAGAGCTATCTCTACATCCCTGCTGGTAAAGGCCTCCTCTTCATAAAACACATGGCCTAGACCTTCCGTGGTTGGTTCAAATGGGCTGCATGTATATTGTGGTTCAAAATGTTTAACCCAGTCTTCCTGTGAGACATGATTATGTGGTGGGTCTGGAATGCCCTCCCTGTTCCACTTTATGATGTTCCAGAATTGTTTGCTGTCTTTCTTAATGCTGGCATCCTTGAGATCCTGCCATCTTTTGTCGTCCCAAGAACGTTTGGCTGTGGACATGGGTTTTTTATATGCCTGCCTGGCTGTACGTACTGCAACTGGTTCGCCACCTCTGATGGCCTTCCCTAGGAGAGCTCTTGACTGCCGACAATCAATTTTGTACCAAGGCTGGCTTTCTGGTTTGTTGCTTTTCTAGGCTTATGTAGTTTATTAAAATAAGTTTTCATACGAGAAAAAAAACTATCATGAAACCTAGCGACAATCTCAGGACCTGAGCTAGTGCGGCATACACTATCCAACGTTAATAAGGCATGATCAACATCCTTTGCCATCATTTCTAGGGCCCCTGGGTTTTCAACTATGCTTGACCACTTAAGTCGTCTCATGTCATTGGTAGGGACAACATCATGCAAGTGTAAATCAACCTCTCTACCGGGTGTTTTTGCCGGCTGCCACCAGCTAGAGGATACGCACAGGGAAATATGGTCGCTTTCAAGACGAACCCTTACTTCCATATCATCAATGGTATGCCAGAGTTTCAGACTCACAAGTATGTAATAAATCCTGCTTGAGCTGGATCCATTACTAAATGTGTTTGACCCTGGTCTATCTAGGGAAGTCCTACCATTCAGAGCCCTAAGCCCCTTCTCTAGGCAGATAGAGTTTATTTGGATTACCGCCTCTGTCCATTTCTTTATTGGAGCCAGCTCCAGTTTTGGAATTCCTCATTGGGCATCTTCCTCATCAGTAGTGAGCCATTTATCATCGATGAGTGGCTCAAATGTTGAATTAAAATCACCCTCTAGGATTATATTGCATCCTGGCGAGTGTAGTTCGAGGAGGTCTTCTAAAGCCGCTAGAACTTGAGACCTACCCCCTCTTGTTCCCCTCACGTAGATGTTATAGATGTCGACTTTGCCTATTATTCCCAGGTTTACTCTCACTACCTGGATGTCATTGCTGTTAGAAGGTAGTTCCTTAATGCTAATACCAAGTGCTTGCCGTACCCGTATGATCAATCCACCCGAGGGACGGCCTTTATACCCTTTTACTGCTGGCACATAATAATTTAAAAAGCCTACCCGATGATGTGGAGATAGAAACCACGTTTCTTGAAAACAACAGATGTCGAATAAGTCAATAAAAGTAAGCCAATCTGGTGATGAAAGTTTGGAACGAACTTCTGCAATATTCCATGATACCAGTGAGTCCCTATTAGTGGCGTAACCACTACATATTGGGTCTACATGATTCCCAGTAGGAGGACTACTGAGCCCTATTAGGCACACAAGTTCAGGTAATTGCAGGATTTGATTTTGAGCTAACATATTTGACATGCCTTGAACACCACAAGTCAAAATCCCTTGACTGCTTTCTCTAGTTGTAAACAAATCTTCAGCGCTATCAGTTCGAGATCTAGGTACTCCAATCAGTCAATCATTACATTCGAGCGTAGCTATCTATCCGCTCTTCTGCCAAATGCTCTATGTGGTTGTGGGGCTTACTCGTGGGCGGATTTTGCTGGAACTGGATAGACGAGTGGTCAGGTGAGCAAGTTCTATATTCTAATGCTAATAAGTTTTCAGCTAATGCATCACTCAGGAAGGTTAATTCAATACAGTCTAAGGGGTTGGTGGGAGAAGCGAGCCTACGCGCTTTCATAATATCGTCCCTTATTACTGAGCGGCAGCCCCTTACATGCCGTATCCAGTGTATGGCCTTGTTGGTCAGTGAGTCTGCATTTTCAATTTTGTTTTGCCCCAACTTCAGCACATTCACCATAAAAATTTGCTGATTATTTTGCGGCTTAGAAATAGCACAGTTCCCCCTCCCTTCACTGGTAACTCGCTGGTTAGTCAAAGGTATACCATTATTAATATTCCTACCCTGCTGTGGCTGTGTCCTAGGTGTAAGATTAAATAAGGGGCTGTCAGTGGTTCTAATGTTGCATAATACTTTGCTTTCAGAGGAAAACACTATAGGAGGATTATTTTGCTTGGTCACCTCGCTGCGCGTGGAGGTCACTTTTCTCTGCATTTCTCTATCTCGAGGGGTAGGTGATTTTACCTGGTCTGGTGGTTGATTATGTAGAGTGAGAGCGCTACAGGTTGGGCAAATAATACTAGAAGACCTTCCTTGTGTTAGGAGAGTAATCATAGATGTTAGGTTTTCCAACATTGTCTTCAGAGACCCTACTTCGGATTGAAGTGAATGTACTGCAAGGATAGTCTCATGTGTATCTAGAGTATGCTTTTAAGCCTGGTTATCAACCTGCTCTATGCTATTTACGATTGGGAATTCCAAGCACTTTGTACATCCCTCCAGCTGGGGACTTGACAATATGGCATATCTGTTAGTACAGATAACTGTGGGATCAATTAGTATGGGATGATGACCATCGAGTTCAGTGGAATTTGGGACGGTGTCAGAGGAGGCTTCATCCCTGCCAGAATGTATACGACTCTCGTCTATGATCTTGTTAGAACTCCTTTTATTTTTAAGAAACATGTTAGGGATATCAGAACGATTTTTTAGGCTATCGCTAATGGGATGTTATGTGCTGGTCAGGGAATTTTCTGCCACCTCATGTAGATTTGATTCACTTACTAACAGATCGTCACATTCCTCTATAAGTGTGTCAATACGATCCAGTACACAGTTACTAGCTGGATGTTTAGGTGCCCTCTTTGCTTTTTTCCCTTTACAAATTTTACTACCCATACCATCGTCTCCCCCCACTCACCCCCTTCCATAGACTTTCTTTTCCACATCTTACAGAGTACTGATGGTGTTTAAGCGAGTTTGCACAAGTCAACAGTGATTAGCAATTGGCGATTGTCCAAGTTGACCACAAAAATAGTTGAGGAAAGGCGAATATCACCTGAACAGTACCTTATCAATGTTATCACGATCCCCGTTTGTGCCTGCCCGAGTCTTCAAACGAAGGGGGGGTGGCCCTGCCCTGCCTCTTCCTGGCACCGACGGGCAAGGACGGACCTGCCCTTGGCCCGGGCTTCGCCCGGGTGCGGCCCGCGCGCATCACGCGCCATGGTGGTGTGAAGCGCTTTTTCAGCGCGCTGCCTGTGACACGCTCCTCCCGCCTGGGTAGCAAGGAATCCTGGGACTTGATGTCCCCAGAACCAACAAAGGACCTCAGGGCAGCAGTAAGTGTCCTCGAATAGCGCGTCCCGTGCCGCAGTGGTGTAAATCGCTTTTTCAGCTCGCCGCCTGTGAAATGCTCCTCCTGCCTGGGGAGCAAGGAATCCTGGGACTTGATGTCCCCAGCAACAACAAAGGACCTCAGGGCAGAAGTAAGTGTCCAAGAATAGCGCCTCCCGCACCGCGGTGGTGTAAAGCGCTTTTTCAGCGCACCGCCTGTGACACGATCCTCCCGTCTGGGGAGCAAGGAATCCTGGGACTTGATGTCCCCAGCAACAACAAAGGACCTCAAGGCAGCAGTAAGTGTCCTCGAATAGCGCATCCCGTGCCTGTGTAAAGTGCTTTTTCAGCGCGCCGCCTGTGACACGCTCCTCCCGCTTTGGGAGCAAGGAATCCTGGGACTTGATGTCACCAGCAACAACAAAGGACCTTAGGGCAGCAGTAAGTGTCCTCGAATAACACGTCCCGCGCCGCGGTGGTGTAAAGCGCTTTTTCAGCTTGCCGCCTGTGTCACGCTCCTCCCCCCTGGGAAGCAAGGAATCCTGGGACTTGATGTCCCCAGCAACAACAAAGGACCTAGGGGCAGCAGGAAGTGTCCTCAAATAGCGCGTCCTGCGCCACGGTGGTGTAAAGCGTTTTATCAGCGCGCCGCCTGTGACACGCTCATCCTGCCTGGAGAGCAAGGAATCCTTGGACTTGATGTCCCCAGCAACAACAAAGGACCTCAGGGCAGCAGGAAGTGTCCTCGAATAGCGCGTACTGCACCGCGGTGGTGTAAAGCGTTTTATCAGCGCGCCGCCTGTGACACGCTCCTCCCGCCTGGAGAGCAAGGAATCCTTGGACTTGATGTCCACAGCAACAACAAAGGACCTCAGGGCAGCAGGAAGTGTCCTTGAATAGTATTGTACTGAAGGCATAGGTGTGGAGGAAGGTAAATGTAATGGTAGCATTCTAAGTTGATAACTATTCATACAAACATACATACCATACACACAATAGAAGGTGACAAACTATAAGAAATAATCAATGTTAATATAGGTTAGTTCTGGTAACAAAATGTTATTACTCCAATCTTTATCCTGCACCAATCATTGGTAGCTCAAATATTGTTCAACATATTGAAGCAAATATTCTATCTGTCTGTCTGTCTGGGGGAGGGGGGTTAATAACTTGTTCGCAAACAATCAATCATATCTAACAGCCCAATATAGAAATTTGGTGAGCGGAAAACAAGTCCATCAAGGCAACAGAGTCCCCACCTGCCAAATTTAGAAATAACCGCCAAGCCAACAGGTATTTCTGAAACATTGGCAGGAACCATCATCACAGCAGCTCCTGTCCATGCTTTTATCAAATTTGTCCCATAGCCCCGTCAAATGTATTTTTTTATTTCAAAAAGAAAACTCAAAAGTGGGATTTTCAATTGGAATGGTTTTTTAAAATTCAATGCCCCACTGGCCATGAAAGTCTTCTCCCATGGCAAGGGGCATCTTTCCATTTTTACTGCTCCTTACAACCAGAGTTTTCCATACAGTGACAGGCAGGATAAAATAGCTATATGTCCATCTATATTGGGCGAGTGGCATGTAGCCATTTCTCCAACGGCCTTAACTCCATCGAATCATCGGAGAAGTTTGGCCACAGTGGAGACAAGTCTGATCTGCTCAAAACTGAAGTCAGTGGGTGGACCGCTATATTGGCTTAAGGATACTCTGTCGCTGTTGTGACGGAGTATGCCTACTGCCAATATATAAATCAGGACCTAATTCCTTCCACTAGGCAGATCAGAACTTGGATATAAACTGAAAGCCTCTGTCAGTAATCAAATTCTATGGAATTCCAAGGAAAAGCAATATGGCTTGCAAACATCTGTGATCATTTCTTAGAGGAAAATAACCCTGTTATAGTAATGAGAATTCTGACTTCTGATAAATGATCAACAACAACCAGGATCATTGAACAATTTTGACTCTCCCATGTCTATTACAAAGCCCGGGTGATATTTAAATTATGCTGATGTAATTCACACATTTTGAGGAGTTTTGCAATATGCTTGAAATTCCTAAAGTTACACCAGTACTCTACATCATGTAATTACGCTATTGTTTGCATCACATTTATAGCTTGTTAACAATGCAAACGACTATAAAGCAAGCAGCAGATGTTCTCAGCACAGTTAAAATGTATAGCTAAATGATGAATTTATATTTCACATTATGACACATAATTTTGCAGAATTTCCATGAAATCTCAAGTAATTATGCTAGTGCTTGAATTTTGCACACACCTACATGTTACAGACATTCCATGATATATATTTGGATAGAATACTCTTTTTACAAAAACTCAACCTCATCACTAGATGCTGGGTGAACCCTCTAGAAAGCTCCCAGAAACCTATTCTTTTACTGCTTTGGCAGATCTTAGAATTTACAGCAGTTTTGCTTTTCAGAGAGTGAAGCTATGTGACTGTTTTTTTCCCAAGACATGACTGCTAATAGACAAATGCTAAGCTTGATCCTATAACATCGGGAAATGAAGGAATATAGAAGTCTTTGCCTGTGCTCTGGTATATTTTTTGAGGGCTAAATTTGGATATCTTTGAATTCTACACATTTTGCAGTCATTCTATTTTCAGTCCCATTGAAGGAATAGTTTTTTCTCAAAAGGTCTTAGGGAGATCTTCTGTTTGCAGACATTAAATCATTACTCTTATCTTCATGGGTTGTTCAAATTAATGGATATTTTTCCCTGGGCATTACTAGTGAAAACTAACTAATTAAATAAATACAAGTTTCCAAAGTATAGTTTCTTTAAACAGATTGCAAACAAAGTCTCCCAAAAATATTTCTCACCAAATGATGACATGTACAACAAATAGCAAGTTAAAACGTACACCAAAGCACGGTAAAAAAAGCACTGTAGACATATTTGCAAATTAACATTTGTAGTAACTACTTTTGATATTCCTATTTTTAGATGTAACACTCCTGAATAAAATGGAGAACATGAAGGGTTATCTTTACTGTGAAGTTCACAATACTGAAATGTAATGAAATGTAAATTTGTAAAGCACACTCTTGCTTGGAGGCATCTAGGCTCCGACCAGACTGAAAGGCTAAAAGCAATGAAAGGAATTCAAATTATAAAGTGATCTATTGGTTGAAAAGCAACGTTTCAGACGTTTCCTGAAGGGGAGCAGTCCAGTCATTTTCTTAAGATAAGGAGGGAAGAGTATTCCAAAGGCACAGGTAACAAAGCTTCTGCCTCCCTATTTTGACCTTCTGACTTTTGGAACAATTATATTACCTGCCGAAGGACCTGAGGGGAGTAGAACAACTTCTGAAATCAGATTTTAATTCAGAGGATCTGTAGTGAACCAACCTCAGAACATAACCCCTCTGCCAATTCAACTTAAATAGTAGTTTGAGGAAATTTACTGCAACTGAAAAACTAGTTACCACATCCAAATAGACCTTTGGTGCAGTACTAGGGGGGTATAAAAAACACCATTAGTCATATTGCTTGTGTTGTAACATCCACACCAAAATTTAAATAGCATAATAAGTTGAAAAAGACAGTCAGCAATAGTTCCTCCTCAAACTAAAATGTTTAGTGGCTTGGACATCCTACATCCTCTAATAGAAACATATAACAATGAACCCTTCCTTATATAAAAAGAATTCTAATTTGTGATACTCTCCGTAACAAAGTTATCCTAGAGAATAGAATAATTTGGATGAGGGATGGAACAATAAAGTCATCACCACATCCATTTGCCCAAATTTACACTATTAAATAATGAATGCTACCATTATGCCTCTACTGTATATGCGTTGTATGCAGTCCGTCGCCTAGAGTGAATTGTTAACGATTGTTAAGGAAACAAAAGCAAAAAGTAAAAGTTGTATGAAACTAATTGGCTATAAAATGTCAAAGATTTTGAGTATTAAAAGAATTTACATGAAACATAAATTTAAGTGTTTTTTCTACTTTTGTCAGCCAATTTGGAAACAAAATAAAAAAATAAAAAAACATCCTAAGCAGGTGACTATATGTCTGATCCTACATTACTGTATGAAATAAAGTACTAAGTGCATTAACTTTTCTTCCCTCCTACACACGTATATTATTTCTACATTTCTACACAGCTATTTTAGAGCAAAGGAACTCTGTAGTTTGGCCAGGGTTCTCACATAGTAAAGTATTAGGAAAATAAAATGTGTTTAGTAAACTTGAAAAAAATTATAACAAATATTCTTTAATGTAAATGTATTTTATATATGTATTCTACATATAGAAGTACATTAAAAAAAGGCTTCAGCATGATGGATATAGTAATATTGTGATGTCAAAAATAGAGTGGACATAAATATCGAAGGTAATAATATCGTTTTTAGTCTTGTTTTTAATATCATTGCAAAATATATAATTTACTAACATTGTTGCATATAATGTTGTTTTTTATTATGTTTTGTTAAAATATTGTATTATTTTACATGTATCACATGTAGTTAATTTAAAAATATGTTGATGTTCTGTAGAGATTTTAAAAATGAATCATAATGTTTATTTTATTTAATTTTGATTTGTATTAATCAAAACATTAAAAGAAATTATATCTAAAAAAAATGTTGGGTTTGGAAGATTTTTAAAGTATTTACATTTATATTTTTTATATTTCAGAAAATGCTCAATTCCCAAATTGATAAGTACATTCTAAAATTATTTTCCCTGTTTGATGGGCGGATCCCCACCACGTCAGTCGTGGTCTACCCAACAATCAGTGACTCGGTCCAACAGTCAAATTACAATGACGGCAGTCGGAACAGAAACTGTGGGGGGAAAGACCGCCATCTCCGACAGGCTCTACGATCCCATCGCGGTGGCGGTCGTAATCCTATTACTTTAATGGCAGCGGTGCTGAGCAGTCACCGCCATTGGGATTATCATTGCCATTTGCCACAGCCTTTTCATGCTGGTTTCACCGCCATTGAAAGGCTGTCGGAAATGGCATTTGGAGGCTCCACACTGGGCCCCCCTCTGGTATGGGCTACTGAAAAGTGGCCCTGGTTTCAAAATCAGTGCCCCCACGCACAGACATTTACTGTGGGGCATGGCAAATGGTGCACGGATGTGCACACATTGTCCTTTTCTGTTGCAGCATGTGCTGTGTGCCTTTACCTGGGTCGCAGCACAAGCCGCAATGGAAAAGGACAAATACCGACCAACACACCGGTGGTCCTATCATATTTTGGCAGTCGGAACAACTGCCTGCATGTCAGCCGGTCTTCCGAAAGCTGTAATGTCTGGTGGCAGTCCCGCCTCCCGCCATCATATTCAGGCCCACTCTGTTCATGTTTAATAAAATGTAAACCTTTAAAAAATGTATGTATGTATGTATTCTCGCCCTGTTCATTTGACTGTTTTAATGATAAACTAATTCCAATTCAGTTTGTTTTTGGCTTGACTTTTCATAGATGTTAATGTTTTCTAGATTTGATTTGTTAATTACAGTATATATTTATTAAATATTTAAGTTACAATTTTATTGTATTTTATTGTCTGCAACTTACATTTTTTTTAATTTTTTTTATTGAAAAATGTTTAATGATATACTCAATAGTGCTATGTTGGGTGTATAGTGGAAGTGATTGTGGAGATTTTTTAAGCACATGTTGTTATATTTATATTTCATTTGGTGTTTTGGGTTTATAAGTATTGTATTTCTACATTTTTGTTTTAAAAATGTTAGAGTTTGAAATTTAAAATTTAATATTGAAAAAAGTTTGCTTCGTGTTTCATAATTGTTACATTTTTATGTTTATTCTTATATAAATTATCAAATATTGCTTCTATTAATGTTATTATTTTAATCTTAACAAAATCTATTTTCATTGTGTGTTTATATAAAAGTATTGTATGTATGTATTATGGTAACTTTTTATTATCTCTCAGTGTTTTATAAATGCATTATTCAATCAATCAATCAATCAATCAATTAATCAATCAATCAATCAATCAATCAATCAATCAATCAGAGACTCTGGAGCTCTCTCCAGCTAGAACTATAAGAGGAAACCCAACTGCTGACTTTTATGAAGGCATTAAAAACCTGCCTTTTTAACCTCTAACATCTCGGGTTAGCTTCTGCCGTTCTCGCTTTGAGCTAGTGCCTAGACACCCTTGGGTATTAGTTACACTATACAAATGTTTCTTTCATTTCATTTCAATCAATCAAGGGTGAGGGTCTCAAGTCGCTGGGGGAAGGTGTGGATCAGATCCATCTAAGTGCTGGGGTCATTCGAAGAACCAGGTCTTGAGGTCCTTCTTGAACTGGGGTAGTGTGGGAGATAGTTTGAGGTGGAGCAGTAGGGTGTTCCAGGTCTTGGCAGCGAGGAAGGAGAAGGATGTTCCGTCAGATCTGGTCTTGCAGATCCATGGGACGGTGGCCAGGGCAAGATGGGCGGAGCAGAGGTGTCTTTTGGGTGCAATGAAGGAGAGGTGGCTGTTAAGGTATGCTGGTCTGGGGTTCTGCAGGGCTTTGTAAGATTGGGTGAGAAGTTTGAAGGTAACTTTTCTGTCTGCTGGGAGCCAGTGGAGTTCGCTGAGGTGTTGAGTGATAAGGCTGTGTTGGGGAGATCAAGGACCAGTCTGGCTGCGACGTTCTGGACATTCTAGAGCTTGCTGAGGTTTTCCTGGATAACGCCAGTGTAGAGTGCATTGCCATAGTCGAGTCTGCTGCTGATGAGTGCAAGAGTGATGGTCTTTCCAGATTCAGTGGGGATTCATCAGAGGGTCTTTCACAGCAGGCAGTGGGTATTGAAACAGGCCGAGGATACTGAGTTGGTCTGGCGGTCCATAGTGAGTGATGCATCTAGCATGATGCCGAGGTTTTGTGTGTGGTCTGTTAGGATGGGGGGAGTTCCTAGCACAGAGGAACTTCATCATCCCATGTGGAGGGGTGGATTCCAGGATGGGGACTTCTGTCTTGTCTGAGTTGAACTTAAGGCAGCTGTTCTCCATCCAGGTGGTGACGGCTTTCATCTCTTCTTGGAAGTTGTGCCTTGTGACATGGGGTTCGTTGGTGAGGGAGAGGATCAGTTGTGTGTTGTCGGCGTAGCAGACGATGTTATGTCTGTGGTTCCTGACGATGGTTGAGAGGGGGGCCATGTAGATGTTGAAGAGGGTGTGGCTGAGAGAGGAGCTCTGAGGCACTCGGCAGTTGGTCTCTGTCAGTTCCGAGAGGTATGGCGGAAGTTTGACCCATTGGGTTCTGCATGTGAGGAAGGGTCGGATCCAGTTGAGGTCCTTGTCGTGGATGCCGGTGTCATGGAGACCAGTGGTTAGGGTGCGGTAGAAATGGTGTTGAATGCTGCAGAGAGGTCCAGGAGGATGAGGGCTGCGGTTTTGCCCTGGTTGAGAAGGGAGCAGCTGTCATCGGTGGTGGCGAGGAGGACAGTCTGGGTGCTGTGATTGCTTCAGAAACCAGATTAGGAATTAGGAGATGTCCAGGATGTTGTTTGTTTCAATGAAGTCAGCTAGTTGGATGTTGACAGCTTTTTCAATGATTTTGGCTGGGAAGGGGAGCAGGGAAATGGTCTGTTGGGTCCATGGAGGGTTTCTTCAGGAGTCTGTCAATTTCGGCATGTTTCCAGTTATCGGGAAAGGAGGCTGTCTCGAGGGAGCAGTTGATGGTTCGGTGTTATTTTGGTGTGATGCCAGGGGCGGCTTTGTAGAAGATGCGTTGCGGGCAGGGGTCTTATGGTGCTCCAGAGTGGATGCTTTTCATGGTCTTTAGGGGTCTGTGGTGAGTGGGGTCCAACTGAGCAGGGTCTGTTGGAGGGCATCGATTGAGGCACCATTCCACATGTGCCATGTCATGGAGATTGATACATGTGCTCTTATATGCAACAATACACATTACCAGAGACAAACCAACATCTCTGATACTTTGAGTATTGCATGTTAAGAAAGTAGATAGAAAACACAACAGCAAAATCAGAGTTCAGAGCAAACAGGACATTATGGTATTGTGAATGTTAGTGAAGTGTAAGTTAGCAGACTCCACTCCCCCAGCTATTCCTGTCAAGCTCTCAGAATGCAGAGAAAGGATTGTAATGGAGTGCTGGGAGGGCCATTGCCAGTCCTCTGGGCCTCCAGGTGCTTGTTGTTGCACCAGATACGCACCTTGAACCTGAGGTCGGTCCCCTCCTTCTAATTTCAAGTTGTGTGCGAAGGGTGGTACCAACAGCATTCATTGTTGACAAACCTGTCTCCCAATTCTGATTTCCTTCGGAGAGGAGTATGCTGGACTTGGGAACCAAACATTTGTGGTTCTACTCTAATAATTTCATCCACCATGACTGTAAATTCAGCCCCAGTGAACCTGGTGTTTTTGGGGCCAGGCTTGATTAAAAAAAATCTAAGTGACTATATAAAAGGAAATAAAAACAAATGATATTGGTGAAAAAGTGCAAAAATAAAATTAAAGGTGGTTGAGGGTGCTAAATGGTGAGGTGAGAGGAAAAAAGGGGGTTGCGTTGGGTCACAATGGTGTCTCCTGTGTTCTATGCCGTAGGTGAGAAGCAGAGGATCCTGGTCAGGGATGGGGTGTGTTTTATATCGTGATTTGCATGCTTGTCCACTTGGAAAACAAAAGACACACAATTGAAGGACGGAATGCAGAACAAATCAAAACATTCTCCCCCAGTCAAGAGATCTGGGTTAAATCCATCATTCTTTTGCTAACCATGCCACCCCAGTCTTGACCCTGTGCCTCATGGGAACAGTCCAGCCCGAACTGCCAATCCAGGTCCTCCCTGTCCCAGAAAAAACCATCCTAGGACCGGTTTCGGGGTTTCACCCCTCTTCAGCCAGGATAGCTTGATTCCAGTGGCACAGTGAGCCCGGGACCTACGTCTAGGCATACCAGGCGCACTTAGGGCGAGAAAGCAAAAGACACAAAATTGATGGACGGAATGCAGAACAAATCAAAACATTCTCCCCCAGTCAAGAGATCTGGGTTAAATCCATCATTCTTTTGCTAACCATGCCACCCCAGTTTAGACCTGGCCATATGCAAATCTGTCTTGACCCTGTGCCTCATGGGAACAGTCCAGCCCGAACTGCCAAGCCAGGTCCTCCCTGGATCAGAAACAAGCATCCTATGACCGGTTTCGGGGTTTCACCCCTCTTCAGCCAGGATAGCTTGATTCCAGTGGCACAGTGAACCCGGGACCTACGTCTAGGCATACCCGGCGCACTTAGGGTGAGAAGGCAAAAGACACACAATTGACGGACGGAATGCAGAACAAATCAAAACATTCTCCCCCAGTCAAGAAATCTGGGTTAAATCCATCATTCTCTTGCTAACCATGCCACCCCAGTTTAGACCTGGGCATATGCAAATCAGTCTTGACCCTGTGCCTCATGGGAACAGTCCAGCCCGAAATGCCAAGCCAGGTCCTCCCTGGACCGGAAACAAGCATCCTAGGACCGGTTTCGGGGTTTCACCCCTCTTCAGCCAGGATAGCTTGATTCCAGTGGCACAGTGAGCCCGGGACCTACGTCTAGGCATACCCGGCGCACTTAGGGCGAGAAAGCAAAAGACACACAATTGATGAACGGAATGCAGAACAAATCAAAACATTCTCCCCCAGTCAAGAGATCAGGGTTAAATCCATCATTCGTTTGCTAACCATGCCACCCCAGTTTAGACCTGGCTATATGCAAATCAGTCTTTACCCTGTGCCTCATGGCAACAGTCCAGCCCGAACTGCCAAGCCAGGTCCTTCCTGGACGGGAAACAAGCATCCTAGGACCGGTTTCGGGGTTTAACCCCTATTCAGCCAGGATAGCTGGATTCCAGTGGCCCAGTGAGCCCGGGACCTACATCTAGGCATACCCGGCGCACTTAGGGCGAGAAAGCAAAAGACACACAATTGATGGACGGAATGCAGAACAAATCTAAACATTCTCCTCCAGCCAAGAGACCTGGGTTAAATCCATCATTCTTTTGCTAACCATGCCACCCTAGTTTAGACCGGGCAATATGCAAATCAGTCTTGACCCTGTGCCTCATGGGAACAGTCTAGCCCGAACTGCCAAGCCAGGTCCTCCCTGGACCAGAAGCAAGCATCCTAGGACCGGTTTCGGGGTTTCACCCCTCTTCAGCCAGGATAGCTTGATTCCAGTGGGACAGTGAGCCCGGGACCTACGTCTAGTCATACCCGGCGCACTTAGGGCGAGAAAGCAAAAGACACACAATTGATGGACGGAATGCAGAACAAATAAAAACATTCTCCCCCAGTAAAGAGATCTGGGTTAAATCCATCATTCTTTTGCTAACCATGCCACCCCAGTTTAAACCTGGCCATATGCAAATCAGTCTTAACCCTGTGCCTCATGGGAACAGTCCAGCCCGAACTGCCAAGCCAGGTCCTCCCTGGACCGGAAACAAGCATCCTATGACCGGTTTCGGGGTTTCACCCCTCTTCAGCCAGGATAGCTTGATTCCAGTGGCACATCGAGCTCGGGACTTACGTCTAGGCATACCCGGCGCACTTAGGGCGAGAAAGCAAAAGATACACAATTGATGGACGGAATTCAGAACAAATCAAAACATTCTCCCCCACTCAAGAGATCTGGGTTAAATCCATCATTCTTTTGCTAACCATGCCACCCCAGTTTAGACCTGGCCATATGCAAATCAGTCTTTACCCTGTGCCTCATGGGAACAGTCCAGCCCGAACTGCCAAGCCAGGTCCTCCCTGGACCGGAAACAAGCATCCTAGGACCGGTTTTGGGGTTTCACCCCTCTTCAGCCAGGATAGCTTGATTCCAGTGGCACAGTGAGCCCGGGACCTATGTCTAGGCATACCCGGCGCACTTAGGGTGAGAAAGCAAAAGACACACAATTAATGGACGGAATGCAGAACTAATCAAAACATTCTCCCCCAGTCAAGAGATCTGGGTTAAATCCATCATTCTTTTGCTAATCATGCCACCCCAGTTTAGACCTGGGCATATGCAAATCAGTCTTTACCCTGTGCCTCATGGGAACAGTCCAGCCCGAACTGCCAAGCCAGGTCCTCCCTGGACCGGAAACAAGCATCCTAGGACCGGTTTCAGAGTTTCACCCCTCTTCAGCCAGGATAGCTTGATTCCAGTGGCACAGTGAGCCCGGGACCTATGTCTAGGCATACCCGGCTCACTTAGGGTGAGAAAGCAAAAGACACACAATTAATGGACGGAATGCAGAACTAATCAAAACATTCTCCCCCAGTCAAGAGATCTGGGTTAAATCCATCATTCTTTTGCTAACCATGCCACCCCAGTTTAGACCTGGCCATATGCAAATCAGTCTTGACCCTTGCCTCATGGGAACAGTCCAGGCTGAACTGCCAAGCCAGGTCCTCCCAGGACCGGAAGCAAGCATCCTAGGACCGATTTCGGGGTTTCACTGCTCTTCAGCCAGGATAGCTTGATTCCAGTAGCACAGTGAGCCCGGGACCTATGTCTAGGCATACCCGGCACACTTAGGGCAAGAAAGCAAAGGACAGACAATGGAACGGGCATGCTCAGTCGTAAGTCCTGTGCTCTCCATACCACTGGAATTAAGCTATCCTGGCTGAACAGGGGTGACACCCCAAAACCGGTCCTAGGATGCTTGTTTCCAGTCCAGGGAGGACCTGGCTTGGCAGTTTGGGATGGACTGTTCCCATGAGGCACTCTATCTGCCAGCCAACGGGCTATCCACTGAAGCTGCGCAGCCAGATGGTAATGTTCGAAACACGGCATTGCAAGCCCTCCCTGGTCAGTGGGAAGGTACAGCTTGGGCAATGCGACCCTGAGACGCGTGGCACCCCACAGGAAGTCCCGGAGGGATCGCTCCAATCCTGCGAAGAAGGACGCCGGGACATAAACGAGCAGATTGGCGAAATAGTACAGGAGATGGGGTAAAATCACCATTTTAACTAATGCTATTCGGCCAGTGACCGAGAGAGGAAGCGTACCCCAGAACCTCATCTGAGCCCAGACTGCGGATACTGCTCTGCCCAAGTTGCCCTCCACAAGATCCGCTGGCTGACGGTATATTTGGATACCCAGATAGCGAAAGGTGTCCGGTCGCCATTGCACCTGCACTCCCCCAAGATGATAACTCGGATCTTGGGTGTCAGCCCTGAACGCATAGAGGCAGGACTTAGCAGCGTTCACCCGGAGACCTGAGAGGGCCTCGAATTCCAGCAGAATACGCTCCAGGTCAACAGGAATGTGAGACACATTCCTGACAAAGACCAATAGGTCGTCCGCATAGAGTGACACTTGATGTGTCGCATCACCTAGGGGAATGCCGTCAGTCAGCTCCCAGCGGAGTGTGGCCGCCAGCGGCTCCATCGCGATCGCAAACAGGAGGGGCGAGAGCGGGCACCCCTGCCTGGTGCTGCGACCAATAGGGATGGCATCAGATATGTACGGCCCGGTTCTCACTCTCACCGTGGGGTCCTTGTACAAAAGGGCTGCCAGCTGGAGGAAGCCGAGGCCCAGCCTGAAGTGCGACAATGCCGCCACCAAATATCCCCATTCCAGGCAGTCAAAGGCCTTTTCAAGGTCTAAATCTAGGCAGCCCGCCCTGGGCCATTGTTGGACACTGTCTGACGCCACTCGAAAAATCGCCGCAAGTTAAGAGAGGTACTGTGTTTAGGTATAAAGCCATTTTGGTCGACATGCACCAGCGCCGGCACCGCTGGCGCCAGGCGCTCTACCAGCACCCTCGCCAGAATTTTATAATCCGCAGTAAGCAGAGCGAGGGGGCGGTAAGACCCCAGCTGGGTGGGATCCCACCCAGGTTTGAGCAAAGATACCAGATAGGCCTCTCGCATTGAACCGGGTAAGGGACGCTTCTCAAGGGCAGCCAAATAAAGAGTGTGCAATTTGGGTATTAGTGTTGCCCGATAGGTTTTATAATATTCCGCCGGGAGCCCATCGGGGCCCGGCGCCTTCCCAGTGGCCAAAGAGGCAACCGCATCCCTGATCTCGTCCGCAGTAAGGGGACTCTCGAGTGACTCCTTGTGCTCATCTGGGACCGTGGGCAGACAAGCAGCCTCCAAGAACTGATCCAAGTCATGTGCCCGCCTACATCCCGTCAAACGATACAGGGACGCGTAATGCGCCGTCATTACCTGGTGGATCTCCCACTGCGTGTACACCAACGACCCGTCAGGCCCGCATATAGCGCTTATCGGAGCGTGAACAGTCTCCTGCCTGAGCAGCCAAGCCAGTAGCCTCCCTGCCCTATCTGACGTGGCATGAACACGAGCCGAGTGGGCCGCATAATTGTGACAGTGCAGGCGCTCCAGCAGTTCGGCATGGCGCGCCCGAAGTCTCAGCAGCTGGGCCGAGTCACGACCACTGCCCTCCCCGAGCCGTTCGCACAAGAGTAGGTGAGATTCCAAGGCAGCAGGCGACAATGTGAGTTGCTTGCGGATATTCCACGTCACGCCTAAGCAATGCCCCCTGATGCTGGACTTATGGGCATCCCACTCTATCAGTTCGCTGCTCATGGTACCCTCGTTCAGATCAAAGAACTGCTCTATCGCGGTGCCCAAGGAGGCTCGGTATTCTATATCCTCCAGAGCTGCCAACTGGAGGCGCCACGTAGGGATTGGGGGAAGTCCAGGGTTCCATCGGAGGCATAGCCTAAGAGGATTGTGATCGGAGTGCGTCCGACCTAGATATTCTGTCTGATCTAACGGGGGAAGTAAAGGATAGGAGCCCACCACCCTGTCGAGATGCACATGGAGGTCATGTACCGCCGAGTAGTACGAGTAGACGTGGTCGTCAGGGTGTATATTGCACCACACATTGACCAAAGCCCAGCGCGACATCCAGTCATTCAGATCCTGTGCGTTCGAGCCTACTTGTGTATTACAGAGGGGCCGAAAGAACCGGTCAAGGTGCACGTCGAGGACCGAGTTGAAATCCCCACCCAGTAGCCAAGGGATACCCGCATACGGTGCTAGCACTGTGGACAGACGGGCAAGGAATGATGGCTGGTCAACATTCGGGGCATACAATGAGCCTAGCAATATGTGTTGCCCATTAACCCCTTCGCTGCCAGGCCTTTTCCCCCTCCTGTGCCAAGCCTTTTTTTGGCTATTTGGGGTAGTGCGCACTTAGGCCCCTGTAACTTTTTGACCACATTAGGTATCCACGCCAAATTTGCGTCCTTTTCTTCCAACATCATGGGGATTCTAAAGGTACTCAGGGTTTGTGGATTCCCCTGGAGGGGTCACAGAAATGAGCCAAAATACAGCAAAATTGTGTTTTTTTTGGAAAAATTTGAAAAACGGGCTGCAAATGAAAGCATCTGGGTTTTTCCCTGCAAATGTCATCAAAAAAGGGTTTGTGGGGTTGAAATCACCATTTTCCCAGCTTTTCAGGGATACCAGACTTTTGTCAGAAACCCAACATTTTTTACACAGTTTTGGCATTTTTCTGGGACATAGCCTATTTTTGCTATTTTTTTACCTCCTTCCAGTTAATGGCAGAAATGGGTACAAAAGCAATAATGGATCCTGGAAAGCTATACATTTCCGAGAAGAAGACACAATTCTGAATTCAGCAAGGGGTCATTTGTGTAGATCCATCAAGGTTTTTTTTATAGAAACAAACAGTTAAATATAGGATAAATTGGAAATTAGTTGAAAAAAACTGCCTTTTGTGTCAACGTTTTCAGCTGTAACTTCTTCTAATTATGACAGCTCTTTGAAAGCAATATACCGTTGCATCCGCTGGACATTACTGGTTGTGGGGATATATAGGACTTGTAGGTTCACCAAGAACCCGACGAACCCAGAGCCAAAAACTGAGCAGCACCTTGCAATGGTTTTTTATAATGTACCGGGTATATAGTAATTATTCTGTAAAAATGTGTACATGGAAAAATCGGTATCGAAGACACCTATGTATTTCTGAAATGGGAACAAAATATAGAGTTTAGAAACAGTAGATATTTGCACATTTCTGAAATTGGGAATACTCATACTAGCATGAGAATTATCAGTCATTTTTTAGAATGGCTTATTTTTTACACAATGTCTTTCATTTGGACGGCAGAAATGCATCGAAAGTCAATAGAAAATAACAGTTCCTTTACAAATCTGAATTACCCTAAGTCTCCCGATAAAAATGGTACCTCACTTGTGTGGGTAGGCATAGTGCCCGTGACAGGAAACGGCGCAAAACGCAACGTGGTCACAACTCAATATCGCAGTGAAAATTTACCCTTTTTTGGCAAAGTGCCTAGCTCTAGTTTTTTAACCCTAGCTCTGCGGGCACCTTTGGAAACCTAGCAAACCTATACATTTTTGAAAACTAGACACCCAGGGGAATCTAGTATGGGGTGACTTGACTGCCTCCCACCAGGGTCTGTTACCCAGAATCCCTTGCAAACCTAAAAAATTGTCCAAAAAAAAACATTTTCCCCACATTTCTGTCGTGGAAAGTTCCGGAATCTGCGTCGATCCACAAATTTCCACCCACCCCGCGTTCCCCAAAGTCTTACGAGAAAAACGGTACCTCACTTGTGTGGGTTGGCCTAGTGCCCGCGACAAGAAACGGCCCAAAACGCAACGTGGGCACACCTCAATTTCGCAGTGAAAAATGACTCTTTTTTGGCAAAATGTCTAGCTGTAGATTTTGAACCCTAGCTCTGCGGGCACCTTGGGAAACCTAGCAAACCTATACATTTTTGAAAACTAGACACCCAGGGGAATCCAAGATGTGGTAACTTGACTGCCTCCCACCAGGGTCTGTTACCCAGAATCCCTTGCAAACCTAAAAGATTGTAAAAAAAACCACATTTTCCCCACATTTCTGTTGTGGAACGTTCCGGAATCTGCGCGGATCCACAAATTTCCACCCACCCCGCGTTCCCCAAAGTCTTACGAGAAAAAACGATACCTCACTTGTGTGGGTCGGCCTAGTGCCCGTGACAGGAAACGGCGCAAAACGCAACGTGGTCACATCTCACTTTCGCAGTGAAAAATGACCCCTTTTTGGCAAAATGTCTAGCTGTAGTTTTTGAACCCTAGCTTTGCCGGCACCTTGGGAAACCTAGAAAACCTATACATTTTTGAAAACTGGACACCCAGGGGAATCCAGGATGGGGTGACTTGACTGCCTCCCACCAGGATCTGTTACCCAGAATCCCTTGCAAACCTAAAAAATTGTCCAAAAAAACACATTTTCCCCACATTTCTGTCGTGGAAAGTTCCGGAATATGCGTGGATCCACAAATTTCCACCCACTCCGCGCTCCCCAAAGTCTTACGAGAAAAACGGTACCTCACTTGTGTGGGTCGGCCTAGTGCCCGCAACAGGAAACGGCGCAAAACGCAACGTGGTAACATCTCAATTTCGCAGTGAAAAATGACCCTTTTTTGGCAAAATGACTAGCTGTAGTTTTTGAACCCTAGCTCTGCGGGCACCTTGGGAAACCTAGCAAACCTATACATTTTTGAAAACTAGACACCCAGGGGAATAAAGGATGGGGTGACTTGACTGCCTCCCACCAGGGTCTGTTACCAAGAATCCCTTGCAAACCTAAACAATTGTCCAAAAAAACAAATTTTCCCCACATTTCTGTCGTGGAAAGTTCCGGAATATGCGTGGATCCACAAATTTCCACCCACCCCGCGTTCCCCAAAGTCTTACGAGAAAAACGGTACCTCACTTGTGTGGGTCGGCCTAGTGCCCACGACAGGAAACGGCCCAAAACGCAACGTGGTCACACCTCAATTTCGCAGTGAAAAATGACTCTTTTTTGGCAAAATGTCTAGCTGTAGTTTTTGAACCCTAGCTCTGCGGGCACCTTGGGAAACCTAGCGAACCTATACTTTTTTGAAAACTAGATACCCAGGGGAATCCAAGATGGGGTAACTTGACTGCCTCCCACCAGGGTCTGTTACCCAGAATCCCTTGCAAACCTAAAAGATTGTAAAAAAAACCACATTTCCCCACATTTCTGTCGTGGAACGTTCCGGAATCTGCGTGGATCCACAAATTTCCACCCACCCCGCGTTCCCCAAAGTCTTACGAGAAAAACGGTACCTCACTTGTGTGGTTCGGCCTAGTGCCCACGACAGGAAACGGCGCAAAACGCAACGTGGTCACACCTCAATTTCGCAGTGAAAAATGACCCTTTTTTGGCAAAATGTCTAGCTGTAGTTTTTGAACCCTAGCTCTGCGGGCACCTTGGGAAACCTAGCAAACCTATACATTTTTGAAAACTAGACACCCAGGGGAATAAAGGATGGGGTGACTTGACTGCTCCCACCAGGGTCTGTTACCCAGAATCCCTTGCAAACCTAAACAATTGTCCAAAAAACCAAATTTTCCCCACATTTCTGTCGTGGAAAGTTCCGGAATCTGCGTGGATCCACAGATTTCCACCCACCCCGCGTTCCCTGAAGTCTTACGAGAAAAATGGTACCTCACTTGTGTGGGTCAGCCTAGTGCCCGCGACATGAAACGGCACAAAACGCAACGTGGTCACACCTCAATTTCGCAGTGAAAAATGACCCTTTTTTGTCAAAATGACTAGCTGTAGTTTTTGAACCCTAGCTCTGTGGGCACCTTGGGAAACCTAGCAAACCTATACATTTTTGAAAACTAGACACCCAGGGGAATCCACAACTTTCTCACAGAAAAATGTGTGATAAAAGTGATTTTTTCAGCTAAAATTGAGGTTTGCAGGGGATCCTTGGTAAGGAAATGTTGGGGGATCCACGCAAGCCATACCTCCCTGGAAGCCCCCGGGTGTCTAGTTTTCAGAAATGTATGGGTTTGGTAGGTTTCCCTAGATGGCCGCCGAGCACCGGGCCAAAAACCCAGGTGACCCCCCTTGCAAAACCAGGTGGTTTTGAGATAGGCAATTTTGATGTCACCTCAGTACGTTTTGGGCCCTTGCCTGTCGCGGGAACTTGGGCCTCCCACAAAAGTGAGGCACCAATTTTACCGGGAGACCCAGGGGAACGCTGGGAGGTGGGAAATTTGAGTGAGCCCGGTGATGCCACAACTTTCCCACACAAGAATGTGTGAAAAAAAGTGATTTTTTCAGCTAAAATTGAGGTTTGCAGGGGATTCTGGGTAAGGAAACATTGGGGGATCCACGCAAGCCATACCTCCCTGGAAGCCCCCGGGTGTCTAGTTTTCAGAAATGTACGGGTTTGGTAGGTTTCCCTAGATGGCCGCCAAGCACCGGGCCAAAAACCCAGGTGACCCCCCTTGCAAAACCAGGTGGTTTTGAGATAGGCAATTTTGATGTCACCTCACTACGTTTTGGGCCCTTGCCTGTCGCGGGTACTTGGGCCTCCCACACAAGTAAGGCACCATTTTACCGGGAGACCCAGGGGAACACTGGGAGGTGGGAAATTTGAGTGAGCCCAGTGATGCCACAACTTTCCCACACAAAAATGTGTGAAAAAAGTGATTTTTTCAGCTAAAATTGAGGTTTGCAGGGGATTCTGGGTAAGGAAACGTTGGGGGATACACGCAAGCCATACCTCCCTGGAAGCCCCCGGGTGTGTAGTTTTCAGAAATGTATGGGTTTGGTAGGTTTCCCTAGATGGCCGCCAAGCACGGGCCAAAAAGACAGTTGACCCCCATGCAAAACCAGATCATTTTGACATTGTTTCTACAGCGTGAGAATTTCGGCACAATATTGCAAGGAAAATGTGACAGACATTTTGAGGTTTGCAGGACATTGTGGATAAAATAACTTTTTGGAATTCACAAGCGAGACATCACCATGAACTCCTGTGGGTTTACGACTATATGCACAGTTGGTGGGTTATTCCTACATGGAACATACACCTTGGCAGAGAAACTAAAAAGACAAAGATTCCTGCACAGCCATCTATTCCTCAAACGCACACACATACTGGTTGGATATGACATGAGGGCGAGTGATGGTTCAGTATATTAAATTTTATTAACAAGAGATTTCACAAAAATGAAATGCACTGTCAATAATTAAATGGAGAAAAAACTGAACCCATGACTCGCAGCTCGTGAGCTGTAAAGCCACGGCAAGGCACCGACCGCTTTACAGGCCATTCACACACCTTTCATACGTGATACACACAAGACCATTCACACCACCAGGCACAAAAACAACACATTACAAAATTCACAAAAGGGACAAGGTACACCCTGCTTCAGAAAGGCAAATATTACTGCACAGCCATCTAATCCTCAAGCACACACACATACTGGTTGGATTTGGAACGAGGGTGAGTGATGGTTCGGTATATACAATTGTATTAGCAAGTGATTTCACAAAAATGAAATGCACTGTTAATAATTGAAAGGGCGAGAAACTGAACCATTGACTCACAGGCCATTCATACACCTTTCATACGTGTGAGACATACAAAACCATTCACACCGCCAGCCGCGGGCCCATCACCTAACAAAACTCACACCAGCACACAGCGCCATTCAAGGGCCCATCACTTTCACACGCCCACATTCCTGATACAGCAAATGCACAAGCTGATGGATTGCGTGGAGTGGCACTCAGCTAGCAGTGTGTGTAGTGACCAGCAGCAAGTCACTACTCACACACCGCCAGCCAAGCACCATTCCACGCACACCGCCAACCAAGTGCCAGTCCACACACACCGGCAACACATTTAGGATTTTTTTTAGACAAAAATAAAAACACAAACAAATCGCAAATAGATACAAATCTACAAACACAAAATCAGAAACTAAATACATTACACTAACGCCAACCTTGAAACAGAATCAAATTTTTCAAAGAATACAGACCAGGCAGTTCACTTTACCACTCATGAATGCTCCCAAAAATTATTTTGCGTGTGGTACGCTCTAAAACAAGCAGGGACACACAGCCCAGGTTTAGAAGGACAGTCGGGGCAGTACATACGAATCTCCTTCCGCGTACCTCTTCGCCAACAGAATCTGCATCTCCTAGTGGAAAAATCTTTTGCCGGTGTGGGAGGGATGAAATCAGGAAAGTGGCGATCTTTCAATCGAACCACATCCTCCACCACTCCAAATCTAGGAACACTTGCCTGTTCCACAACAACAAGGCTAGCTATCACAGAGTGCTGAAACTGAAGAAATTTCAACTTTGACGCAGGAGAACACTCCTTGAACACAATAAAAGCATTGAAATTTGCTAATTCGAAGAAATGGATGGCCAACTTCTTATACCAAACATAAGCCTTCCGAATAGCAGAGGAAGGTTCCAACCTCTGATCTACTCTGTCAACACCACCCATGTGCTTATTGTAGTCTAGAATGCACTCAGGTTTGCGCACTTCAGCAACCTGACCCCAAACAGCCACAGGTGAAGGACTCTCATCATGGATGGTAGTCAGCATGTACACATCCCTCCTGTCCACAAATTTTACAGATAGTAGTTCATCACTACGCAAGGAACTGCACTGCCACCTCTGAAGTTTTTTGCAAACAAGCTCTTTCGGATAACCTTTACGGTTAGAGCGGATTGTGCCACATGCAAAAGTGTCCAGTTTATACAATTCCTTAAATAATTGCACAGCAGTATAGAAGTTATCAAGGTACAAATGGTGGCCTCTGTTAAACAGTCTTCTAGCAAGATCCCACACAATTTTCTCTGAAACTCCAAAAGTGGACAGACAACCTGGGGGGTCAATAGTAGAATCTCTACCAGTGTACACACGAAAATTAAAAACATATCCTGTCCTACTCTCAGACAACATATACAGCTTAATTCCATAGCGTTCCCTCTTGCTAGGGATGTACTGCCTAAAAACCAAACGGCCCTTGAACAAAACCAAAGACTCATCAATACATTTTTCTTTCCCTGGAGTATAGATCTCAGAAAATCGATCTACAAAGTGATCAAGAACTGGCCGAATCTTAAAAAGACGGTCACAGTCAGGGTGATCTCGTGGCAAGGCCATAGAATTATCAACAAAATGCAGCATACGTAGCAAAAGTAAATACTGATTACGAGTCATAACTGCAGGAAATATGGCAGTTGCCAACAAGGGGCTAGTAGACCAATACGAAGCCAAGGTTGGCTTCCTTACCACACCCATCAATAAAGTCAAACCCCAAAACTTCTTAATCTCTTCCAGATATGTGGGAGTCCACCGGGTAGCTCTAGACTGGGACCTAAGTTTGTCGCTGTTGTCCCTCAAAAACTGTTCAGCATACAAATTCGTCTGCTCAACAATCTCACCCAAAAATACATCATCCATAAACAACTGAAAAAACTGTATAGGCAAAAAGTGTTCACAATCCACTGTACACCCTGCATCACTGCTAAAGGCAGGCAACACCGGCTGCACCATGTTTGGATCAAACCAAAGTCCAGCACTTCCAGTAGGAAGCCTAGCAGCCTCAGACTGCAATCCAGATGCATCTTGCACCATCGGCACAGCAGTTTCCTCCTCTAAGACAGGCACTTCATCCGCACCAAGAGTACCTTCATCTGCACTGAGAGTACCTTCATCATCTGATGATTCCATGTTGAGAGAAAACTCACTGCCAGACTCTTCCCCTCCCTCCTCTCCCTCAGACGCACTGTCAGTCTCATAATCATGCTCAGAGGAAGATTCAAGAAGCATACCAACCACCTGTTGAGCAGTCATTCTACGGCTAGCCATATTGCTTACTAATAAAGGTAACTTGTCAAACAAGTCAACAACAACAAACACTTTGTAAAATAATTAATAAACAAAAAGCACCTTTATCAAAAACTCATATATACTCCAAAACAATATCACTGACTTGCAAGAGGCAGCTAAACTACTCACCACCACCTACTCTGTACAGACACAGTATGGATCAACAATATCCCACTAAAAAAGAAAGAGAAAAGCAATTACACATAAGACTATGCAAAACACATTGCAAAGAATTTCATGCTCAAACCACTAACTAAATATGCCGCCATTATGACATCACTTACAAAAACATTCATTCAGACATTACAATATTACTCATTTGGAGTAAATACAACAAAAAAAAAATTCTTACCAAAACAATGCAACTACACAAAACTGCAGAACAACCACTGTCGAAACTGGAAACAGGAATCAAAAGCTTTAGACTAGAATAAAAAGGAGAAAAAAACGTTATTGTCACATATGCATATAATGCTCTAGACCATCACGTACTGCGCAAAATGTATTACCTGAACCTCCCACTTTCAAGAAGGAAAGATCAATGGCCCAATCCTTTACAAGCAACGCGGCGAGAATATGGTACTCAGCCTCAGCTCCGGACCACCCCCTCCCTCTTCCCAGTCCTTCAAAACAGACCTCAAAGTTCTCCTCCTGCAAAGACACTTCCAAACTTAATTCACACCCTCTCTATTGTCTGAAGGAAGTCTTTACATTATAGGAAATTCTGTTCTCCATGCCCGTAGAAGTGCCTTCCCAGTGTGTTCCTGTGTTTCGAGTGTCTGCCATTTATTGCACTTTTATACCTCTACTTGTACTTTGTACTCTTTTGTAACTTGCACACATGTTACTTTTCCTCTTGTAACGTATTGTTTGCTACCTCTTGTATTTTGTTTGCTTTTGATACATGCACAATTACCACCATTGCCTCATGTAACGTAACGTTTGCTCTTGTTTTCAGAGTGTCTGCCATTTATTGCAGTATTTTACCTCATGTGACATCCATCAGAGAGCTGCGTGAATAATTACCTGGTAATCCCCTCAGCACAATGCAAACATGCACATCCATGACACTGTTCAGGGATCTATCATCTACAGCTGACATTAAATGACCATTCATCATGGTCCCCCCATTAAAGCAGTGCACTTTGTGATCTGCATGGTACATGTTCTTTGCAGCAGGCACATTAAACCTCTGTGCTACCTTTCCAGGAGTCAACCCTTCCACTACACAAAACTCCATCTCTCTCTAGGAAGAACATTGATCACCAAAGTTATCATGACATTTTAATTGTTTCTGAAAATTGCTGGAGGCCAGGAAGGAGGCAGCAAGTTTTTTTCAAACCATAATTACTTGCAAACACTACGCACCGACCCGAAATAGGTACCCAGTGAGGTCACACCGTTCGCATCACCCTAACCTGCTCAAGGTTCATGTGACCTCAGTGACAGAGTCACAGCGACTGGATCACAGTTGCTCAAGGGTGTGCTGCTTCGTAGGCCTGCCCGCAAGACTGAAGATGAACTTCAGTATGGATTGTGGTGGACAGGCCTTCAAGGTTAACCCACAATTGACACCACTAGGGTACACCTGCTTGTGCTAAGACATCAAGCCTTCTAACGTCTAGTGGGGCCTTCTACGGTCTAGCATGGGAATGTGCTCCCTCAGTACAGTGGTGTGGTGGACTGGTCATGAATGCTGAACCCGGTTCCCCAGTTCCAAATTCCACAGCTCTGGCCATAGTGCCATATCCCCACTGAACACCATATTTGCCCACTGAGAGAAACTCGCACTGCCTTCAGCTATAACCTAATTGTGCCCGCTATAAACACTTGGATGTGGCTCAATTCAAATTATGCACTTGATAAGAGTAATATGCTGCCTAAAAAAAAAAAAAAAAAAAAGCATCCACTCATAGGGAATGCAAAGCATGTGAAATGTAAGCAGAAACAACATGGTTCCCTAAACAATCTCTCACTAACTATTCAGAAATCAGCGAGTGGTTTCACCTGAAAAGTTATGGACATGACTAGAGGGCCCTGAAGGGAACCGTTTCACTGTCCATTGCTTACATCCTTACAAAACGTAAGCAGTATGGTATAAAAAGACCACATCCATAAACACAGAGCCATGGTACACATTATGTTTCCCAATCCACCCATCAACCAGGTATTGCAGTACCTCCAGGAATGGTACACTCTCCCAACCTGGAAACAACAATGCTTTTCAAAGAAAGACCAGAAAACGAAAGTAGCACTTCACTGGCAAACTCTGTAAAGTGATGCTGGTGTATTTGGTTATTTAGTTAGGTATTTAATTCTCATACAAGAAATTCTATTTCTCTACATGCTGCTGCACTTTGGATTTGTAAAATTCAAAAGAGGGGCATTGCTCGGCATTTTTGGATCCATTTCACAGGGAAGCAACTAGAAAGACGAGCGTTTTTCAATTTTGGATCCATTTCACAGGGAAGCGACAACAGGCACACACGAACGAAGCAGAGCCTCGTGGCATGCCTGGGCCTTCCAAAGTGCCCCCACCCTAACCCAAACCCGCTGATGCAAAAATCCCCCCTCCCCAGCCCCAAAACTCACCTTTACTCTCCGACGCGCAGGAAGCAAATGGCTTCCTGCGCCTCGGAGAACAAAGGGGAAACCTCCAATGACGTCAGCGCGGCTCGCGCGCTGATGTCATTGATGACGCAGGGGGCGGGGGGGAGGCAGGGGAAGGTCTTCCCCTGCCTTCCCAGTAAAAAAAAAAAAGATCGACCACTCACGGGGGGAGCGCCAGCGGGTCCCCCGTGGCTGGGTGCCGTGACGAGCTGGACTCGTCATGGGCACAGCGCGACTGTGCTCCATGACGAGTCCAGCTCGTCATGGGCACAGAAAGGGTTAAGTCGCCCGGCTGGGTCGACCAGTACCTCAATATATGCGAACGGGGTGCCCGCCCTCACCCAGACCAACGTGCCCCAGGCGCGTGCTGAATATGTGGTTCCGAATAGCTTACCCCTCCAGCGGGTACGCAACCGGGCTATTTCTGTCCGTGTCATGTGAGTCTCCTGAAGGAGGGCTATGGCCGCCTTGTGTCTCTGCAGATAAGCGAAAATGGAATATCTACGCGCTGGCGTGTGCATGCCCCGAATATTCCATGTGATTATGTTAGTGGTGGCCATTTGGAACAATTATAGTCTGCATAGGTGGCGGGCCGGGGTCCGTTCGGCCAACATGGGGAACAGGAGCTCTATATGTCAAGCCGGTGCGATGCATTAGTAAACATAACAAAGAAACATATACGCGGTGCCAAGCATGCGAACTGAACAGCAAAACCAATATAACTGTCAGAGCAAACCCCTGTGCGGGCATTCGTCCAAACTGTAAGCTAACGCTTATGGAGTAAAACTAAGCCAGGTAGTGGCTAACGGGTGCTTATTGCGGCTTTAGCTGCCATGAGCTGCTCCCCTACCATGGTGCCCCCGCACGCTGTGGGTGTCTCCTGTGGCATGGCTTGGACAGGTATAGGCGGGTGACCTAACTGCAGCTATCTACGCCTCCTGTTGCAGATTCCGCCTGGCATGCCGTCCCCACCCTGGGGGCAGGGGCTCCCGTCCCCCCGCACTCACACAACTGCCAGCTAGACGCAGCACCGCCATCACACAGCCCTTTACCACTTTATACATCAGAGCCTTTAAGCAGTCGGCCGCCAAGACCCATTGTCTATCGCTTGGGGACGTGCATGTCAATGTGTGCTGTCTCCATGCCGCTCCCAGCTCACATGATCTGTTCGGAAGTCTGGGGGGTCACCAGCGGCATTAGTTGGTCCTCGGAGAGCGTGGTGGATGGAGAGGACGATCTGATGGTCTCAGGATCGCTATGCCTGTGAGTGTCCTCATCTCCCTGACTACTTGTAGATCCAAGGGTTGCCACTGCTGCCAGCGCTCCCTGGCGCTCCAGGCGTATCCGCTCCGGGCTAGGCGCCACTCCCGGGGCCAGTCCTGCATCTCTTCGGGACCCTCTCCGCCGCCTCCGCAGGGGCCTCATTCCCCTATGATTGCCAGGTTCCGGATCCAGCAGTCTCTGTCCACCACACCGCCCCGTCTCCTCTAGCCATTCCCAGACCTCCGATGGGGCATCGAAGAAGCGGGTCCCTTCCTTTGGGACCACTCTGAGGCGTGACGGAAATAGCAGAGAGTATGGGATCTCCAGGTCACCCAGCCGGCGCTTCACCGCCAGATAGTTTCTCCACCGCTTCTGCACCACCGCCGTGTAGACCGGGAAGAACATCACCTGCCCACTTCCCACTGCGATTGCGCCCAGCTTCCTGGTCTCGCGGAGCACCACATCTCTGTCCCGGTAATTGAGGAGTTTGAACAAGAAGGGACGGGGCCGAGCCCCCGGCTTGGGCCGCTGAGCTAGGACCCTGTGGGCCCGTTCCACCACAAACTGTGGGGAGAGTACCCCCGGACCTAGCAGATCTCGAAGCCATCCCTCGACGTATTGCTCTGGCTGTCGTCCCTCCTCGCCCTCCGGCAGTCCCACCACCCTGATGTTACTGCGCCGGGAGCACCCTTCGGCATCCTCGTCCCGATCCTCCATGGTGTGGACGCGATCTATTTAGTCCTGCAGGGTTACAGTATGGTTGTTCACCACTGGTTGGACATCCTGGAGGGCCTGGCGCTGTAGGGCCACCGTGTCCGCTAACTTGTGGTGGTCCGCATGAAGGAGGGTGAAGTCCACCGTAACCTTGTCGATTCAGGATTCTAGGGAGGCCTTTGTCTGCTCCAGCGTAGAGCCGATTCGCTCTACTGAAGCAAGCACTGTGTCCAATTTCTCCACCAGCGCCGCCGCCTTAGGCTCCACGCCTGCACGCGACTCTCCGCCATGGGGTTCGAGCCCGCCACCAGTGTCCGGCCCTCCTTTGGCATGTTTTGTAGCCGGCCCATGACCAATTGCTGAGCCGTAGGCATCTACTGGTACCTTCAGCACCAGGCAGGCGGCCCGGGCCTAGACCCCCAGTCCACCACAACAGTAGAGAGCCGACACCGTAGGCCACCGGCACCGCCGCGCAGAGTGGGGGACAGAGAGGGAAAGCCAGAGCCCTCCCCGCAGAGTCCGCCGCCACAGACCAGGAGACGCCAGACCCCCGCTACTCACTGATGCCACGGGACCACAGCGGTTGCCATTCGTCACTCCCCCGATGTGTCTGAATCCCTTTTCGGTCACCTCTCCTCCACCTGAGCATCGGTGTCCCCTGGATATTAGGGCTGGTGAATGTCCACCGCCCCTCCTCTTGGCAGTTGCTCCTGTGTAATTGCCCGCTGTTGGGGACCACTTCAGCGCTACAGGCGCGGTACCGGTGGTGACACACCTCAAACGGCTCCTCGGTGCCAGCTATGACAGGGTACTGCGTGTAGCGCACGCCATCTCCAGCGCCTACAGGTCCGTCCGTGCCTCTCCTAGTCCCTCGTTGTCTTACTGCATACATGGTTCCAGGCACCGCCACCACATGCCAACACCTTCGATGTGTGATAGGAGTCCAGGTGCTCCCCTCGCGCCAATGCCAGGTGGTCTCCCCCTCCTCCACCTCCGCTCACCTCGCTGACCGGCACCAGGTTGTCCGCTGGTCGCCCACCAGACTCCGGGGCTCCAGGCCTCCGCACAGGCACAGCAGGTCACTGCTCAATCCGCCCCAGCGAGGGCCACCCCAGTGTCCGGCGCCAGGCCCACCGCTCCACTGCTGCACATAGGGAGGTCCGCCTTAACCACCCGACCACCTCACTGCATCTGACCGGTCTGCGGAGCCCCTTCAGCGATCGCCGTCTAGCGCTCCGCCGGTCCACTCACCGGGTCACCTCAGGCACTTGGTCAGAGCCGTTGCAGCACCCCAGGGAGTCCGCAGGGGGCCCCCCGGCACCGCCACACCGCAAGGCTGCTCGCCACGCGGCGCCACCAGCAGGCCGCGATCACCTCCGCACCTCCGCCGCTGTCAGCACTACGTCTCTGGTGTCTCTTTATGTCAGGACAGCCCTGGCCGCTCACCACGCGACCGGTCCTGCTACCGCTGTCGCTGCTGGCCCAGGGCACCACATTCAGAAGTTCCAGCGGCTCCACGCCTCCTCCGTCACCGGTGCTCCAGCCCGTGCGGCCTGAGTCCCTCGTGGCGAGCCGCGGGCTAAATTTGTTGATGCGGCCGGCCGCAGCACACGCCCACCGCACTGCGTCTTCCGGCTCCAGCTCTCATGCAGCAGAACTGGAGCGCCTCACAGCCACGCCAACTAGCTCATGTTCTATGGCGGCGAGGGGGACACGGGGCTCACCATCGTTAGCGTCCAGAGTCTGGAAGAAGCCCAGCCAGGAGAAAGTGCCAGGATAACGGCACCGGGCGGCGGGAGCTTCACTCTCTTATGGCCATCGTGTAAGCGCACCCAGCCACACCCCACCTTAAAGCATGTTTATATTATCAAATATAATAAATGTTTTTCACAAAAGGATTAACTTTAAAATGATGCTATTTTCAGACACCATGGCACAAAGAGCCACATATATCACATCACAGAAAGGCAGACAATGGCCTTTGCACTAACCCTGGGCAGAGTACTCGTAGTGGCCCTCCGCAGAGTTCCACGGAATTAAAAAAAAATCTGTCGAACTCCACTCTGCTCCGCTCCCCCCTCCCATTACAAAATATGCTTGTACGTCTTGCGTGGACTGAGCAAACCCCTACGTACAGAGTAGGGGTTTGTGACCGGCGAGGACGGAGAGGAGGAAAGACCACGGCGAGGAGAAGGGCAGTCCAGACATGCCAGAGCAGGTTAGTGGGTTTTTTCTTTCTATTTTGTATTGGGCGTGGGCAGGGGCTAACTCCACTCCACTGTGGAGTCAGATTTTTTCCTGAACTCCGTGTTCCTAATGGAGCGCGTGTTGGCAAATCTCCAAAAACTCCGCTGGCGGATCGGAGTTCGCCACCCGGGCCTGCTATGCACATGAGAGACAAGTACAACCAATGAAAGCACAAGCACTAAGAATATTATTTTGTAAATGTACTAAATACTATACAAATGTTTGGTATTGAAGGGCTACATCAAAACAAACAATATTGTAGAGCACAACCACCCCCCAAATACAACAAAGACAGAAGTAAGGCACGTACTTCAAGATTGAAAAGGAGGCAAGCACTAGTTCCCAAAAGCCACTACTAAAATTCAAGACAAACTCCCTAAAGTAATTGAGCATAATACAAGTCAGTTGTCAGCAATTCCTAATGTAAAAATACTAATATCATGTACTAATAAAGACAAAAGGTAAACATTTGCTACCCATTGACGATACCAAGATGCACAGATTCCAGAACACCTAGGCACTAAACACAATTGTGAACCCTTCCTCTTTCATGACAAGCACAGTAATAACAGAAGAATAATCAAATTTGAATCTAAGACTGAGGCAATGTGAAGCATGGATGATGGATGGAACGTTTAAAATGTGCCCTCCACCACTCACACAGATATACTCCATAAATGATAACTCTCCTAACACTAACATACCCCTTATTTATGCACTGCTATCTAACAAACAAGGTGCAACATACTGTGAACTGTTAAACCACATCAAAATAAAAATGTACAACTACTTTTCACACATAATTATAAGAGACTTTAAAAAGGCAATGATACATACAATATTTAAAATATACCGACAAACTGCCATACAAAGGCTGCTTTTGTAAATTCATCTATAGCATTTAAAAATATCTGTTAAAATCTCCACTAAGGGTCTAATTATGAGTTTGGTGGTCCAGGAACTGCTGTGGGCGCAGTGGCGATGCCACCTCTGCAACCTTGGCAGTCCGACAGCCGTATTACAAGACATTTATTTACATGAAAGAAACACCGTTGCAGTCCCGGTGACAGTGACATCCAAATACGTGCGCTTCAGTCACGGAATAGGCCAATGAGCCTGGAGAGGCTAGGACTACCAGTGAAAGCACAGGCCGAATTATGAGTTGTTTAACAGCCGGTGTTACAGTGGCTGTCCAACCACCACATCTGAGATGGCAGAAAGGGAGGTATATAAGGTTGAATCTCAGCTCTACTCGATCGGCTTGTGCTGCCATGGAGCCGATCATACATGTCCTGCCACTGCTATACCAGCTCGATCACGTCTAAAATCCACTCCATTGCAGACAAGATCAGTGGTAAGTCATACAGTTACCATTTTCCATAGACTCCTCAGCAAAAAGGTGACCCACCATGGACCAGGCAAGTGTGTTGGGGTTCCTAAGTAAAACATATGTGAGAAGCAAAGGATCCTGGTCAGGGATAGGGTGTGTTTTGTAGTGTGATTTTCAGGCGTGTCCACTTCGCAAAATCACACCAACTGTGTAGTTTCTAAATCCATCCAATGGTCACTGTTGTGGTGATTTGTTGCATGCGTACCATCATCCCAGGACCCATGATATGTGTTAATATGTAAATTTATTGTCCATCCCAAATGCATGTTGCAAACAGGTATGCTACACAGTTTTTCTAGTGTTGATAATGTGAGATTGAAGTGAATACAAATACCATGAAGCCCTGTGAGTGGAAATGTAACCAAGATGCTATACTCCTTTTGCCCCTTCTCACTTGTCTGCCATGTTACAACTGATGTTCACTGATCATGCAGGTAACCGTTTGTCAAGTGTTGGTAAGTTGAGATAGATTGCACTACAACTACCATTAGACCCTGTGACTTGAACGCTAACCAAGATGCTATATTCCTTCAGCCCCTTCTCACTTGTCTGTCATGTTACAACTCATGTTCACCAATCATGCAGGTCACCATTTGTCAAGTCTTGGTAAGTTGACATAGAAAGGACACCACTACTACAATGAAGGCCTGTGACTGGAACTCCGATCAAGATACTATACTCCTTTGGCAACTCTTCACTTGTCTGCCATGTCACAAGTGATGTTCAATAATCACATGATGAACAATGTGAAATATACACCCAGGGTGTGTGTTTCATTGTATTCTACACACCTAGGCCTTGGAATGGTCAAATGCACGTTATGACAACACTGTGTTATTTGCAATGTTTTGCAAATATCATGTCTATCCCTATAGCTAAAATACCACATAAAAGCACATCTAATGAGCTGATGAAATCTACTACATGTCTTTAAATGTCTAGTAACCAACTTCAACTCCACGCAAATTGATGACAGTACTAATCTCTACCCATTTACTTTCAACCAAGGTCTCTATTTACTTTGACACAAACGATGTGGATGTAAATACCTCACTTCCACCAATAACAATGCTCTCTATATCTCAACAGGTCAATTGGCCAAGCACCAGCCCAGAGGTTGGACACCGAAGAGACTTCTAATCCACCAGTGTGAAGCCCTCAGCGATGACAACACTCCTGGAGATGTGGATGTGGACAACAGTCCTGACCCATCTGGTCAGCTTGGGCAGACGGCAATAGTGGGGCTCCCTGTGCCCACAACAACACCTTCCACCCCAGCTGCAACACCACAGCCAACCCCTGCACCCCCAAACTGTATACCTGGAACACTCAGTACCTTCCTGTGTCCCCAGTCCTGGATTCTGTGTTGGCTATCACCACCCCAGCCAGTGAGGAACCAGGACCCAGTAGGGGGGTGCAGCCTATACCAAGGGCACAAGACTATTGGGGTAGGGGTCATGGGAGGGTAACTGTGGGCCCACTGAGTGAGCCTATTTGGGTCACTACACCCAGGCTGCCATCACCCAAGTCCTGGAAGTCTAACAGGCTGCCAAGGTGTGATGGGCCCGGTACCAACCATCATCTGGAAATTGAAGCAGCTGCAGAGGGACACTTACCAGGGGAATGCTGGCATCCACACTGAGGTGGTGCATCAACACCATCATGGCCTTCCTGATTGGGGTGCTGTGGGGCATCATCAACACCACCCTCTGTAGGGCTTTTTCACCTGTAGCTACCCCTTCCTGTGGTCAAAGTCCATCCAGACCATCAACATCTGCCGCAGCCACAGAAAAGGAGTCCCTGTCAGAATAGGACTTGCTTGCATGCACCCCTGTTTCAGCACCTGCAGATCCCCCCTTGGGTATAAAGGGGGGACATCCATGCAAAAATCCAGGAGGTGGGTATGGTAAGATACCCACCTGCAAGCGACCTTGTCCCTAATTTCCTCCTGTGTGGGCGAACCATTCACTATGTGGACTATTCCTGCCCACTTTTCCATATCTGACAAGAGTAGTATGTAGGACTTTGGACACCAGACAATTTGGACTCTACAACGATGGTTACATCTACCATGGCCAACTATTTCACTTTTGGTTTTCAATGTTTAATTTATAGTGCACTTTTTGACCTTATGCTTGTTCACTTAAGTAAATGCAAACATCACCAAATCATTGTAATTTTCACATATACCAATGTAAATGTACTACCATGTGAACTTGCAATGACATAAATTAGGTATTTTTGGAAGCATGGGTATGTTGTATGTAAACAATTTTCAACTCAGGATCACTACCATGCCACAGCAACACATACATACAAGTGTCTGATCTGATAACATCTTCATTCCATTGTTCAATTCATAGGCTGACATGATGTCAGAAACACAGTAAATATGACATGACTCAATTCTTCTGTGTCAGTGATCACAATAAGCAGTTGCAGACCTCCACAACATGGAAGTAGGGGTTACATCTGAAAATATCCTCTACAATAGGCAACATTGAATTAGGTCTACATCATCAGATGAAGCCACATTGCCTACCTCATGACAGAAATCCTACATCAAATAAACAGACACATGTTAGTGCAACAGTTTCAGACCACATGGTCTTTCCAATCCAGTGTTGCTTGCATTTGGTGAAATGCCCACAAACAAATTTCAGTGATGTGCCGCAAGCACTTTGGCCTACAATGAGGAGACACATCAACAGCTACATGCAGTTCATACACAAGGAGGATTTAACCAATATGAAGGGAGAGTAGCATGAACTGGGCCCAACACAACATTGTGTTGGATCACATGATGGCACACATATTGCATTAGGACCAACACACCACAAGGAGCAAGTCCAATGGAAGCCATGCAACTTCCATCCTATCGCTGTGCAAGCTGTCTTGGTACTGGTTCTGTACACCAAAACTCTGAGACTGACATTCCCAGCTACAATCTATGTCCACTTCATACGTCTGAAGAGCATCATATACCTGCTAATGTCACAACTTTGAAATGTCCAATTGAAGATGCCATGGTATAGGAATCTAAAACAGGCCAACACAGAGAGGAATTAGCTAAGAAACAATACATTTGGCACAAATCCAATTGCCAACTCCTAGAGAACACACTCACAGACAACATTTACAGCTAAACAAAGCTACAGTTACAAAACAAACCCCTTTCCCCAGATTTTGTCAGAGCCATATATTCCTAGTATGCTGCATTACCATCCTCCTCACAACATCAAAACAACAGTTTCAATAATAGGCAAGGTTGTGGACACTGGGATGAATACCAGGGGGAAACAGGGAAAAAACAAAACAGCCATGGTTATAAACCCCAGAAAGAAGGGAAAAAGGGTTTGTAAGCCAGTGGGAGCACAAGATAGAGAGGCAGGGAAAATAGATAAAGCTCAAAACACAGACACCACTGATAGTGGTAATAGCACCAGGGTGCAACAGGTATCTAAGAGTGCCCTAGTTGAGGACCAGGCACATGTGTGCGACCTAGAAAAGTTTGAAATTCTACTAACAAAACTTTTGGATCCGATCATCAAAAAGCTTTCAAGTATAGAAGATAGACTAGCACTCATAGAAGGGAATAGTGGGTGGAAATCTGATACCAGACAAGTCACCTCACAAATTAACATAGTAGAAACGCCGTTAAGGGGCAATTCTAAGGTACATAATGGTGAAACATTAACGAGAAGAGAGGCCCCGGACAATACAGCTGATCCCTCTGTCCCATTAACTGAAACATTTACCACTCAGGGGCCCCAGGAATCTAAAAAGTCCAATAGCACCGTTGATAGACCAATGATCACTCGGGAACTGTTTTCCCCTGACCAACATCCCCAGGAACCTCTTTCGATTGATCTTCCATTGGAGTCCACACCATATACTGTAATCCTGAGTAATGTCCCCCAACTGAAGGACGGGGTCACAGAGGACTTTGGTCAACTTAAAAATAAATTGAATCAATGGTTTACTAATAATTTATACAGGGGACAGGATGTTAATAGATTCATAATAATGGCCCGTAGAACCAACTGGATTGGCAAAAGGACCAAATCCTTTAATGGTGACTGTATTGTTGTGAACTTTGATAACCCACATACTGCCAAGAAAATATTACAGGAATTTGATAAAGGTTATTTGGGTTCGGGTTCTAATATAGTCATTCTGTCCCTTAGTTACTTTTATTCTCACGAACCTTGGATGTACAGAAAGGATATTAGTAGTAAGGACTACACACATCCAAGGGCTTCTATGAGACAGAATTCTTGTCACCATCCACCTACTTGTTTCCAACCCCCGATGAACATGGTAAATCCCCCTCTCCCCTTAGGACTAGAGTTAAGGAATAGATACCTGCCATTATCAGATATCAATGAGTGTGACTGACTAATCCCTCAGTCATCAAGTGCAACAAGTTCCCATACTCCAATACAGGATCTCAGTAAAGACAGTGTCATGGTTAGCCCACTTACCCCTAAATATAACATTTTATCCTGGAACATCGCAGGGTTGGCTAGAAAAAGTAATGATCCACGCTGGATTGCGTTTGTCAACCAGTACATGATTATAAGTCTTCAGGAAACATGGGACATGGAAAACAATTTCTATCTAGATGGCTATAAGGCCTTCTTTGTTCCGGCCTCCCCTTCGACTAGGGGCAGGCCTAAGGGAGGCCTTGTAATTTATGTCTCACTAAATATCAAATGCCAGGTGCGTTTGATCACACACTCCCATCCTGGAATTCTAGCTATTACACTAAGGAAGGGGCATACTGAATGGGGGATAATACATTTTTATAATTCCCCATATATTCAGGCAGAAGGAGGAAATATAAAGTTATTGGCTACCTTTATAAAACAATATATGGCCAATATTAAGCACAGTTTGATTATTACAGGGGACTTTAATATTCACCCATGTGGTAATCCTTCTACCACATGTTTAGCAAACTTAAGTTACCCGCTAATATCGGGTTTTCACTTCGAACATACGCTGCATGGAGAGGAACTTAATGATTTCCTGTGTGATTTTGATATGGGGTCAGTCATGGCCTTTATGGGCTCGTCCACACTGTTCCCTATTCCAACTTTTATTGGAAAAGGGAATGGCACTTTTATTGACTATATTTTTATCTCATCATCGTTAGTACCCCTTTTAGGGGATTTTACTATTTTAACAAATTAATTTAGCGACCATAACCCGCTGTCGGTTTATCTTGGAGGTGTATTGTCTGACCCCATCTGCAATAAACCAGTTATAGGAGCTTTAAGACCTACTGATGGGAAAAGGAGGTTAAGGTGGACCCAAATATCACCCAGTGTTTTTAACGAAAATGTAAAGAACCAGTGTACTGGAGAAATAGCTACATGTACATCCGCTGGATCAAACGCAAAATGCGTCTTGGACGCTTTTTCAAATCTAACTGTGAAAATATCCAAACTACTGTTAAAAAACTCAGGACATACTGTCAACCAGGGCCCCAAATGGTTCGATGACAAATGCACAAAGGCGGCTAAAGCCCTAAGAGAAGCCCTGGCAAAAAAAAACAGAGATTCAACGGCAGTACGTACCTTGAGAAGGTCGTACAGGGATGCCTTAGCCTCCCGTAAGGCTTCTTTAAAAGAAGCAGCATGGGAAGAATTAGTTGACAGTAGCACTCTGAATAACAGTGCCAGGTTCTGGAAAGTTGTTAACGGCCCCCTTTTCCATCAGGAGGGAGGCGATGGTTTGGTGGCTCACATTGGTGAAGGTGATTGGGTTCATCATTTTGAAGCTATGTTTGATATCCCGGCTGAATTAAATATTAGCACAGTGAGTCGTGGGGAGGCTCCAGCCATATCCTTTACCGAATCAGAGATATTAGATGGTATCAATGGTCTGACCTGCAATAAAGCCCCGGGACCTGATGGGATTCCCCCAGATCTCTTTAAGTCAGACCCCCATTTTTGGGCACCCATCCTCTGCCCGGTTTTCAACGCGGCTGCCACAGAAGGATGTTTGAACAGTTGGGCATTGTCAACTATAGTGCCGGTCTTCAAGAAAGGCAATAGAAACGACACTAGCTGCTATAGACCAATATCACTTATTGATTCGGTTGTGAAGGTAATAGGGCGGGCTATCTTAAACAGGCTGAAGGAATGGGCGGCTGACAATAAGTTTTTAACAGACTGTCAGTATGGTTTTCACGCAGGGCGTTCTACCATCACACAGTGTCTAAACCTGTACCTACTACTTAATAAATATACTGTGGTGCATTCTGGCTCAATCCACCTCGCCTTCATGGACCTCTCATCTGCTTTTGATTGTGTCAAAAGGTCAAAGCTATGGCAGGCCATGGAGGCGAGTGGTGTAGATGTGGGGTTGATTAACTTTTTACAAGACCTACATTCTTCAACCCGTGCCAATGTTAGGTACGGTAAAGACCTGAGAGTCACGCATGACTTTTCAATTAAGAAAGGTGTTAGACAGGGATGTATCATGGCCCCGTTTTTATTTAATTTTTACATTAATGACCTTGAGAGGACCCTGTTAGAGACTGGTGCAGATTTTCCGCGTATAGCTGGACGGGGTATACCCGTTCTGCTATATGCGGATGATGCCGTACTACTAGCTAGAACGGAAATTGGGCTTCAGACCCTGCTAAACTCCTTTTATGGATTCATGAATAAGCTAGATTTAAAAATCAATTGTACAAAGTCCTATACTATGAGCTTGGGCAAACGCTCTAGTAAGACATTTATCTTTAAAACAGGAGGAGATCTAATTCCTAGCACCAAGGTGTTCTCTTATTTAGGTGTCTTATTCGACGACAAACTTAAGTGGGATGCCGCGATACACAAAAAAAGGGGGGAGATGGCTCGGGCCAATGCTGCAATCTTTAACTTTGCTTCCAAAATAGGGAAGAAACCAACTGGGGCTATGCTTCAGGTTTATAGAGCAAAGAGTATTGCCATAGCATCTTATGGTAGCGAGTTGTGGGGACTTGGTGTGACCAAACCTATACAGGTCGAGGAAAATAAGTTCTTGAAAAGACTTCTATGTGTTCCGCAGAGTACTCCAAACTTGGTGGCCCATGAAGAACTGGGAGTACCTTACATAGATGACCAGTTAGTGCTGGGCCCCCTGACTCTCTGGCTACAGTGCTGGCTTAATCCGGACATACCCTTGACACAAGGTATACTTAGGGATTGCCTGGCTTTAGAGAACAGGATACGAATCCCTTGGTTTAAACACATCAAAAGGGGATTCGAATTAATCGGTAGGGGTTCTCTATTTTCCAAGCCTGAAACGATCCTCAAAAAGGATATTCTACTGGTTAAAACCCTTTTTTTGAAATTTAGGACGCAAGAAAGGGAAGGGAACGAGCTTAACAAACCCAGTGTCCGGGCATATCTCACCTTAAAAACTACCCCAACTGTTGAGCCTTATTTAATGTCTTCTCTTACAACCCACGAAAAATTTTTACTAACTAGCTTTAGATGTAACACATACCACCTCTTAGTGGCTAGACCCAGAGTGGGTTATTCGGGACAGATGCTACCTGCTTGTGACTGTGACGGACATTCACCACAAAATTTAGAACACTTCATGTTTTTTTGCAAAATTTATTTAGTTCCAAGGAAAACCTACCTGATACCTATTTTAAAGAAAATGAACTTTACCCAGGTTAAACCCGCCCTAATGTTTTTACAATTACTGCACACGGATTGTATATATTTTATTGTCCGTTTTTTAAAATCTACACTGAAATCAAGAGCGGTTATGGATTGTTAAATCTGTCAAGGGAACTTTATTTTCCTTATTTTTTACAAACTTTTGGCCGTGTATCTTATTTTTGTATGTATGTGACTTTTTATGAATTTACACACTAAATTCGAAATAAAGTATCTTTTGATTTGAATAGGCAAAGTCATCGCTTCTCACACCATACTTACACTCAGGAGAAGAAGTTTTAGATGACATCTTGATGCAAATCCATTCCTTCCTCTTCACCACTATCATCCTAATCTTTTGCCATTTCACTTTTCTCCCCCAGTGCCTCTTCATGGCCAGCATCCTCGATGATGTAAGGGATGTTCCACTGCAAGGCATTGTTGTGGAATAAGCAGCAGGCCACTGTGATCTTACACACCTTCCTGGGTGAGTAGTGGAGAGTTCCCTCAGTCCTGTCCATTCCAATTCTAGTGGTCCCTTCCAGGCTGGAAGTGAAAACCATGTCCATCAAGTTACCAGGTACAAAAAGCATCAATCCCACCACGTGGAAGATTAAGGAGCGAGGAGTTCCAGGGGACCCTTCTTTAATAGGTTGCTGTTAGAGATGAAAGTTATATTTTGGGGCCCCCTGTTTGGAATAATTTTGAATTTTATTATTTATTTTGTGGTAACTGAAGCAAGTGTAATCCCCAACAATATTAAACTAGGTTAAACTTTTAGGAACTGCTTCACACAAAAAGAGATCATATATATCTTGCCAGAGCCCCCAAAATACTTATAATTGCACTAGAGAGGGGGAGAGATTGAGATAGAAAATTATACCGAGATGATATGGAGAGAGATCACCTTCCCAGCGGGCCCCTATAAAGCTAGGGGCCCTGTGCAATTGTCCACTTTGCCCATGCCTTAACCCCTTGAGTGCCGAGGACAGAACGGTTACGTGCTCAGCTGTGGCACTGGTGTGCCAAGGACGTAACCACTATGTTCTTGGCACACCACCACCTATTCCGTCTGCTCTAAACAGCAGAGAGATTTCCTTTTTTTGCATCGGGAGGTGGGGAAGAGCTTTCCCATCTCCCAAGGTATTTATTCATTTTTTAATGTAATGACGATCACTCGCATGTCACGCTGATGTCATTACATTGAAACTGAAACTGAAATGAGCTGATCGAATCATTACTTTTTCACTGTTTCAGTGCTCGTGGGGCTATCTCAGTCCTCCGAGCATGGAAACACACAGGAGAGGTATCGTTGGACAGGGGAGAATCTCCCCATTCCAATGGGAATCCATTCCCTAGTAGATCCCTGCTTTGAGATCATCGCAGAAGGGTGATCCCCAAGCAAGGATCCACCATTAGACACCAGGGAGGGGCGAATGCCCCATTATGAAAATGCCTTTGCTCCCCCATATTCATTTGAGCAAATTCAATCTTTTTGCCTACCCTGGGGGCAGAAAGTCCCCTAGACACCAGGGATTTGTTTTAGCACTTAGGGGTGGGGGCTACTCCAAATGGGTACTATAATGCCCTGCCCCTTCTAAACGATTGTCACTCTTTTTGTCCCCCCTGGGGTGCAGATGGAGCAATAGCCCCCTATCTGCCCCCGGGGGGCAGAAAGCCCACTAGGCACCAGGGATAATTGTTTTTTTTATAAAAGAGGGGTGGGGCTGCCCAATATGGGCTTGTCAATGCCCCCAACCCAACACAAAAGGGACAGTCTTTCTGCTCCCCCGGTAGGCAGATGGGGGTTATTACCTCCAATCTACTCCAAGCCCACTAGACACCAGGGATAATTTTTATTTTAGTACTTAGGGCTGCCCTAAATTAGCACTATAATGCCCCCACTCCTCCCCACAATTGCCACAGTCTTTCTGCCCCGAAAGCCCACTAGGCACCAGGGAAGATTGTTTTTGTTTTTGTTTTTTTATACATGAGGGTTGGGCTGCCCACAGTGGGAATGCCAAGGCCTCCACCCCCAACACAAAAGAGGTGGTCTTTCTGCACCCTGGGAGGCAGCAGGGGGGTTAACTCCGATCTGCACCCGGGGGAGGGACAGAAAGCACACTAGGCAACAGGGATTTTGTGCTTTGAATATGTAAGGGTGGGGGCTGCCCAAAATGGGCATGCCAATGCCCCCACCCCCCAGCCAAAAAAGGGACAGGCTTTCTGATTCTAGAACTTTCCATCACAGAAATATGAGGAAAATGTGTATGTTTTTAAAAGTTTGAGGTTTGTAAGGACCTCTGTGTAACAGAGCATGGTGGGAGCCATTAAAGTCATACCATATTGGATTCCCCTGGGTGTCTAGTTTTCAGAAATGTACAGGTTTGCTGGGTTTCCCTAGGTTTGTTGTGAGCTAGGGCCCAAAATCCACAGTAAGGCACATTGCAAAAAAAGGGTCAGGTTTCACTGGAAAAAGAGATGTGTCCATGGTGTGTTTTGGACCATTTTCTGTCATGGGTTCTAGGCCTAGCAACACAAGTAAGGTGCCCTTTTTATTGGGAGACTTGGGGCAATGCTGGGTGGGTGGATGTTTGTGGCTCCCCAGATATTCCAGAAATTTCCATCACAGAAATCTTAGGAAAATATATATATTTTTTTTACAGAGTTTGAGCTTTGCAAAGGACTCTGGGTAACAGAAGCTGGTGAAAGCAACACCAGTGACCCCAGCCTGGATTCCCCTAGATCTCCAGTTTGAACAAACATACAGGTTAGATAGGTTTCCCTAGGTACCAGCTGAGCTAGGGCTCAAAATCCACAGCTAGGAACATTGCAAAAAAAGGGTAAATTTTCACTGGAAAATGTGATGTGTCCACGTTGTGTTTTGGGCCGTTTCTTGTCGTGGGCACTAGGCATACACACACAAGTGAGGTACCATTTTTATTCGGAGGCTGGAGGGAATACTGGGTGGATGGAGGTTTTGTGCTCCCCATAGATTCCAGAACTTTTCATCACAGAAATGTGAGGAAAATTAGTTTTTTTAATACAGTTTGAGATTTGCAAGGGACTCTGGGTGACAGAACTTGGTGACAGCCACACAAGTCCCCAACTCTTGGATTTCCCTGGGTGTCTAGTTTTTAAAAATCAACAGGTTTGCTAGGTTTCCCTAGGTACCGGCTGAGCTAGGGCCCAAAATCCACAGCTAGGCCCATTGCAAAAAAGGTACGTTTTCACTGGAAAAATGTCATGTGTTCACGTTGTGTGTTGGGCCGTTTCCTGTCATGGGCACTAGGCCGACCCACACAAGTGAGGTACCACTTTTATTGGAAGACTTGGGGGAATGCTGGATGGGTGGAGGTTTCTGGCTCTCCACAGATTGCAGAACTTTCCATCACCGAACTGTGAGGAAAATGTGTTTTTTTCTCACAAATTTTAACCTTTGCAACAGACTCTGGGTGAAAGAACCTGGTGAGAGCCACAAAAGTCACTGCATCCTGGATTTCCCTGGCTGTCTAGTTTTTAAAAATGTACAGGTTTGCTAGGTTTCTATTGGTACCTTTTGAGCTACGGCCCAAAATCCACAGCTAGGCAAATTGCAAAAAAAAGGGTCAATTTTCACTGGAAAAATGTGATCTGTCCACATTGTGTTTTGGGCCGTTTCCTGTTGCAGGCATTATGCCTACCCACACAAGTGGGATACCACGTTCATCAGGAGAATTGGGCGAATGCTGAGTGGGTGGAAGTTTGTGGCTCCCCACAGATTCCAGAACTTTTTATCACAGAAATGTGAGGAAAATGTGTTTCATTTGACAAAGTTTAAGCTTTGCAAGGAATTATGGGTTACAATACCAAGTGAGAGCCACACAAGTCACCCCACCCTGTGATCCCCTCAGTGACTAGTATTCCCTAGATGCCGGCTGAGCTAGGCCCCAAAATCCACAGCTAGGCACTTTGCAATAAAAGGGTCAGTTTTTTGTGGAAAGACGTGATGGGTCCACGTTGCGTATTGGTCCGTTTACTGTCGCGGGCACTAGGCCTATCCACACAGTGAGGGTCCTATTTCTATCAGGAGACCTAGGATAACACAGAATAGTAGAACAAGTGTTATTACCAGTTGTTTTTCTCTGCATTTATACCTTCCAAATGTGAGACATTGGGTAAAAAAGGAGATATTTTGAAAAATGCCCTTCAATTCGCATGCATGTAAGGCTACCCACAAATTAAGAAATGTGCAAATAACCACTGCTTCTAAACTCCATATATTGTTCCCATTTTGGAAATACATAGGTTTCCTCTGTGCCTATTCTTCACTTTTAGAGGCAGATTTACAAGCCCCTTACGACACATTTACGCCACCGTTGCGTCACTTCTGTGACGCAGTGGCAGCGGAAACCATGTGCCACATTGTGACTTATTTACAATGTGACGCATCTAGGGAGATGCGTCACATTGTAAAGCCCTGCGCCACATTAAACCTGCATCAAGTTTAATGTATGCAGGGTGGGCGTTCCGTTGAAAGAAGCCTCGTAAAAGTGACGCAGTGAAATCTACAAGATTTCACTGAGTCACTTTTCATAGGACACTGTGACAAAACCGTATGCCTGCTTGAAGCAGGCAGAAGGAGTGGCGCAGCACGTTAGGTATGGGCGGTCCGTAGTCTTTGCTAGAGTTGCGTTGCACTTGCGACACGACTCCAGCAATGTGCCGCCCTTACGCTATCTGTTGGAACATGCATCTGTCTATCCCTGCGCCACAGTGGGCCGCATTGTAAATGCGACGCATCCATGGTGGCGCAAGGGTAGAAATGCGTGTCGCATCAGTACTGGTGCATCCCTGCTAGTATGCAGGGATGCGCCAGTCCTTGTAAATCTGCCCCTTTATATTTTACCAAATGAATTGCTGTATACCCGGTACACAATGAAAAACCATTGCAAGGTTCAGCTCAGTTATTGGCTCTGGGTACCTCGGGTTCTTGGTGAACCTACAAGCCCTATATATCCCTGCAACCAAAGTGGTCTCACAGATGTAACAGTATATTGCTTTTAAAGATCTGCCATATTTAGAAGAAGTTCCAGGTGAAAATGTAGGCACAAATGGCTGTATTTTTCAACTCAATTTCAATATGTTTTTATTTCTACTGTTGGTTTCTATAGGAAAACCTTGGAGGATCTACACAAATGATCCCTTGCTGAATTCAAAATTATATCTACTTTTCAGAAATTTATAGATTTCTGGTATCCATTATTGGTTTAACACCTGTTACGCCGCGGGCCGACTCATGACCCGCCTCACCACCCGTTACCTCTTCGCCGGCTATGGTGCGGCTCACGGCGACCCTCCCTCCTCTTCGGGGGTGCCGCGATACAGCATCGCAGCCCACTGTGGCGATTTCAACGACATCGTGGAAAGCACACCGATGCCTGTTGGTTTGCAGGCATGCCACATACTTGCACTGTGGCCCATCTGCTTCCCAAGGCACCTTGGGACATTACACTCACCTGCTGTGGACGTCTGGTGATCCCCCTTCCTTGGAGCCATATTATTGCACTTCACTCTTTTCCCTTCCCAAGATGGCGACACCTCTCCTTCCTGTTTTGTCACTTCCTGTTCCTGTATGTCACTTCCTGTATGTCACTTCCTGTTTTTTCTGTATATAAAGGATCAGAACCTTTCCTTCCTTGCGTTGCAACACTCCTTGTTCCTGCTGGTGTGTCCTCGCTTCTGTTAGTTCCTGCTGGTGTGTCCTCGCTCCTGTTGGTCCTGTGGCTCCTCTTTTGGTGATTCCTTCCATCTGTTGGCGCTTTATTCCCCTTTCGTCTTCTGTTCCAGCTTGTCTTCCAGTCTTCTCCTGGTTCCTTTTTGGGCTCCTGGTTTTCCAGTGTTTCGCTGCTCCTTGTCTTCTACTTCATTCCTGGAGTCTCATCATCAACATCAGAGGTTTTTTTCCCTCCAGGTATTTTCCTCTCGGGACTCCTTCTGGAGGGCACTGGCTGCTTAGGCTTTCATTGCTGGCAGGACCGTGGCTACCGGAAGGGGTTGGCCCTATCTCGGCCAAACCAGGACTTACAAAAACTGAAGCCGGGTACCGTCCCAATGCCTTGGGACTGGTAAGAAAGACCCTAAACCCGACAAAACACCCATTTCTACAACTAACTGAAAGGAGGTTGGAAGCACAAAAAATAGGAAAAATAGACTATGTCCCAGTAAAATGCCAAAAGTGTGTAGAAAATGTTTTTCAGAAAAACGAATGTTTCTCCCTGAATGCTGGGAACGTGGTGATTTTAGCACCACAAACCCTTCAATAATACCATTTGCAGGGAAAAAAGAGAGATGCTTTCTTCGGCAGCACTTTTTCCCCCACTTTTCCCCCAAACCCCTAAATGTAGCTGCATTTTGCCTAATTTTTTGGTCCCCTCCAGTGGAATCCACAAACCCCTGGTACCTATAGAATCCTCAGGATGTTGGAAGAAAAGGACCCGATTTTGGCATGGATAACTTATGTGAACAAAAATGTTAGTGGGGCCTAAGCACGTACCTGGCAGTGAAAGGTTAAAACATCTCTGTTGACATTTGATACATAGAAGCCTCAAAGACACCGAACTGATCTGTCTTCCTGTGTGCCTCTATCCTGATGTCGAGCTTTCTTTATTGAGTTATTATTCTTATGTGGCTATAAAGATTTAAATGAGTTATTTTCAGAGTGCAGTAAATTTTCATATACAACTCAAAAGTGAGAAAGACAGGCGACACCAATATCCAGGCATGTAAAAGCAAACGAAAGGGGATTCGTGCAAAGAACTGGTAGTAGAAACCTTTAACATTCTTAGAGTTCAGTCTTGTTCTACTCATGTATGAAAGGAGGTTTATGTTCCACATGTAAAGAATTGTTCTCCATATTGAGATATATTTTCCTTGAAAACCGGTTCCGTAATCCTGCCCATTATACAGCTGTACTATAAGATTAAGTCATTTTGGGCAGAGCGTGACATAGGAATAGGATTTGTAGGGCTGAGAAGGTGAGACCGTGGATAATTATTCGTAATTATCGTGTTCTCCACGCTTTAGTACGATCTGGGAAAATCTACAGTAGCGCAGTTTCTGTTTAATTATTTTATATAGTGAAAAAACATGTTAATTGAGTAGCCCTTTAGTTCCACACTTGTGCCAGCTGAGTGTTACACAAATGCCAATTACAGTGTAGGCGAATGAGTGATGCCGTGATTCATACAGCATCATGCACTCCACATTTACATGTGCAGACAAATGGAGACTCGCTTAAAACTGAGACATTCAAAACTCTGAAACCTTTCGACATTAAAATTCAATTTTACCGTCTTCTGGTGCATCATATAGCGAGAAAGATAATCGAGGATCTTGTAATTTGTTGGTAAATTGTAATGGTTTGTGCATCTGTCCAAAACATCTTGAGGCAGACCATAAAGTCAGCTGGTTACATAACTCAGAGTGACTGGAAACATGTATTGTTTTCTTCTTTTTTTTACCAGCAGAAACAGAATTCTAATGTTTTTAATCACTTTTCGTTCTCTATTCTCCATGTGCTAACCATTAAATGGTCTTTACCTATGTTCCCTCTTCTGCGCCCTCCCACATGCTGCCTTCCTGTCGCGCAGAGAGTCTGAAAGCGCGCATTTAATTCAAACCGAACACAAAGCAATTATCATCCTGAAATGGGCCATTAATTCCACTAAACTAAGGCGCTCATACTCTGCATTTTGTTTTGTTTTTTTGGCAGATTTATAAAGCGCAAACTCGACCCCGAAGGTATTGGAGCGCTTCATATAAGCCCAGTTACGTTGCACAAGGATACATTATTTTTAGGTTGAGTATTCAAGACCTCTTGTATATACTTTAGTATATACTTATATGTGTATGTACTTTGTGGGCTCTGGAGTTCAGCCCTAGGACTTGTCTGCTTTCGCTTAGGGACTTTTTTATGTTCAACTGCCTCTATTTAACTGTCTTGATATAAAACGACCAGCAGAGGTCAGTAAAATACCAGAATTGCTTTCTGCTGAGGGATTTTCTTTTTCAAATTTTTCTGGCAACTGCTTCTATAACTTTCTTGATTGAATACGACCAGCAGAGGTCACGAAAATACCAGAATCACTTCAGCATTCTCTAGATTCCAGTCCATAGAAATTGTCTTCCATGAGCACCCGTAGACAGTAATATTTTTTTCAAATCTTGTATTTTCAATGATATGACCACCGAAGGCCTGCTTTTATATTAAAAACAGAGTTTTGGACTATACCATTTCTCGCTGAAAGGCAAATTTCTCTCCATGTGATCCCATACCTGGCGTGTCACGCAGTTTGGTGCTTACTTTTCCTCCATGTCAAAGAACAGTAGATGTTTCAGCACCCAGGCTAATAATGTGCTGCATAGCTAAATACATATGAGGTCCCAAATGTGAGACCGATTGCATTGCAAATGATTGTTTTGGTAGGCACGGGGAAATTAAATGATTTACCATGAATCACAGGATGTGGACTCGACCCCGTGGCTCAACCCTTGGTTTCCCAGCTCCAAGGCCGGCATGCTATTGTGAGCCACATCCTCTTCCCATTGAACACTACATGAACATTTCTCTGCTGATTTACAACTGTTTCCCACCCTTATCAGGCCTCATCAAAGCTAAGCAAATGTTTAAATGTTTGTGATGCAGGTACTGACCTTGCTTGGCAACATTCAACTTTCCTGAAAGTGTGCCCTAATCACTCTCTGTCCGGGACAGTAAGGCCTGTACAGGTTTGGTTACACAAACTGCTCAAGAAGACATTTTTTCTTCAACAAAATAACATTTTAAAAGGCTTTGTACCATTCGTTGTTACTCTCAGCTCTCTCTACCATTGAGCCTATGAACATGGTAAAACCAGGCACTATTTCTAAATGGGTAAATGTAACTTTTTATAGATTTAAAAATGTTGACCAGTTTTCCTTAAAAATGCATATTTGATGCCATTAACAGTCATAACACAAACCCTAAGCAGAAATGTTGATTGACTCAGACAACAATAAGTAACTTATTTTAAAAAGACAAGACAACCCAAAAGTCTAATAGTTCTGGCTTTGGTGAGCTGGTGCGATGGTCAATTAAAATTATATATATCTATATATATATATCTATATATATATATATATATATCAAGCAGAAAAAACCCCCGAGCAGGGAGCCTCCAACCCTTCAGGGCGGCCTCTAGACCGGCACAGAGAAACCCGTTGGATTCGAGCATCGAAGCAACAGAGAATAGAGGACCATTTTGTGAAGAAAAGCTCTTTATTCAGAGGCAATGCCGCATACATGCTTCCTTAGTCCTACATGTTTCGGCTTCTCTTCTGCCTTGGTCACGGACAGGATGCGATGGCAATGTGATTCCATGCTGGCATTAAGTAATTTGACACACATGACTGTTAAGTGCCTCCAATTCCCATAATGCACCACAACGTATAAATAAGTCATTTATTCAAAAGACAATGCTTCATTTGCTGAAAAGTTCTTAATTCACTCAGAATTGTGGTGCATTAAATACGATATCCAAGTGGGAAAAGTCACGGACACACATTACTTTAGTATATACTTATATGTGTATGTTCAGTTCAGTTCAGTTCATTAAGTCTTTATTTCGATTATAAAACCATAAAAGACATTACAATCAATTAAAATTAAGCAAGTTAAAAATACTTAGTTAAAAAATGGTTGAGTCAAGACAGAAATAGCATTATTGTGAAACAATAACTTAAGATGTTTAAAAAAAGGTAATAATCCAACAGATCAGCAAACTCTGATATACTATAAAAACAATTAATTATGAGAATGGGATTTAGAATATGTCCACACAGCTTTGGTTGGTTAGTAAAAAGAAAGTGGTAAAACCAGGCAGGTATAGCAGTCTGAAAGATAAAAGTCTACCCCGGTCATTCATAAGATCAATAGCCCTACCTCAAGAGTCAAAAGGGTGGCAAATTCAAAACTGCCACGCATCCCACAAAATTAGGGCAAAACAGATTAAGACAGGTCAGAACAGTAGGCCCTTAATTTTTTGGCCCGTATCGCCCATGCCCAACTCAGGAATTTTGCCATGGCAATAACAATGATTTCCTGAGTGCATGTCTGTAGTAGTCTCAGGGCCTCTTTAGCAGCTTTCGTGCCAAGGGTGTTACAGATGGGTTTAAGCCATTTCAACCTTGGTAGCCTGTAGGCCGGGCAAACAAATAGGATATGGACGATTGATTCAGACTGTGCTGAACACGTCGGGCACAATTCTGTCGTTGGCTTGGACCATCTGCTTGAGAAAGCTCTAGTCGGAAGGGAACCTACCCTAAACTGATGGTAGAGCTTCCTGTCCATTGGTTTTAGAATAAAATCCCAATATGGTTCAAACCCGAGCTCATGTTTAATCAAAAGAAAATCCCTGGTCAGAGTTGGCCTTGTGATGGAAGACAAGCGCTTCGTCTTCACCATGTCCATGTAAACTGCTTTAAGCTCTTTTTTTGTCGGCAACGGAAGCTTTTCTGGGTTATCCCACAGTGTACTCATTCCCATTTCTAGCAGGGTTTTTTTAATATACTGAAGGCACTTGATCTTACTTAAACACCCTACCCCCCTAAAATCGAAAAGGGCTTTGGCATACAAAGAGAGCTCAGGGGTAGCCCAAAGCCTTCTCCACAGGGCTATAGGCCTGAATTGAGCCAGATCCTCGATGCAGAAACATCCCAGGTCCAAAAATAAGGGCACCAATGGAGTTGATTGCGGCAGACCAGTTAATGCCCTCATGAATTTATTTTGAGCAATAACCAGGGGGATAATGTCCTCATGGCCCCACAGTTCAGCGCCATGTAGGATTGCACTAGCAACTTTGGAGTTGTATATTTTAAGGGCGGGAGCTATGGATTTGGTGAAAGAGAGCCTATGCTCTTTTAAAAGAGCCCCAGCCAGCTGCGCATGCTTCAAAGCAAGCATGTCGATCTGTGGCTTCCAATGTAGCTTCATGTTTAAAGTTATCCCCAGGTAGGTAAACACTTCATTCTGCTCTAAAAGAACATTATTCATGTAGACTTTGCCCTTAATAGCTTTGTGCGTGTGGAGAACCATGAACGTTGTCTTATCCACATTGACCACCAACTCATGGTCGCAACAGAACTCCTCAAAACAAGACAGGGCCACCTGTAGCCCTGTTTGAGTCTTGGATAGAATCAAGGTGTCGTCCGCGAACATGAGTAGGGGTTTTTACAAGCCCCCCAAGGTTGGAGCATTAGTGAGGCACGTGGAATAGTACTGTACCACCCTATTAATAAATAGAGAAAACAGTGTAGGAGCGAGGACACATCCTTGGCGCACACCCTTTAACACCGGAAATCTATCTGTAACTTCTCCGTGTGTGCCCCATCGGACCTGTGCGTGGTTGGAGTCGTGCAGTTTGACTATCATTGCTAGCAGCTCCAACGGCATCTCCACATCCATAAAAGCTCTCCACATTTTGTTACGAGGTAACCAAGTCGAAGGCAGACTTCAGGTCAATGAAGGCCGCATATAGCGGGCCCCCACCTAGGGACATCACAAATCTAAGCACCTGATCGATCGTGCTGGTGTGGGGGCGAAAACCTGCCTGCATGGGAGATAATATCTTAGATTCCTCTATCCACAGCTGGATGCGACACAGTATCAACCTGGCAACTATTTTCTGAATGGAATCTATAAGGCTAATAGGCTTATAGTTGCCAGGTAGTGCACGGTCCCCCTTTTTATATACCGGTATAATAACTCCACTGAACCAGGTGTCAGGAATGCGCGCACTACTAGCAATGGCGTTAGCAAGATAGGTGATATAAACCACCCAATTGTCCTTATCATGGACAAATAGATCCGCCGGTACGCAGTCAGGGCCTGGGGCCCTTCCTCTCGGAATTAAGGAGAGGACTGTCTCAACCTCAGAATTGGTAAATAAAAGGGTGGGTATCAAGGAAGGGATTTTAAAATCTTCCAAGTTATTAGCGGGGGTCGAGAACTGGGCCATGTAGTACAAGGCCCACTGTTCCGGCGGTACATAATTAATAGGTGTAAAAGGTGTCCCGCCACTCCCCCACTTCACTAGCTGCCAGAATTTTGCCATGCTTTGCTCGTTACTGGCTAAAAGCAAGTCGTGCCAGCGATTATCGTCCCACTCCTTTATAGCTTTAGATTGGGTTGCTTTGTAATTTGCCCTGGCATGTTTAACTTCTCCCATATCTTTGGATCTAATGGCCTAACTTCTCCCATATCTTTGGATCTAATGGCCCTTGTCAGTAAACTATAAGCCTCTCTACAGGTTTTATTGTACCAGGTGGCCATTGGTACCCCTGCCTTTGCCTTCTTTTCACTGGTCTTGATAAAATATGATTTTAGTTTTGAAAACAGGTCTCTATGAACCTGGGGAACGATTTGGTTAATATCCTCCTGTGAGACACAGCTTTGAAGACAGGTTATTGAATGGGCATCCAGGGCCTGCATCGCGTCCAGATCCTCTTCCTTCTCAATAAGCCAAGACCATCTTACTCTCCTCATATCATTTGAGAGCGATACATCTGGTGGTATGTCCTCTATGACATTTTTATGGATATTTAAAAAGCCCGGGACCTTGATTGTCAAAATAAGTGGGTCATGGTCACTTTTTATGCGTTCCTGGACCAGCATGTCAAGAAGGGAGTGCCATGATTCAATATTAAGGAAAATAAAATCAATACGACTACTCCTTATACCATTGTAAAATGTATGCGCGCCCTTCCTGTCCGATCGGGACCTCCCATTCACTGCTCGCACACCCCTTTCCAGGCATAGCCCCTTAAGTTGCAAAGCAGCTTCTGTCCATTTTTTAATTGGGCGCAAATCTAGGGACGGGATATTCCACAGCAAATCCTCATCGGTACTTAAATTACCATCCTCTAGATCAAGCGGTTCGAAGGTGCAATTAAACTCTCCCATTATTAGCAAGTTCCACCCACCCCTCTGCCTATCCAGAAAACTATCAAGGAGGGCGACAGTTTCAGAGCGCCTTCCGCCTGGTTGCCCTCTAGCGTAGATGTTAATTATCAATGTATCTTGAACTTGGTCCATCCGAAGCCGTAGTGCCATAATATCTGGACTATCAATAGGGACGACCTCGACCCTGCAACCCATTTGCTGTCTCAACCAACAAGTGAGACCGCCAATGGGTCTACCTTTCCATCTCCCTTGAGCATGTTTGGAAAAATGTAAAAACCCGGGATGATATACCTCATCAATGGACCAGGTCTCCTGGAATACCAGAATGTCAAACTGTTCAATAAAAGCTGCCCAATCGCAGGATGCGATTTTGGGCAGAAGACCTGCAATATTCCAGGAGCCCACTGTCATAACAGACTTAAGGTGCCCCTGGGATGGGCTTTCTGGTAAGGGATAGGGAGGAGGTACGATCTCAGCCACCTGCTTGTCTGAGCCATAGGGACAATCAAATGAGATGGAACCTGCTAAGTGAGCATTGACCATGATTCCCCACCCCTCCATTCTCTGTTCCACTTGGACGGTGTGGACCCCCCCCCCCCCCGTGCTGGCCAGGGTTTTTACCTAATGCGTCCCGCTCCGTTATATTATCCCGAGTTCTTTGAGGGGAGTCGGGTGGGGTGCAAGTAGGGGGGCAATTACCATAGGCCTCAGAGTCCCTAAATATACCAGTCCCAGATATGTGTATGTACTTTGTGGGCTCTGGAGATCAGCCCTAGGACTTGTCCGCTTCCGCTTAAGGACTTTTTTATGTTCAACTGCCTCTATTTAACTGTCCTGATAGAAAACGACCAGCAGAGGTCAGTAAAATACCAGAATTGCTTTCTGCTGAGGGATTTTCTTTTTTTAATTTTTCTGGCAACTGCTTCTATAACTTTCTTGATAGAATACGACCAGCAGAGGTCAGTAAAATACCAGAATCACTTTAGCATTCTCTAGATTCCAGTCCATAGAAGTTTTCTTCCAAGAGCACCCGTAGACAATAATATTTTGTTCAAATCTTGTATTTTCATTGATATGACCACCGAAGGCCTGCTTTTATATTAAAAACAGAGTTTTAGACTATAACATTTCCCGCTGAAAGGCACATTTCTCTCCATGTGTTCCCATACCTGGCGTGTCACGCAGTTTGGTGCTTACTTTCCCTCAATGTCAAAGAACAGTAGATGTTTCAGCACCCAGGCTAATGTGGTGCATAGCTAAATACATATAAGGTCCCAAAGGCGAGACCGATTGCCTTGCAAATGCTTGTTTTGGTAGGCACTGGGAAATTAAATGATTTACCAAGAATCACAGGATGTGGAGTCGACCCCGTGGCTCAAACCTTGGTTTCCCAGATCCAATGTCGGCAGTCTAGCGTGAGCTACATCCTCTCCCCATTGAACACAACATGTACATTTCTCTGCTGATTTACAACTGTCTCCCACCCTTATCAGGCCTCATCAAAGCTAAGCAAATGTTTAAATGTTTGTGATGCAGGTACTGACCCTGCTTGGCAACATTCAACTTTCCTGTAAGTGGCCCAAATCACCCTCTGTCCGGGACAGTAAGACCTGTACAGGGTCGGTTACGCAAATTGCTCAAGAAGGCATTTTTTCTTCAACAAAATAACATTTTAATGGGCTTTGTACCATTTGTTTTTTCTCTCAGCTCTCTCTACCATTGAGCCTATGAACATGGTAAAACCAGTCACTATTTCTAAATGGGTAAATATAACTTTTGATAGATTTAAAAATGTTGAACAGTTTTCATTAAAAATTCACATATTATGCCATTAGCAGTCACAAACCCCTAGCAGAAATGGTTATTTACTCAGGCAACAATAAGTAACCTATTTTAAAAAGACAAGACAACCCAAAAGTCTAATAGTTCTGGCCTTGGTGAGCTGGTGCAATGGTCAATTAAAATTATATATATATATATATTCACTGAAAAAACCATAGGTTTCACACACGTTATAGTTAGGAATTAGCATTTAAAAAACCTTAGAAATTCAGTGAAAAAACCATAGGTTTCACACATGTTATAGTTAGCTGGACATTTTACTCGTAAAAAACCAATGAAATTGCCCCGTTATAGTTAGTTCAGCTAACTATAACTCGCGCGCCCGCAATGCACTGCTGATGACGTCACATATTACATCACTCATGACATGGTCAGTGACATCACTCATGACATCACTGATGACATCTCAAATGACATCACTGATGACATCACTGATGACATCATCCAGTGAATGTGTGTTTTTCTGAAAATTAAATATGTTTTATATATGTGTATCTCAAGGTCGATGGAAGAATAAATGGGTATATAAGTGTCTAAATGGATGATTTGTTTTTGAAAAATTGATTGTGTTACTAACTGATTAAGTGTATCTCTCACTTTGTGTATAAGTGGCTGCATGGGTTGGTGAGTAGCTACATGGGTGTCTATATAGGTTATTAGTTGTTTTTTTGAGTATCAGTCTGAGTGTCTGTATGGTACGGTGGGGGGTATTACGTAGTGCATAGATGCATGAATGAGTGACTCACTGTTTGTATGTGTTGAAGACAGCATGTGTGCAGGACTGTATGGGTGGATGAGTGTGTGTATGGGTGTGTTAGTGAGTGAATGACTGTCTCAATAGTGTCTTCAGGAGTAACTACATATGTTTTTAACTAGTATATGTGACTATTGGTGTATATATGTGAGTATATGTGAGAGGGAGAGATTGAAAGAGTTCCTGTATGAATAAGTATGTGTTTCTATAAGTGATTGTTTAAAAGACTAAGTATGTGTACGTTTCCGTAGAAGTAAGTATGGTGGTGTGTGTATTACTGTATATGCAAGTAAATGTATGTTTTATTCTTTATTAGCATGAGTGACTATGTGTGTGAGTAACTCTATGGATGAGTGGCATTGTGTAACAGGATGTATAGATGTATGAGTACATATGATGAGTGAGTACATGTATGAGTGACTGTATAGGACTGTTGGTGAATGAGTGGATGTGTATGTGGATCTTAGAATTACTGAAGAGGTTGTTGTAACTGGTATTGGTATGTCCATTGTTTTGAAATTTTTAGTCTCTATTTTTGAATGTGTGTATCAAAGCTTATATTAAGGTGAGAGGAGGTCTGCCACTCTATCACAAGGATGATGTCATCAGTGATGTCATCAGTGATGTCATTTGAGATGTCATCAGTGATGTCATGAGTGATGTCACTGACCATGTCATGAGTGATGTAATATGTGACGTCATCAGCAGTGCATTGCGGGCGCGCGAGTTATAGTTAGCTGAACTAACTATAACGGGGCAATTTCATTGGTTTTTTACGAGTAAAATGTCCAGCTAACTATAACATGTGTGAAACCTATGGTTTTTTCACTGAATTTCTAAGGTTTTTTAAATGCTAATTCCTAACTATAACGTGTGTGAAACCTATGGTTTTTTCAGTGAATTTCTAAGGTTTTTTAAATGCTAATTCCTAACTATAACGTGTGTGAAACCCATGGTTTTTTCAGTGAATTTGCAAGGTTTTTTAAATGCTAATTCCTAACTATAACGTGTGTGAAACCCATGGTTTTTTCAGTGAATTTGCAAGGTTTTTTAAATGCAATTTTTTTTTTTTATTCTTCATTTTTTTCAAACATATTTTTAATTTAATTTTCTTATCTTTTATAAAGACTATGCTTAAATTTTTAAAATCCTTAAATATTTTTTTTATATATATTTTTTAAAATAAACATGTAAAATTTATTTCCAGTTTTTTTTTTTTTTTTTTAATTTTTTTTTATAGTACGCGTACCGTAAGCTCACGGTAAGCGTACGGTTTACGCAACGCCCGTAATCTATCTACGCTGCTTGCGTATAGTTACGTACTTTGCGTAGCCGCGCGTACTGTGCGTGGGACGCGTGCGCGCTTACGCAACACGCGTACGTTACGCGGAAGTGCCGGGGAGTGACTGTTATGCGCATGCGCGCAAGCGCGTGTCTTTTTTACGCGCACGCGTACTTTTTGCCGTAAGCGTACCGTAAGCGTACCGTAAGCGTACGGTAGGTCATGTGATCTTGAAACACAACTTTTGATTGGTTGAAACTACTTTCAGTTCTAGAACTCTCCTACACCACACCCATTCCCCTCATTTCTGCTTGTGATCCCTTGGGAGAAGGAGCTGGTTTGTCTTTGGGATACGATGGCAGAACAGCAGAGCTCTTCTGAGAGTGAGGCTAGCACCAGCAGCACTGTCTTGAGGCAGAGAGCGAGGAAAGTAAAGCCTTCTTATGTTTGGGATTATTTTACTTTTCCAGAAGGCCAGCAAAAGGTGAATGCACCCTTAGTTACTTGCAAGCTGTGTAAGCGTGTACTTTCTAGAGGTAATCCTAACAGGAAGTATTCCTTTGGGAATCACACCATGAAGAGACACCTCCAGGAAGTACACAGAAGGACACATGGTCATCTTTTTGGAGGTAACTCTTCAGAAAGACGAGCCAGTACATCCACAGCAGCTCAGCCTGGACCATCATCTGCAGGGCAGACTCCTTCTTCTGCAGGTCAGGTGAGCCCTTCATCTGTGGGGGGAGAATCTCCTTTTGCTGGCCCTCTGGAAATTAACCCTCGGTTTGCGAGGGTTGAAGTACGGTGCGCCACTTGTCACGATCTAATTACTTATAGGGAGACCAGTGTTTCCCTGGTGAACAGTAAAATAGATCAGCACACTTGTCGTACCGTCTAATATTCCCAATCTTTCTTTCCTCTGTCCCTGCATGAACACAACGGTTCTTTTAAGAGCCAACCTTATCTTTCATCTTTTTTTTTCTTTTTTTTTAAAAACTTTTTTTTTTTTTTTTACCGTACGCGTACGGTAAGCGTACCTTTTTTTTATTTTTTAAAAAAAAACACTAAAAATCATTTATCTCATTACAAAGTCCAAGACGCAATAAATCTCTGCCTATAATTCTTCTATGCACACAGAGTCATGTTTTCACATTAGTGCCAAAACGAAATTTCTTTGCCAATTTGAAAGCACACTTACTGCTCTTTTTTTTTCGGGCCAAGTGAAAATCTCTTTTTACAATTTGAAATCACTTTTACAGACTGACACATTCTGAATCCTTTTTTTTAAAATTTATTTAAATGCACATGTCCAAGCTGTTTTTTTTTCAGACCACCACCGTGTGTATTCTCTGTGACTGCCTACACTCCAGCAGGGGCAACCAGCCTTAGTGATGCTGAATGTATTTGCATTACAGACTTAAACCTGAAAACCCCACTCGCTTCTAATTACTGTGCATGACTATACATGGCAAGCACATGGGTGTGTGCTAAGCCTCTGCTTCTTCCCCCAAAAATTCGCTCCCCCTTTCCATCTACTGCAACTGTGAAATCACCAGAGCAAGATGCAATAAATCTCTGCCTATAATTCTTCTATGCACACAGAGTCATGTTTTCACATTAGTGCCAAAACGAAATTTCTTTGCCAATTTGAAAGCACACTTACTGCTCTTTTTTTTTCGGGCCAAGTGAAAATCTCTTTTTACAATTTGAAATCACTTTTACAGACTGACACATTCTGAAACCTTTTTTTTAAATTTATTTAAATGCACATGTCCAAGCTGTTTTTTTTTCAGACCACCACCGTGTGTATTCTCTGTGACTGCCTACACTCCAGCAGGGGCAACCAGCCTTAGTGATGCTGAATGTATTTGCATTACAGACTTAAACCTGAAAACCCCACTCGCTTCTAATTACTGTGCATGACTATACATGGCAAGCACATGGGTGTGTGCTAAGCCTCTGCTTCTTCCCCCAAAAATTGGCTCCCCCTTTCCATCTACTGCAAATGTGAAATCACCAGAGCAAGACGCAATAAATCTCTGCCTATAATTCTTCTATGCACACAGAGTCATGTTTTCACATTAGTGCCAAAACGAAATTTCTTTGCCAATTTGAAAGCACACTTACTGCTCTTTTTTTTTCGGGCCAAGTGAAAATCTCTTTTTACAATTTGAAATCACTTTTACAGACTGACACATTCTGAAACCTTTTTTTTAAATTTATTTAAATGCACATGTCCAAGCTGTTTTTTTTTCAGACCACCACCGTGTGTATTCTCTGTGACTGCCTACACTCCAGCAGGGGCAACCAGCCTTAGTGATGCTGAATGTATTTGCATTACAGACTTAAACCTGAAAACCCCACTCGCTTCTAATTACTGTGCATGACTATACATGGCAAGCACAAATCACCAGAGCAAGACGCAATAAATCTCTGCCTATAATTCTTCTATGCACACAGAGTCATGTTTTCACATTAGTGCCAAAACGAAATTTCTTTGCCAATTTGAAAGCACACTTACTGCTCTTTTTTTTTCGGGCCAAGTGAAAATCTCTTTTTACAATTTGAAATCACTTTTACAGACTGACACATTCTGAAACCTTTTTTTTAAATTTATTTAAATGCACATGTCCAAGCTGTTTTTTTTTCAGACCACCACCGTGTGTATTCTCTGTGACTGCCTACACTCCAGCAGGGGCAACCAGCCTTAGTGATGCTGAATGTATTTGCATTACAGACTTAAACCTGAAAACCCCACTCGCTTCTAATTACTGTGCATGACTATACATGGCAAGCACATGGGTGTGTGCTAAGCCTCTGCTTCTTCCCCCAAAAATTCGCTCCCCCTTTCCATCTACTGCAACTGTGAAATCACCAGAGCAAGACGCAATAAATCTCTGCCTATAATTCTTCTATGCACACAGAGTCATGTTTTCACATTAGTGCCAAAACGAAATTTCTTTGCCAATTTGAAAGCACACTTACTGCTCTTTTTTTTTCGGGCCAAGTGAAAATCACTTTTACAGACTGACACATTATGAAACCACCATGTGTAACTACAACAAAAACAATTCCCATTTCTATTATTCATTTCTTAAGTTACCACATACATCCCCTCTCAAACTGTAAACTCACCTTTAAAATTAGTTAGTTGTGAAAGAAATGTGACACTCAAACAGCAGATTATCAGAGCCAGGATCTCTGTTCTCTACACCTCTCTCCTCTCAGCAGAACCAGATAATGGCAAACTTTCCCTCTATTTTTCCACACATATACATGTAAGTTTCAAATCTCAGTGCTTCCCCCTTTTTTTCAAATGTAATGACACATTTCTATTGGTTGAAAACCAACCCTTTTCCAAAAGTACCCTGCCCCCAACTTGACTTCTGCCTAGTACCCTTCCCCCAACTTGACTTCTGCCTGCTACCATAGCAACAGCTCATGGAACACTGCTGTGTGCAGTTAGGTCAGAAGTTCGACACACAATGTTTCAATTCCACAGAGCAAGAGTGCTTGACTTTTCAAACCTAACAGCAAATCCATAGTACTGTTCTTTGGTTACACATTTTTTTGTACCAATACAAAACATGCTTCTTTTAATTTTCACATACAGCCTAGTTTTTTTTCTAGAATGGTATGAAACAGCCAATCAGTTCTTTTTGTTTTGTAAAAAATATGTATGCCTCCATTTCCAAACTGTCTTTCTTTTCATATTGCCATTCTACTGAAAGACACCTCCTGAGTGCATCCAGTTCTCCTTTGAAGATGTTCACAGTGTGGATTGTAGGGCACAGCTATGTCTTCTGGAGTGAAAAGTTTGCAGAGAAAACAGATATGGTGAGAGACCTTGCTTTGCCAAATGTAGACATTAAATGGATTGGTCAGAGAGGGTTAAAGTGGCACCAATTGATGCCATTGGTGAAATCCTTCATTCAAATCCAACACCCTGACCTCATAATAGTGCACTGTGGTGGCAATGACCTAGGCACTTTGACTGGGGTAGGTCTGGAAATGCTTATGAAGGACACCTTTGCACAACTGTTTACACTTTTCCCTAAAACTGCCTTTGTGTTTTCCAACATATGCCAAAGGCAAAAATGGAACTGGTCCAATCATTTCTGTCCTCAGATTGACAAAGCAAGAAAGCACGTCAACAAATCTGTTTCTGCTTTCCTCCGTGACTATGGTATGGGTGCCATTTACCACAACAACTTGCGTTACGACATGCAAGACATTTATAGAGGAGATGGTGTGCACTTCAATGATGAAGGGAACAGAGTCTTCCTCTTGAACCTTAGACTCTGCATCGGTACTTACTTGTAGGTACCACTAAAAAAATGACTCCATAAACACAACAGCTCTTTTTAGAGCTCCCTAATTTCTAAACTCTTAAATCTGCTTTTCATTTATTTATTTATTTATTTTTTTACCGTACGCTTACCGTAAGCTTACCGTACGCGTACCCCGTGATTTTTTTTAAAATCAATAAATGTTTTTTTTGTACTTTTCTGTCCTTCTTTAACCCCCTTACAATTGTTAGGGGGTCTGTAACTCTCCTCATTGCCCCCTTTCCTTGTTTTCACTCTTTTGTTTCAGAGTGAAATACACAAAATGGCGGCCGCCGCTTCCTGGTTTCGGCCGATTCGAATGTTTACTAAGATCTAAGAGCCAATCAGAATCGCGCTCGCGCACGCCACCGTACGCTTACCGTAAGCGTACGGTAAGCGTACCGTAAGCGGGCTCAGATATATATATTGATTTAAAGGCTATTTTCTCAGAATCTACTGAACAGATTTACACCAAACCTACAAAAGGCACTTCCTTGACCTAGGGACTACCTCTCTGCCAAATTTTGAGTAATTCTGTTCAGCCGTTCGGGCTGTAGCTCGTTCTAAAGGTCCTATGGAAAAATGCATGGGAAAAACGCGTTTTGGGACCCCCCTTTTATCTCAGCCCCCGCTTGACGGATCCCCCCGAGACTTTCAGGGTAGGAGCGGAGCGTAGCGCCCCACCTATTTTGAGAAATTCGCGAGGATTCGTCGACCGGCGCCAAAGTTATTCAAAATAGAATGTTGAGGTTTTCCTATGGAAACGTGGTCCTAACTATAACTACCTACTGGCGACTGCCAGTAGGTAATATATATATATATATATATATATATATATATATATATATATATATATATATATATATATATATATATATATATATATATATATATATATATATATATATATATATATATACATATATTGTCACTTCTTGGTTGCCCTGCATTAGGAAGCACTCTGAGGCTGTTCGTAGGTCAAAAACCATTTATTGGTACAGGGGTGGCAAAGACATCGAACGCTTGAACAGTTCAGCCCAGTCCAAAAGCCTGACGCGTTTCGAAGTATAAAGAAACTTCTTCCTCAGAGGCAAGGACCTGCTGAAAGTATGCGCCCCGTGAACCAGCTCGTTATATTGCTGAAAGGTCCGCCCTGGATGGGCCACTCCCCTCGATCCAAGCAGGGATGCTGGGTCATGAATATATCCAGACACCCGGCCCTGATTGGCCGCTTGTCACACTGGGAGTGAGGAATGCTGGGCCTTGTGGTCCAAGGATCCCCGCATGATGAGCTGCCGCAATTTTCAGCCCGTTGATGGGCCTCGATGTCTGTATCACTCCTTAAATCCAGCACAGTCTCCCCAAAAAGAGGTCAGATGAATATCCGTCCTCCTGGCCCCCGATGATGGGGTGGTGCATTCCCGACGGCTGGACCCGCCGTCTCTAAATTGTCGCTTCTTGGTTGCCCTGCATTAGGAAGCACTCTGAGGCTGTTCGTAGGTCAAAAACCATTTATTGGTACAGGGGTGGCAAAGACATCGAACGCTTGAACAGTTCAGCCCAGTCCAAAAGCCTGACGCGTTTCGAAGTATAGAGAAACTTCTTCCTCAGAGGCGAGGACCTGCTGAAAGTATGCGCCCCGTGAACCAGCTCGTTATATTGCTGAAAGGTCTGCCCTGGATGGGCCACTCCCCTCGATCCAAGCAGGGATGCTGGGTCATGAATATATCCAGACACCCGGCCCTGATTGGCCGCTTGTCACACTGGGAGTGAGGAATGCTGGGCCTTGTGGTCCACGGATCCCCGCATGATGAGCTGCCGCAATTTTCAGCCCGTTGATGGGCCTCGATGTCTGTATCACTCCTTAAATCCAGCACAGTCTCCCCAAAAAGAGGTCAGATGAATATCCGTCCTCCTGGCCCCCGATGATGGGTGGTGCATTCCCGACGGCTGGACCCGCCGTCTCTAAATTGTCGCTTCTTGGTTGCCCTGCATTAGGAAGCACTCTGAGGCTGTTCGCAGGTCAAAAACCATTTATTGGTACAGGGGTGGCAAAGACATCGAACGCTTGAACAGTTCAGCCCAGTCCAAAAGCCTGACGCGTTTCGAAGTATAAAGAAACTTCTTCCTCAGAGGTGAGGACCTGCTGAAAGTATGCGCCCCGTGAACCAGCTCGTTATATTGCTGAAAGGTCCGCCCTGGATGGGCCACTCCCTTCGATCCAAGCAGGGATGCTGGGTCATGAACATATCCAGACACCCGGCCCTGATTGGCCACTTGTCACACTGGGAGTGAGGAATGCTGGGCCTTGTGGTCCACGGATCCCCGCATGATGAGCTGCCGCAATTTTCAGCCCGTTGATGGGCCAGCATCCCTGCTTGGATCGAGGGGAGTGGCCCATCCAGGGCGGACCTTTCAGCAATGTAACGAGCTGGTTCACGGGGCGCATACTTTCAGCAGGTCCTCGCCTCTGAGGAAGAAGTTTCTTTATACTTAGAAACGCGTCAGGCTTTTGGACTGGGCTGAACTGTTCAAGCGTTCGATGTCTTTGCCACCCCTGTACCAATAAATGGTTTTTCACCTACGAACAGCCTCAGAGTGCTTCCTAATGCAGGGCAACCAAGAAGCGACAATTTAGAGACGGCGGGTCCAGCCGTCGGGAATGCACCACCCCATCATCGGGGGCCAGGAGGACGGATATTCATCTGACCTCTTTTTGGGGAGACTGTGCTGGATTTAAGGAGTGATACAGACATCGAGGCCCATCAACGGGCTGAAAATTGCGGCAGCTCATCATGCGGGGATCTGTGGACCACAAGGCCCAGCATTCCTCACTCCCAGTGTGACAAGCGGCCAATCAGGGCCGGGTGTCTGGATATATTCATGACCCAGCATCCCTGCTTGGATCGAGGGGAGTGGCCCATCCAGGGCGGACCTTTCAGCAATATAACGAGCTGGTTCACGGGCGCATACTTTCAGCAGGTCCTCGCCTCTGAGGAAGAAGTTTCTTTATACTTTGAAACGCGTCAGGCTTTTGGACTGGGCTGAACTGTTCAAGCGTTCGATGTCTTTGCCACCCCTGTACCAATAAATGGTTTTTGACCTACGAACAGCCTCAGAGTGCTTCCTAATGCAGGGCAACCAAGAAGCGACAATTTAGAGACGGCGGGTCCAGCCGTTGGGAATGCACCACCCCATCATCAGGGGCCAGGAGGACGGATATTCATCTGACCTCTTTTTGGGGAGACTGTGCTGGATTTAAGGAGTGATACAGACATCGAGGCTTATCAACGGGCTGAAAATTGCGGCAGCTCATCATGCGGGGATCCGTGGACCACAAGGCCCAGCATTCCTCACTCCCAGTGTGATAAGCGGCCAATCAGGGCCGGGTGTCTGGATATATTCATGACCCAGCATCCCTGCTTGGATCGAGGGGAGTGGCCCATCCAGGGCGGACCTTTCAGCAATATAACGAGCTGGTTCACGGGGCGCATACTTTCAGCAGGTCCTCGCCTCTGAGGAAGAAGTTTCTTTATACTTCAAAACGCGTCAGGCTTTTGGACTGGGCTGAACTGTTCAAGCGTTCGATGTCTTTGCCACCCATGTACAAATAAATGGTTTTTGACCTACGAACAGCCTCAGAGTGCTTCCTAATGCAGGGCAACCAAGAAGCGACAATATATATATATATATATATATATATATATATATATAATCTACGGGCGGTCGCCAGTGGATAGTTATAGTTAGGACCGAGTTTCCATAGGAAATCTAAAAATTCTATTTTGAATAACTTTGGCGCCGGTTGACGAATCCTCACGAAATTTTCAAAACTAATGGGGCGCTCCGTTCAGCTCCTACCCTGAATGTCTCAGGGTGATTCGTCAAGCGGGGGCCGAGAAAAAACGGGGGTCCCAAAACGCGTTTTCCCCATGCATTTTTATATAGGACCTTTAGTCGAAGGTACAGCCCGAACGGCTGAACAGAATTACTTGAAATTTGGCAGAGAGGTAGTCCTCAGGTCAGGGAAGTGCCTTTTGCAGGTCTGGTGTCAATCTGTTCAGTAGTTCCTGAGAAAATAGCATTTAAAAGCATATAAATATCTATAAGCGCGCACCGTGCGCGCACCGCGTGCGCACCGCGCGAGCACCCTAACGTGCGCGAGCGTAATTCTGATTGGTGGTTACATGTTAGTCAACGTTCGAATCGGTCGAAATCAGGAAGTGTCGGCCGCCATTTAGTTTGTTTTCAGTGCGAGAGTGAAAAAGGAAGGTGGCGAATGTGAAAAGGGGGCAGGGTAGAGAGTTCCTGACCCCCTAGCCTTTGTCAGGGGGTCCCTGAGAAAAAATCGCGGGGGTGCGCATTTAAAAAACCGTACAAATTCACTGAAAAAAACATATGTTTCACACACGTTATAGTTAGGAATTAGCATTTAAAAAACCTTGCAAATTCACTTAAAAAACCATAGGTTTCACACATGTTATAGTTAGGTGGATATTTCACTCGTAAAAAAACAATGAAATTCCCCCGTTATAGTTAGTTCAGATAACTATAACTCGCGCGACCGCGACTCTATCACAAGGATGATGTCATCAGTGATGTCATGAGTGATGCCACTGACCATGTCATGAGTGATGTAATATGTGACGTCATGAGCAGTGGATTGCGGGCGCGCGAGTTATAGTTATCTGAACTAACTATAACGGGGGAATTTCATTGTTTTTTTACGAGTGAAATATCCACCTAACTATAACATGTGTGAAACCTATGGTTTTTTAAGTGAATATATATATATATATATATATATATATATATATATATATATATTATCTACTGGCAGTCGCCAGTAGATAGTTATAGTTAGGATCGTGTTTCCATAGGAAATCCGCAACATTCTATTTGGAATAACTTTGGCGCCGATTGACGAATCCTCGCGAAATTTTTAAAATAGGTGGGGCGCTCAGCTCCGCTCCTTCCCTGAAAGTCTCTGGGGGATTCGTCAAGCGGGGGCTGAGAAAAAGGGGGGGTCCCAAAACCCGTTTTCCCCATGCATTTTTCCATAGGACCTTTAGTCCAAGCTACAGCCCGAACGGCTGAACAGAATTACTTGAAATTTGGCAGAGAGGTAGTCCTCAGGTCAGGAATGTGCCTTTTGCAGGTCTGGTGTAAATCTGTTCAGTATTTCCTGAGAAAATAGCATTTAAAAGCATATATATATCTATAAGCGCGCACCGTGCGCATACGGTAAAACTTACCGTACGCGCACGCTGCCGTGCGCGAGCGCGATTCTGATTGGTTGTTAGATCTTAGTAAACATTCGAATCGGTCGAAACCAGGAAGTGTCGGCCGCCATTTTGTCTCTCGCAGTCTGAGGGGGTGAGAAACAAAGGTGGAGAACGTGAAAAGGGGGCAGGGTGGACAGTTCCTGACCCCCTAGCCTTTGTCAGTGGGTCCCAGAAGGACCCCCAAGGGCCAAAATTTCCTTGAATTTTTTTGCAAAAAATTGCGGAGTACGCGTAGCGTGCGCGTACGGTAGAAAAGGAAAAATTCCGCAAACCGTGTAACATGGGCGCGCGGTGCGCGAAGCGCACTGTGCGCGTATGGTACACGCACGGTGAAAAACCTTAAAAAAAATATATATATATAACTTAGCATTTAAAAAACCGTACAAATTCACTGAAAAAACCATAGGTTTCACACACGTTATAGTTAGGAATTAGCATTTAAAAAACCTTGCAAATTCACTTAAAAAAACCATAGGTTTCACACATGTCATAGTTAGCTGGACATTTCACTCGTGAAAAACCATTGAAATTCCCCCGTTATAGTTAGTGCAGGCAACTCTAACTCACGCGACCGCAATCCTCTGCTGATGACGTCAGATATTACATCACTGATGACATATTTGTAATATATGTATAGCTAAAAATTAATGTAAGAAGACATGGGTAAATAAGTGTCTAAATACAGTGATGTAATATCTGACGTCATCAGCAGAGGATTGCGTTCGCGTGAGTTATAGTTGCCTGCACTAACTATAACGGGGGAATATCAATGGTTTTTCACGAGTGAAATGTCCAGCTAACTATGACATGTGTGAAACCTCTGGTTTTTTAAGTGAATATATATATATATATATATATTCACTGAAAAAACCATAGGTTTCAGGGGTGTTATAGTTAGCTGGACTTTTCACTTGTACAAAACCATTGAAATTCCCCCGTTATAGTTAGTTCAGCTAACTATACCTCGCGCGCCCGCAATGCACTGCTGATGACATCACATATTACATCGCTCATGACATGGTCAGTGACATCACTCATGACATCACTGATGACCTCTCAAATGACATCACTGATGACATCACTGATGACATCATACAGTGAATGTGTGTTTTTCTGAAAATTAAATATGTTTTATATATGTATATCTCAAGGTCGATGGAAGAATAAATGGGTATATAAGTGTCTAAATGGATGATTTGTTTTTGAAAAATTGATTGTGTAACTGACTGATTAAGTGTATCATAGTGAATACATGGCTTAGTGAGTAATGTTTAAATATGTAAATATCTGTATCAGTCTCTCACTTTGTGTATAAGTGGCTGCATGGGTTGGTGAGTAGCTACATGGGTGTCTATATAGGTTATTAGTTGGTTTTTTGAGTATCAGTCTGAGTGTCTGCATGGTTCGGTGGGGGGTATTACGTAGTGCATAGGTGCATGAATGAGTGACTCACTGTATGTGTTGAAGACAGCATGTGTGCAGGACTGTATGGGTGGATGAGTGTGTGTATGGGTGTGTTAGTGAGTGAATGACTGTCTCAATAGTGTCTTTATGAGTAACTACATATGTTTTAAACTAGTTTATGTGACTATTGGTGTATATAAGTGAGTATATGTGAGAGTGAGAGATTGAAAGAGTTCCTGTATGAATAAGTATGTGTTTCTATAAGTGATTGTTTAAAAGACTAAGTATGTGTAAGTTTCCCTAGAAGTAAGTCTGGTGGTGTGTGTATAACTGTATATGCAAGTAAATGTATGTTTGATTCTTTATTAGCATGAGTGACTATGTCTGTGAGTAACTCTATGGATGAGTGGCATTGTGTAACAGGATGTATAGGTGTATGAGTACATATGATGAGTGAGTACATGTATGAGTGACTGTATAGGACTGTTGGTGAATGAGTGTATGTGGATCTTAGAATTACTGAAGAGGTTGTTGTAACTGGTATTGGTATGTCCATTCTTTTGAAAATGTTAGTCTCTATTTTTGAATGTGTGTATCAAAGGTTATATTAGGGTGAGAGGAGGTCTGCCACTTTATCACAAGGATGATGTCATCAGTGATGTAATCAGTGATGTCATTTGAGATGTCATCAGTGATGTCATGAGTGATGTCACTGACCATGTCATGAGTGATGTAATATGTGACGTCATCAGCGGTGCAAGACCCCGACCGACCCGCCAGACGTACTCCGCCGCCACCCTCTTCGCTCTCAACACCGGCCGACTACCGGAATGCCATCAAGCCACTCCAAGACATACCCACGGACCTTTCAGCTGCCACGCCTGCAAATTCACCTGCATCCGGACCAGCCCCGCACCAGCACCCGCCAAGTCGAACACCAGCAGCACCCACCTCAAGTGCATCCTGCTCAACACCCGCTCCGTCCACAGACACGCCATCGAACTCTGGAACCTTCTAGACACCACAGCCCCTGACGTTGCCTTCCTCACGGAGACCTGGATGAACGCCTCTTCAGCTCCCGACATCGCCATCGCTATCCCAGAGGGCTACAAGATCGTCCGGAGGGACCGAAACGCCAACCAGATGGGAGGAGGCATCGCCATCATCCACAGGAACACCATCCGTGTCACGACCAGCACCGACAACACCCTGACCAGCGCCGAACACCTGCATTTCCAGATCCACACCAACCCGAACACCACCCTCAGAGGCACCCTGATCTACCGACCCCCTGGACCACGCACGCAATTCAGCGAGGACATCGCCGACTTCGTCAGCCCGCATGCCCTCCCCTCCGCTGACTACATCCTCCTCGGAGACCTCAACTTCCATCTGGAGAACAACAACGACCACAACACCAGCACCCTGCTCGACAACCTCGCCAACCTGGGACTCAAGCAACTGGTGCCCACCCCCACCCACCTCGCCGGACACACACTCGACGCCGTCTTCTCATCCAGCACAGACATCGACTTCAGCCACGCCACAGAGCTTCAATGGACGGACCACAGCTGCGTCCACTTCACCTTCAAGAGAACGACGACCCACCAACACCAGCAACACACCGCCCGCAGAAGCTGGAACAAGATCACAGCAGACCAGCTCGCCACCTCCCTGAGCCAACACCCTCCGGCCAGCTCAGCGAACCCCAGCCAGGCCGCCGATAACATCACGAAGTGGATCAGCAACTGCGCGGACGAACTCGCCCCGCTGAGGACCCCGCCTAGCAGACCCGGCAGCAAGAAGGCCCCATGGTTCACCGACGAACTCAAGAGCTCCAAGAAGAACTGCCGAGCCCTCGAGAAAGTCTGGAAAAGGAATCCGACACCGGACAACAGGACCTCCTACAAACTTGCCACCCGGAAACACCACCAGCTGATCCGCGCCGCCAAGAGAACAGCATTCAAGGACCGGTTGGACAACAACGCACACAACAGCAAGGAACTCTTCAACATCGTGAAAGAGCTTTCCAACCCCAACGCAGGAAACAACGACATCACCCCATCGCAAGACCTCTGCAACTCCCTCGCCTCCTACTTCCACAACAAGATCACAGACATACACAGCAGCTTCAACAACCAGCCAACGCACACCACGACCGACCAGCCACCCCCCCCCACCACCACCCTCCACGCCTGGACCCCGATCAGCACCGAAGACACCATCCGCACGATGAACTCAATCCACTCCGGATCACCAACCGACCCCTGCCCTCACCACATCTTCAACAAGGCCGACGCTGTCATCGCACCCCACCTGCGAGACATCATCAACACTTCCTTCGACACCGCCATCTTCCCCGAGAGCTGGAAACACGCCGAACTCAGCGCTCTACTCAAGAAACCAACAGCGGACCCCACCGACCTCAAGAATTACCGCCCCATCTCGCTTCTCCCGTTTCCAGCCAAGGTCATCGAGAAGACCGTCAACAAGCAGATGGCCGCCTTCCTCGAGACGAACGGATCCCTCGACCCCTCACAGTCCGGCTTCCGAGCCAAACACAGCACCGAGACCGCCCTCATCGCCGCCACCGATGACATCCGAGCCCTGATGGACAATGGAGAAACAGCGGCCCTCATCCTCCTAGACCTCTCCGCGGCATTCGACACGGTCTGCCACCGCACCCTGGTACGGCGCCTCAGCAACATCGGAATCCAGGACAAGGCGCTGGAATGGATCATCTCCTTCCTCGACGGAAGAACACAGCGAGTCCGCCTACCACCGTACAAGTCAGAGGCCTCCGAAGTCATCTGCGGCGTCCCCCAAGGATCATCCCTGAGCCCCACCCTCTTCAACGTCTACATGAGCCCCCTCGCGGCCATCGTACGCAAACACCACCTCAGCATCATCTCCTACGCCGACGACACCCAGCTGATCCTCTCCCTGACCAACAACCCCGCCGCCGCCAGAGCCAACCTACACGAAGGGATGAAAGAGGTAGCCGAGTGGATGACGACCAGCCGCCTGAAACTGAACTCGGACAAGACGGAGGTCCTCATCCTGGGCTCCTCTCCCTCCGCCTGGGACGACTCCTGGTGGCCTCCCGCCCTGGGCACCGCACCCAAACCGACAGACCATGCACGAAACCTGGGCTTCATCTTGGACTCCTCCCTCTCCATGACCAGGCAAGTCAGCAGCGTCTCCTCGGCGTGCTTCAACATCCTACGCATGCTACGGAAGATCTTCTGGTGGATCCCCACTGAGACCAGGAAGACCGTCACCCAGGCCCTCGTCACCAGCCGACTGGACTACGGCAACGCCCTCTACGCCGGGACCACCGCCAAGCTCCAGAAGAGACTCCAGCGGATCCAAAACGCCTCAGCCAGACTCATCCTCGACATCCCACGATCCAGCCACATCTCCGGACATCTGAGAGACCTTCACTGGCTCCCCATCAACAAGAGAATCACCTTCCGCCTCCTCACCCACGCACACAAAGCCCTACACGACCAAGGCCCGAGCTACCTCAACAGCCGAGTCAACTTCTACGCTCCCAAACGCCACCTCCGATCAGCCAACCACGCCCTCGCCGCCGTCCCCCGCATCCGAAGAGCGACTACAGGAGGAAGGTCCTTCTCCTACCTGGCCGCCAAGACCTGGAACTGCCTCCCGTCCGACCTGCGCCTGACCCAAGACCACCTCTCCTTCAGGAAGAAGCTGAAGACCTGGCTGTTCGAGCAGTAGCGGCACCCCCCCCCCCCCCAGCGCCTTGAGACCCTATGGGTATGTAGCGCGCTTTATAAGTGTCACTGATTGATTGATTGATTGCGGGAGCGCGAGTTATAGTTAGCTGAACTAACTATAACGGGGGAATTTCAAGGGTTTTGTACAAGTGAAAAGTCCAGCTAACTATAACACCCCTGAAACCTATGGTTTTTTCAGTGAATTTCTGAGGTTTCTTAAATGCTAATTCCTAACTATAACGTGCCTGAAACCTATGGTTTTTTCTGTGAATATATATATACATATGCAGTTGCCTGTAGGTAGTTATAGTTAGGACCTATTTTCCATAGGAAATCCACAGCATTCTATTTGGAATAACGTTGGCGCCGATTGAGGAATCTTCGCGAAATTTTTCAAACTTTTGGCCAGCTCCGGTCCGCTCCTATCCTGAAGATTTCACGGTGATTCGTCAAGCGGGGGCCGAGAAAAAAGGGGGGTCCCAAAATGCGTTTTCCCATTGGACCTGTTGACGCAGCTACAGCCCGAACTGCTGAACGGAATTACACCATATTTGGCAAAGGGGTAGTCCTCACTTCAGACTCGTGCCTTTTGCTTAAATTGTGTAAATTCGTTCAGTAGTTCCTGAGAATATTAGAGTTAAAAAGATAGATATATCTGGGCGGAGCCTAACCACACATCTCATCGTGAGATCTGATTGGCTGTCAGTACTTCATCCAAGAAGTGTTGTCAGCCCTCTTGGGACCAATATACATGATAGTACCTCATTAAAAAGCATTGCAGTTAATAGAAGGTTTTACGAATTTAGTTACATTATAAATCATTTGTTGATGGTACCATACTCATTTTAGGAATAGTGGTGTGTTCTAAGGTGATTTTACCATGTGAAAAAGCTTTCTGCTGTGATATCATGAATCATGTTTGAGAGAAAACTATTTTCTCATGCTTTTCCCACAGAGGTTTGGAAGGTGATCTATAAGCTAAACTGAGACCATATTTTCTGTAAATTCACATTATCTTTCTCAGTCATGTGAGAATGAAGTCTGACATTCTCAGTAAAACATGTACATCCAACAAGGGCAGAGACTGTCAGTTGATTCCTTTGTGTTCTACTGCAGCTTCCCAGAGTGTACTAAAGAACAACTAGAGCGCTAACAGTCCTACTTATGACATATGTATTGCACACCTGAAGCCATCTTGATTGGAATAAAGTGGTAACACTTAAAACATTTATTTTACAAAGGAACAAAATGAGGGGGTTCATTTTGCCATAGAAATTATGATTAGTGCTGAAGAAAGAAAAATTAGGGCACAGTTTGAGTGACTTCTCAAATCCTCTTCTATTTCATTAAAAAATTCTGATATGCAGACTGAAACATGCAGTTTTAATATCAGCAGCAGACTTCCGTTGTGAGCAGTAGCTTTACTACAGTGATCTAATGAGCAACTAGAGTGCTAACATTCAGAATTTATGGCAAATGTGTGACATATCTGAATACCTTCTTGATGGAATCAAAGTAAAAAACTGAAAGCCTTTCCTACTGAGGAGACTGCAGTAAATGAGGAAATTAGGAAACTTCATAACAAATAAATCTCCCAAGATGGCCACCAGAGACAAAAGAACCCAAATGCAGCACAAATATCACCCAGATGTAGCCCACATGTAGCCCAATGACAGAAGTGTGCAAAACACTTATTTTTTGTGTATTTGCAGTTTTATATAGTGCAGACTTGTCAGGTATTGGAGTGCTTTACATGAGCATTGGTTACATCACACAAGATCAAATTCATTTTGGTTGTAGACATGGGGAGATTACGTGGTTTGACCAGAATCACAGAATGTTGAGCTGAAGCAGAAACTCCAACCTGGTTCCCCAGTTGGAAAGTCTGGAAGTAACACCACATCCTCTCCCCTAAGTGCAACATTTAATCAAGTGGTCAACTGGATAAAAAAACATAAAGATTACAAATAATTTAAAAGTTTTTTGTCGCTATTTGAAAACTCAGAAAATATGTCCTCATTTTAGTTTTTTAGAGCACTAACCATAATTTTGATGCGAATTAGACCCTCTCATATATGTAATTTCTAAAGGAAATGCTCTAGGTATTACAGTTTTGATTACATCAAAATGACGTCAGGCGTTCCACACTTTTGTAATAAATATAGAATGTTAGCAATCTAGTTGTTCATTGGGATACTGTTGAGAGACAGAGGCCAGGAGCACGGACTCTGAAAATTTGAGGCAGGTAGGAGAGTGCAGAGGCAACAATTTGACCACACTGGGCAGGCAGGAAGGGCAGTGGCAGCACAACAGACTATAGAGGGCAGTGGAAAAGGGGGCAGGGGCAATAAACCAACAATACAGGACTGGCAAGAGAGGCTGTGGCAATATAATAGACCATTGTGGGCAGAAGGAAGAGGCAGTGGTAGTACAACCATTTTTTTATAAAACCGTTTTTATTGCAGAACAATAATAGCAGCAGCATACATTCTTACTTTGCCAGCATCGCTGTTAACAATGCCACATGCCCCGTGGCCATTTGGCTAGTCGTACACAGCTCATGAGCCCACATCCCGGAGGCCAGGCAGCGATGTTCAGGGTATCATTATACTGGACTGTATGTTGAACTTTACTTTGTTGCTAACACAGTAAGGTGGCTACGTTCCGCTTTAGAGTTTTCCTCCTCCCCGTCCCCCGCCCCCCCAACACTGCCCCTCCCCCATCCCAGTCTCCATCCCCCTCCCTCCCCCCCCGCTGCCCGTGCCCACGCCCGCGACTGCGACTGTTCCCGGCCCTCACATCTAGTCTGGGGTACAATTCAGAAGTATATAACTATTCACTGTGTTTGTGTGGTTGGAATGCTTCGGGGGGCCCCGTTGGGCTCGGACGGCGGCCCGTCCTCCTCCAGCATACTATTACGCAGGGCTTGTACCAATCCCTCCCATGCCGCTGCCGCCTCCAGTGCCCTATCATCAGCCTTGCGGGTCGCTAGTTGATATCGAAGCGTGCTTTCACTTGCCGCCCATTTCTGTAGCTCCTTGGCCCACCTCCCGTGTGTGGGGCCCGTTTTTGACTTCCAGAGTCTCGTCACCTCCCTTTTAGCTAATAGGAGACCCATGTCGATAAATCGGATTGTATTTTTGTTTTTGGGTGTGTGAGGAAACCAGTGTAGGACACAGACCGCCTTGGTGTACTGTAAGTCCCTGTCCGTCACCTCAGTCAGCGTCAGTGGTAGTACAACCATACATGCCAACAGACCCGTTTCAGCCAGGAAACGGCCAATGTTTTTAGGCTCAAATGGGCTTCATTTGATCTGTCTCCAGTCTACAATCTCCTCTTTTTCAATGTAACTCAAAGGGGAAAATCAATACCCCAGTTTTTTTCAAAATCTCCCTCTTACCAAGTTCAAAATGTTCGCAAGTATGGTACATTGGATCATGGTAGGCAGGAGGAATTGGGGTAGGAACATGGACTCGGATATCAGAGGACAGGAGGGACATGGAGAAGTGCACCAAACTGACCCTACAGGGCAGGTATCATTGTTTGCAGCAGCACAATACACCACACAGAGCATGCGGGACAAGAGTGCAGCACAACAATCCATAGAAAGCAATAGGGAGGGGACAGGACCATGCACATGGACAACAGAGAACAGAGGGGAAAGAGGCAATGGTAGCTAGCTGACCATAATTTACAGACAGGAGAGAAAGCTGCAGCATAACAGACCAGAAAGGGCAGGAGGGATGGATCAGGGGCATCACAATGGAACAGACAAGCCAGGAGGGAGGGATAGGGGTCTGCACATGGAAACAGAGGGCTGGGGGCAAGGGGACAGTGCAGGAGCAGCAAGATGACCATGGAGGTCAGGCAGGATGGGCACTAGAAAAAAGACACACCATGGAGAGCAACAGTGAGACTATGATGGCATACACACAGACCATGGAGGGAAGGTGGGAGGGGGTCGATAAATCGGCTTGTATTTTTGTTTTTGGGTGTGTGAGGAAACCAGTGTAGGACACAGACCGCCTTGGTGTACTGTAAGTCCCTGTCCGTCACCTCAGTCAGCGTCAGTGGTAGTACAACCATACATGCCAACAGACCCGTTTCAGCCAGGAAACGGCCAATGTTTTTAGGCTCAAATGGGCTTCATTTGATCTGTGTCCTGTCTACAATCTCCTCTTTTTCAATGTAACTCAAAGGGGAAAATCAATACCCCAGTTTTTTTCAAAATCTCCCTCTTACCAAGTTCAAAATGTTCGCAAGTATGGTACATTGGATCATGGTAGGCAGGAGGAATTGGGGTAGGAACATGGACTCGGATATCAGAGGACAGGAGGGACATGGAGAAGTGCACCAAACTGACCCTACAGGGCAGGTATCATTGTTTGCAGCAGCACAATACACCACACAGGGCATGCGGGACAGGAGTGCAGCACAACAATCCATAGAAAGCAATAGGGAGGGGACAGGACCATGCACATGGACAACAGAGAACAGAGGGGAAAGAGGCAATGGTAGCTAGCTGACCATAATTTACAGACAGGAGAGAAAGCTGCAGCATAACAGACCAGAAAGGGCAGGAGGGATGGATCAGGGGCATCACAATGGAACAGACAAGCCAGGAGGGAGGGATAGGGGTCTGCACATGGAAACAGAGGGCTGGGGGCAAGGGGACAGTGCAGGAGCAGCAAGATGACCATGGAGGTCAGGCAGGATGGGCACTAGAAAAAAGACACACCATGGAGAGCAACAGTGAGACTATGATGGCATACACACAGACCATGGAGGGAAGGTGGGAGGTGGTCAGGGGCAGCTAGCTGACCACACAGGGAAGGTGGGAGGGGCCATGGCAGCACAGAAGACCATGCATGGCAAGCGGGAGGGTTAGTGGCAGCACAATGGCTATGATGGGCAAGAAGGAGGGTGCAGGGGCATGCACAAAGGACCATGGAGGATAGAAGGGAGGGTCAGGACCTGGGCACAGACAAGAGAGTTCAGGGGAAGGGGCCTCACAACAGACCGCGTGTGGCAGGCAGGAGGAGCAGTTGCAGCACAACAGACCAGGGAGGGCAGAAGAGTGTGGCAGTAAAATGGACCATGGAGGACAGGAGGAAGGGGATAGGGACATGGCGTATGGACAGGCAGGGTGGAGGTGGCAGGGACAGGTTACAGTCATCTGACAATGCTAGGCAAGTGGGAGGGGAGTGGCAGCTCAACAGAACACTCAGAGTAGATAGGAGTGGCAGGTCCATGGAACATGGTGGGCAAAAATGATGGAGCAGGGGCATGCACAAAGACATCAAAGGGCAGGGGGAAGGAGAATAGGGGCAGCAAGCTAAGCATAGAGGCTAAGCAGGAGGTCAATGATGGGCCATAGAATTGGGCAATGGAGGGCAGGAGGAGTGGACTGGTACATCATGCTAAATGGAGGGCAGTGGCAGCACATCAGACCATGCATGGCAGGAGGGAGGAGGCTAGTCCATGGATTCAGTCAACTGAGGATAGGGAGGAGGTGGATGGGGCAGCAAGCTAACTGTTCAGAGAAGGTGGGTATTAGGAACACTATTGTTTTTAAAATGTGTGTCTGTGCAAACTGCTTAAAATATGAACAAGTATGCAGCATAATCTCACTTTTATTCAGGAAGAAGAGGACGATTGTGACTGTGACTCCGGGCTCACTTGGCAGAAACACCTCCTGACGTTCCACCCCATCGTAAAATGTAATGCCCGTGAAAAGGGTAGGTGGACGCAGTGTTATTTAGAACATAGTCCTGAGAGCACGATTGAAAATGAAAACTAGATATAGTATATGGTATAAACTATGCACCAAAAAGTGTGATATAAGATGAACCGGGGTGAGAAATATAATATGCAATACATTGTGCGCCATGACAGATTCATTGGAGAGCGCGAGATAGCACAGGCACTAGCGCATGCTATGCGATATGCGCCTTGGAGTGTAATATGCACAGGGCAGTGTTGTGTAACCTAACTAGTCTCTAAAGTTGTAATATAAAATATGTGCTGGGGAGTGTAACGTTGCATATGCACTGTGACAAAGATATGGATCCCAGATTGTAATATGTATGGCATAGCGCTGTGCGTTATAACATAGGCCTCGAGGAAGGCACGTTAGATTGGGCAATATAACCCGTGCGAAGGCAAGTGTGGCATGACATATTCACGGGGTGGTGTTACAATGCACATGGGCTAGAGAGTATCATAGCATACGCACTAGCTGGTGGAATACAACACAGAGGTGTGTGGCACTCGGCGGGCACTGGTGGGTGTAACACAGCATTGGGCTCAGCCAGGAGCATGCTGTGACTCTCAAGTGAGGGTTATCTCCTTTCCAGAGAGTAAAATAAAAAGTATTACACATCCGGCGGTGGATGTGTGTTTTATTAACTGTGAGGGGGGTCTCTTGCATAGTTTGGTTGAATTTTTGTCGAATCCCCTTTGAATGGCTTGGTGTGCGTGTGTATTAAATGCGCCCGTCAATAGCTACCCATGTTTGTATAAATAAACAAAAAGGGTGTCTACTTGGAGAGTACCCACCAGCGGGCGCGCCGGGATTAGGCACGGTAGGGCGTCAGGCACATCAGAGCTTCACTAGCGGTGTAAATACATTCCACGTGGATTCATTGTATGCATAGTCGCCTTTTAACGAATATCACGCACATTTTCATGGTGATAGGTACATACGGTTTGTCCAGCATGTCCTAGGTGTTTCTATAAATATATATTTTTTTAAAATAATAAAAAAAACAAAGGCCGGCCCCGGGGGATGGGGTCCCTGGGGCCATAAGTGGCCTGAGGAGGGGGGCAACGCAGCCCCCCTCCTAAAGAATAAAAAAAAAAAGGCCATGACCCGGGGGTTAGGGTCCCCGGGGCCGATTAAGGCCTTGGGAAGGGGGCCACACGGCCCCCTTCCAAATGTATTTTTTCAACAAAAAAAATTAGGGTGCAGGTCCTGGGGGATGGTGTCCCCAGGGCCAAAAAATTAGAAAAAGAAGGAGGGGCACACAGCCCTCCTTCTTAAAAAAATAAAATAAATAAAAGACAGGCATCGCGCCGGAGGCCACGCCCCCTCCTTGCAGCACTCTGAAAACGCGCCCCCTGGCCAGTTGTAAGTTGGGGAATTAATTCCCCTTCAATACTGAGGGTCCCTGAGGGCCAACTAGCCCAGCAGGTATCTCCAGTATGTGCCAGGGAGCTGCGTTGCAGACAGGTGTTCTGAGGCCACGCCCCTTTTTACACCTCTATGCAACACAGCTCTGTGGCGCTTACTGGAGGTACCTAGTGGGCTAGTTTGACCCTAGGGACCTTTAAGATTCAAGGGGACTTAATCTCTCAACTTAGAACGGCCACAGGGCGCGTTTACACAGTGGTGGAGGGAGGGGACGGGGCCTGAGGTGACGTGTGCAAACACGCCATGTGGCGCGTTTTAAGTTGGGGAAATAATTACCTTTCAATCATGAGGGACCCTGGGGGCCCACTAGCCCACCAGGTGCTTCCAGTAAGCGCCACTGCGCTGCATTGCAGAGAAGTGGTCTAGGCCGTGCCCCTTTTTACATCTCTCTGCAACGCAGCTCTGTGGCACTTACTGGAGGCACCTAGTGGGCTAGTTGGACCCTAGGGACCCTCAGGATTCAAATTAACTTAATCTCCCAACTAAAAGCGGCCACAGGGCGTGTTTACACAGTGGTGAAGGGAGGGGACGGGCCTGAGTTAACGTGTGCAAACATGCCCTGTGGCTCGTTTTAAGTTGGGGAAATAATTCCCCTTCAATCCTGAGGGACCCTGGGGGCCAAGTAGCCCACCAGGTGCTTCCAGTAAGCGCCACTGCGCTGCGTTGCAGAGAGGTGGTGCAGGCTGTGCCCCTTTTTACACCTCTCTGCAATGGCGCTTACTGGACGTACCTAGTGGGCTCTTTTGCCCCTAGGCACCCTCAGGATTCAAGGGGACTTAATCTCCCAACTTAAAACGGCCACAGGGCATGTTTACACAGTGGGGAAAGGAGGAGACGGGGCCTGAGGTGACGTGTGCAAACACGCCCTGTGGCGTGTTTTAAGAGGTAGTTTTAATCCCCTGCCCTATTAATATACCAGGGGCTTACAGAGAAGGTCGTGCTAATCACAGGGGGACACCAACGCATAGTGTTCCCTAGTGTATGTAGGTGTTTTCACTGTATTCTGAGTGTCTTTTAACATAGATTTGGCTCTAGGACTGGTTAGTCAGACTCAGTTACCACCAGTATCCGTCTGAAAAAGTTGAGGGTACAGGATGATTTTGCAACAAGGCTTCTTTCTGCTCTTCTGTTTGTTCTTTCTGCACGTTATCCTTCTTCCTGCACTTTTCTTCATCTTTGAGGACTTCTGTTGCTTCTTTCTGCATTTCTTTTTTTTCTTTCTGTGCGTCTTTTCTTCTTTCTTCACATGTCCTGTCTCTGTAGGCATAGTTAGAAATTAACATTTAAAAAACCTTTTAAATTCACTGAAAAAAACATAGGTTTCAGGCACGTTATAGTTAGGAATTAGCATTTAAAAAACCTTAGAAATTCACTGAAAAGACCATAGGTTTCAGGGGCGTTATAGTTAGCTGGACTTTTCACTCGTACAAAACCATTGAAATTCCCCCGTTATAGTTAGTTCAGCTAACTATAACTCGCGCGCCCGCAATACACTGCTGTTGACTTCACATATTACATCACTCATGACATGGTCAGTGACATCACTCATGACATCACTGATAACATCTCAAATGACATCACTGATGACATCATCCTTGTGATAGAGTGGCAGACCTCCTCTCCCCTAATATAACCTTTGATACACACATTCATATAGAAACTAAAATTTTCAAATCAATGGACATACCAATTCCAGTTACAACAACCTATTCAGTAATTCTAAGATCCACATACACATCCACTCATTCACCAACAGTCCTATACAGTCACTCATACATGTACTCACTCATCATATGTACTCATACACCTATACATCCTGTTACACAATGCCACTCATCCATAGAGTTACTCACACACATAGTCACTCATGCTAATAAAGAATCAAACATCCATTTACTTGCATATACAGTTATACACACACCACCACACTTACTTCTACTGAAACTTACACACACTCAGTCTTTTAAACAATCACTTATAGAAACACATACTTATTCATACAGGAACTCTTCCAATCTCTCACTCTCACATATACTTACTTATATACACCAATAGTCACATATACTAGTTTAAAACGTATGTAGTTACTCATAAAGACACTATTGAGACAGTCATTCACTCACAAACGGACCCATGCACACACTCATCCACCCATACAGTCCTGCACACATGCTGTCTTCAACACATACAAACAGTGAGTCACTCATGTATGCACCTATGCACTACGTAATACCCCCCACCGAACCATACAGACACTCAGACACTCATATTGATACTCAAAAAACCAACTAATAACCTATGTAGACACTCATGTAGCTACTCACCAACCCATGCAGCCACTTATACACAAAGTGAGAGACTGATACAGATATTTACATATTTAAACATTACTCACTAAGCCATGTATTCACTAAGATACACTTAATCAGTCAGTTATACAATACATTTTTCAAAAACAAATCATCCATTTAGACACTTTTATACCCATTTATTCTTCCATCGACCTTGAGATATACATATATAAAACATATGTAATTTTCAGAAAAACACACATTCACTGGATGATGTCATCAGTGATGTCATTTGAGATGTCATCAGTGATGTCATGAGTGATGTCACTGACCATGTCATGAGTGATGTAATATGTGACGTCATCAGCAGTGCATTGCGGGTGCGCAAGTTATAGTTAGCTGAACTAACTATAACGTGGGAACTTCAATGGTTTTGTACGAGTGAAAAGTCCAGCTAACTATAACGCCCATGAAACCTATGGTTTTTTCAATGAATATATATATATATATTTATGTATATCATGAAAATGCAATTACATGAGTTAGAAAAATAAACAGAATAAAAGAGACACCACTCAAGCATGGCACCCAAATGATTCCCAAAAAAATAAAAAAAAATAATCATTGCACATAATTCTAAATAAACGGTAGCAGTATTTCCTAGCATGTGTACATAGTACAGATGTGGAGACCCTTTTTAGTTGTGTACATAATGGGAACATATGATTCGTATTTGCACAAATAAAGAGACTGTTGGGTTTGAATTGCAGCAACCCGAATACCTACTTTAAACATACAAGGTTTAAAAAATCAAGATTCTTTTGAAGTAGATGTGCACATGTGAACAGGCGAAATTATGTCATTCACATTGCAGGAGAGCTAGTGGTTGCAATTGGCTGACGCACTGCCCTTTGCTGAATTCTGTGATGGGTGAAAATAACACAAATGACAGCGAAATAGACTAAATGATTAAGAGGTATGACTCAAAGTATGTTATGCGATGTAAAGCTTACTTATACAGCACCAGTACACTGATGCTTCTTGGTACTATAATAACCTAACCGTAGTGACAGTGGTAGGGTCAGTTTAAGAATAAGCATGTTTTCAAGGGTAATAAGTGAGGATTTCAAATTAATGGATAAGGGTAGAGATTATTCATACTGTCTTTAACTGAGAAGGCACTGCTGCCCAAGGTGACAGTTTGGGGGGACTTAAGAAGAAACTTATCATTCGACCTTCAACTCAGTGGGTGCTTGTCCCAGCATTATTTACAAGCAATAAAATGTGGGAAGGGTTGAAAAACAGCTCTATCCACTATTAACTTAATAACATTTTTTTTATGGACCAGAAGCCTCTGTAATTGTTTTAGAAAAGGTGAAATATTTTGGTATTTTGGAACCTTTCATATCAAACGGGCAGCCGCATTGTTTCAGTGATTGCTCACCAGCTGAATGGAGTCACATTGTCATTATCAAGGCGGGTCTGAACATATGCTTTGATCAGAGGAATCCATTATATGCAACTGGCAGAGTATCTCATGTAGTTTTCAAATGGAAAAAAAGAGGCTTGAAATCTTGGAAGCATGAGGGCCAAACAAAAGTTAGCACCAGGATAGGTTTCCAAATAATAGATTGCTTTGTAGAAGTAGGGCAGGAGTTTATTATTGAAGGCCAGGTCAGACAAATCCAGTGTACCTGTGCCCCCAGAAATATTTGGCAACTCAGTCTTGGCTGGATTTAATATCAAGCAGTTCTGTGACATCCATGAGCTTATCAGAAGACTCTGCGCTGGGAAAGAAGTATTGTATTGGTCCATCACAACCTCAAAGCTCAATTGTGTGTCTTTTGTATACATATAACATTTCACACTCCCTTTCTTTAACAGTTGGACCAGAGGGTTCATGTACATATTGAATAAAAAGAGGTGAAAGTATCCAGGCATGAGGGACACCTTAAATGTGAACTTCGGGTTTCTACACATTCACAATGGCCATGATTTGAGAACTATATTTTAATTTATGATTTTTTTACATAAGAATTGTGAGGCAGCTAAAGCTGGCCCTGGGCCAGACCTAAAATGTATTTGATGCATACATCGATATGCATGAACCTCGTATTAGCACCTACATGCCATATTCATTTTTCAACCACAGCTTAAACTCTTTCGTAGACCAAACTTATAACTGTTTGTGGTGTCTTTGAACATTATATTTCTGGGTGTTGTGAGCTTCTCTAAGTACCTGATTTGCCAATATACAGGGAGTCTCTTATGATATTGAAAGATAAAACAAAACAAATCAGTAGGGTCAGTTTCACACAGTAGTAGTATCAGTGGCGGGCGGTACAGATCGGGGGTGGGGAGGGTTGGTGAGGGGGTTAAAAATAAATAAAAGATAAACTTACCTCAACATGTTTTATTAATTTTTGCAAGAACACATTAGCAATTCTGTTACAGGGTTGCATCGATTAGACCACACGCTTTTAGACCATAAAATTCTTTGCAGGCCCTGCATAACATTTCTTTTTCTGTCCCTGCATCGTCTCTCCAGGCTGGAACAGGGAAGCGGGAAGCACCCATCTCCCAGGCTCCCCATAGTCACTCACAATGCTGCAATTCATTGTTGTGATTGGTCTGAGCACCGTGGTTCATCGCTCAGCCAGGGAATGGGGGCCTGGGCATGTTCTCCATGCATGCTGTAGTGGAGCCTGCAAGCACAACATGCAATGTGCAGATGACTGTTTGGCCGGCCCCAGAGAGCAGGCCAAACATTCATGAGCACGTATGGAGTGCAAATGACTGCTCCCCTGCGCTACTGTGTAAGCAGAGCAGCCCCGTGCCCCACAAAGCTTCTGCAGCAGGGAAACATAACATGATAATAACAACAAGTTATTATCATTTTATGTTTCCTTTATTTCACTGCTGCAAAGCAGTGGGGTGACGCTCCTCCGAGAATCCACTGAGTAGGATCGGGTTTACAAAGTAATAAGCAGGAGTACTGGATTATGTGATTGTGTGGCAATTTTCACATAATTATAGATGTGCCCCATTTCCCACATAGTCCATCATCTGCTGCATAATCTTCAGATTTTAACAAACATTTTTTGGTTCTAGCTCAAAAATGCAGCAACATGTGTTGCAGCGCACTGAAAGGCTCTTTTCAAAGCTGGACTGGTCACCTTTTTGTTGCTTATTGCTATACGTGGGTCTTCAAATGGTACTAATGAGGTGCAACCAATGCTCAGACAGTGTTACCAAGTTTAAAACTGACAAAATGATGAAGTAATACTATTAAAAAACGTGCCTCATTATGCTGCATAGTTTGGCTTTTCATGCAACATAATTTACTCATCCCGCCGCATAATTTGGCCCTCTCCAGCCCCATAATTCCAGTGGTCCTGGTGATAAAGCAAGACTTCTCTTCCAGAACTTACCCTTTCACACCCCATGCTATTTCTTTTGAGTGTAGCTTTACAATGATAACTTGCTTGTGACCTAGGGGCATATCTGTAACAATGAAAGGTTTTGCGATTTCCAAATAGCGATTTTTAGAGAATCGCTATTTGGGAATCGCAAAACGAGATTTAATCAAAAAATCTCAAGTCTTTTGTGATTCCCTCATATTCCTTAATTGCGACTCGCAAATTGCGAGTCTCAATTAAGGAATTCCTTCCCATCCATTCCTATGGGCCAAAAGGCCCATAGGAATGAATGGAAATTGCATGCGCAAATTGCGAGTACCCAATAGGTACTCGCAAACAGTGTACGCAATTTCAAGGTTGCAAGGGTTCCAAAAGGACACCCTGTGGCACCCCTGAAATGTGCATGTGTGCACATGTGGTGCACATAAATGCCTATGATCACTTCACAGTGTCTCATTTCAACTGTCAATTGCGCACACAGTCAGGCAATGTGCACACACAAACATGCTATTACTGCACACAGGGAAACATTATTATAGGGAACATTGGTCCTTACTGGATCCTCTTTGTGAGTCTGACTCTACAGCACTCAATTGCCCCCATGTGAAAGGCCTCTGAAATAGTAGAAGTGGATGTTGTCCCATTAGATTGATCTAGTCATTAACTACTGTAAACCAGTCTATTTGTGACTGCAGCACAGTGGCTCCACTGAAAACATTTTTCACAACAATTTGGGCAAGGCCTACTTTACCGAGCACGCCATCTGAGGATGGAAGCTGTATCCGTCTTGGTCAGCTGGGCATTTGTAGATGTACTGACACTGATTAGCAGTGAGATAGTGCCCAAATACTAGGACTATGAATTTAAGTGAAAGCTACACTTGAGAATGTTACAATGCTTCATTGACACATAACTGTGTGGTCATCGCCATCATGCTCTCTGAATATGGGACTTAAGGTGGCCGTTTATCTCAAGTCTAACACTCAGTGGCCGCTCCTCCGCTAAGGCGGAGGAATGTCATCCCACTGCTTTTCAGCAGTTCAAAGAAGGAAAAATAAAATAATAACAATACAATGTTGTTATCATTTTATTTTTCTGTGTTGAAGCAGGTTTTGGGGTGGGGCTTGGCTGTTGTCACAGCCAGCAGGGGGAGGAGGAAATATGTGCACTTAAGTGCGCATGACGGTTTGGCCGTCTGTCTCGGTCAGCCAAACAGTCATGCGCACTTAGCATGTTCCCGACTAGGCTGTACTGCATAGCCTGGTGGGAAACATGCACAGGCTCCCACTGCCTGTCTGAGCACCGAACCACAGCACTCAGACTAATCACAACGTTGCTAACAGCAGCATTGCAATTGGCTTAGGGGAGTCTGTATGCTTCCTGACTCTGGACAGGAAGAGTTAAGCAGATGAGAGACGATGATAGAAGAGAGTCGGCACACTTATGAAGGTAAGAGATACATATATTTTTTTAACCCCACCACCCTTCTTCAGTACCAGCCACCAATGCTAACACTTAGCCTGATGGCCTAGTGAAGCTCTGCCGGACTGCACTGCGGCTGACCTTAAGTGTGTGCAAGCTCATAGCCAACCCAAGGAGTCCATAGAAATAGACCATGATAGGCAAGAAACACTCTATATGAACACAGATGAGAGACCCTGCCCAAGATCTATCTATTTCTCAGTGCATGTGCGTTATGTCCCAAATCTACCTGGGCTTCCATTTCCTCCCTCTACCAACATTTGCTTGTTGCTCATTGTTCCGCTTGGTAGAACTGTCAAGATCTAATCACTCACCTCCAAATCAGGGTCATGCAGAAGCAACATAGATTCCATCTTGGCCCTTGTTTCTTCAGTTCCAAAACCCCACCACAGATGCGGGAATTTGTCATGATGAATCTGCGGAAAGGGTAGAGCACTGAGACCGACAGCTCATAGTATTGTTGGTGTCAGCTCAAGATGTGGCTGCTTTGCCTTCAGATGTTTGCGGATGGCAGTTTCATTGGCAATTTCCTGTGGTATTTAGGATCATGATTGTTTTGCTACTGTCGTCTTCAAGGAATATGCAATCCATAGAAACATAAACTTTAAAAGTGATTGTCTGTTTTATATAGCAACTGCTTTCTTTTGTATGATATTTGAATTGGCTGTTTGTGTGCTTTTGAAATCTTGTTATATCAATCTGTGATAAAATCACACTGAGATAACTTTCCTTAATTCTCAGTGTCAATGCATGAATAAGAACATTGTTGAACCTCAAGCACTAGGGAATTCTCTGTGTCTTAATAACACTTTGTTTCTGATAATTTACTTTCAATAAGGAGTTTGTTACATCTAAATCTACGTAAAGTTGTACATCTCTTGCATTGTGGTAAATCAGACATTAGCCCAGATCTATGGACTGTACATTAAATGAGTTTTTTTTACTAGAGAAGCATTAAATAAAGATGACTTCTTGTTTTGTTTCCAGCTTTCGATGCTGTGAACCTTGAAAAGAGGTACTCCGAATCTAACAGGGTTAAGATCTTGCAGTCAGGAGTTGGAAAATTGCCAGCAGGAACTTGGTGAACTAAAGAAAACTGTGAGGATAATTTTCCACAATCACTCAGTTAGCAAGAGGGATCCGGAAAGAGGGCCTCTCCGCTAGAGAATCTCAAAGCTAGGCTGGGAGCCGTTGTTGGGCACAGTTTAAATAGGCAACCACTCCCAAGATATTTGTTTAATGTCAAGAGACTTTGACAGATTCTGTTTCACAATACAGGTCCTGCATTTGGTGTAACAACCCGTGGCATCCATGAAACAGTACATCAACAATATGAAGCCTGCTTTTTCTCTTACACTCACCCCTTCTCCTGCAATGATTGTCCCTCAAAGTCCCATCTCTTACTGACGTTGACATCATACTCAACTGCCTCATAAGTACTTCCTATGAAAATTATGTCTTACACTCTCCTTCTTAAAGCTCTGTGGAATCTCTCTCACCTCTACTTACCATTGTCAACCTCACCCTCACTCAAGACATCTTCCCAGTAGTGCTCTATTCTCTAGGCAAGCCAGATTGTCATAATATTAAAGAAACTTACTCTAAACCCTGATGACGTCATCAGCTACTGGCCCATTACTCAGCTACCCTTCATCATCAAGATCATAGAAAAAGCACTCTACACCCAACTCCAAGATCAAATCAATGCAAATCATCTCCTGCACAACTACCAACCTGGCTTCCGATCATACTGCAGCATGAAAACCACTACTTTACATAATATAGAAAATTACTGGGCTTCTCAGCTGCCTCCGGCACAGTCGACCATCCTCCCCTCATCTCACTACCTAGAGTATCAAATGGGATTCAGAAGTAATATCTTTTACTGGTTCTCCTTTCCAACTGCAAAAAAACAGTTGATGGACAGAATGCAGAACAATGTCATACATTCACCCCAGTACAGAGATCTTGGCCTAAATCCATTGTTTTTTTGCTCACCATGCCGTTCCAGTTTGAACCCAGCCATATGCAAATCAGTCTTGACCCTGTGCCTCATGGGAACAGTCCGGCCCAAACTGCCAAGCCAGGTCCTCCCTGGACTAGAAACAAGCATCCTTGGACCGGTTTCGGGGTTTCACCCCTCTTCAGCCAGGATAGCTTGATTCCAGTGGCATGGAGAGCAAGGGACCCACGTCTGGGCATACCCTTCCCACTCGGGTTGACAAATGCAAAAAACTGTTGATGGACAGAATGCAGAACAATGTCATACATTCACCCCAGTACAGAGATCTGGGCCTAAATCCATCGTTTTTTTGCTCACCATGCCGTTCCAGTTTAAACCCAGCCATATGCAAATCAGTCTTGACCCTGTGCCTCATGGGAAAAGTTCAGCCCGAACTGCCAAGCCAGGTCCTCCCTGGACTGGAAACAAGCATCCTAGGACCAGTTTCGGAGTTTCACCCCTCTCCAGCCAGGATAGCTTGATTCCAGTGGCATGGAGAGCAAGGGACCCACGTCTGGGCATACTCCAACTGACCAGTTCATTCAGATTGGCACCTCAAGAATCCAAAATATTCCTATCACCTGTGGAGTTCTGAAGGGTTTTTATACTGTTCCTATCATCTTCAACATCTACTTGGAGCCCCTTGGGGCTCTCCTCGCAGTTAACATCATCATAGTTCACCAATATGCAGACGAAACACAACCCTACTTTAAAGTCTCCTCCATTCCAGAAATCAGGCACCTCAAACACTGCCTACGACTCATCCTGACATAGGTGTCCTGAATCTACATGAGCTCAAGCCCACAAAGACAGAATTCCTTCTATTTGTCAAAAACAACAAGCAAAAGATGAACAACCATAGTTTAAGGACATGAACCTTAACAACTTTGATCCCCAACTTTCACAGATGCCAAGTCACCTGGATTTACTCTGAACACACTACCTCACCCCCAAAGAGTACAATGCCAAAAGAAACAGACAATCTGGCACCAGTTATCTCTTCTATGCAATGTGGAACTCTTTATTCCAATAAGCAACTTCAGAACCGCTATTCAAAGATTGGTACTCTCACGTTTGGATTATGGTAATGCCCATGCTCCATGGCCTCCCCGACTACACATTTCCCTTCTCCTTAAGGGTATTCTACATGCCGCAGCATGTTTCATTCCGGGCCTGAAGAAATATGATCATACCACCTCCATCCTGATGGATCTCCATTTGCTGTGCTTGCCAGCCCACACCCATGCTTATCTTGCACACAAGCTCACCTTCTCTGGTGGCTCCCAGGACATCAACAGCCAAGACACCATCAGACTGGAAACTAAGAAGTGGGAAAAAGAAAAAACAAGGCACCAGTCCCTTTCCATATATACAGCTAGGATCTGGAACAAATTACCTGCATCCATTAGAAGCACTCCAAGGCTGCTCTAATTTAGACTAGAGGTAAATACACGCCTCTTTAAACAAAACTACATCCTAATGCTGTAATATTACAATTCTGCTCCCAATAATTCAGCTACTTTATGTACCACCCATTAGCTGTATGTTGCCCAAGTACAAATCTCATGTCGCTCACTATTATGGTTAAATGGGATCTGCTTCTCTGGTGGTTTGGCCAATACTGTTGTTAGTGAATGGAACAATACTGACCCACACAAAACGTAGTGCTGAATTGTTCATATGCACTGCTCCCAGATAGCCTATATTGCCTCCTAAACAATGAGAGAGGCCAGACCTGGCAATCTTGTCCATGCTTAGACCACAACACCACTTTTTCCTTTTCTCTTAACTTTTCTAGCGACCAAAATCCACTGAGTAACATTTCCTCCCTCTTTTTTCCCGCACCACCCAAACTTTTTCTTGAAAATGTTGTGAAGCAGAAAATGGCAGTTAAAGTACAACACCAAAAATAATTTAAACACATAATCAATGCAAACCTCTGAGATGCTTGAACAGGACTAAAATATAGATATTGATGCATCAATGCACTAAAACACACGAGAAACATTATATAGCAAATAATCATTGGCAACAGAGTATGTCTGAGATTAAAGTACGAATCTATGCAACAAATGCACATCAGAGCGAGACATATGAGAGGGAGCCAACTAGAGTGGACATAGAGGGTTATTGGCATTAAGTGGTGCCTTATTCAGTTCAATGCAAGCACAGGGCTGCAGTGAAAGGGTACACCCAAACAACAAACATTATGTAAGAAATAGCTCAGTCAAGACATGATTGACAAAGTATCAAGCCAAAGGGTGAAAAAGGCTAGTGAAAAAAGCCAGTTGTTGAAAGGGGTGGACACAAAGCCTACTCGATGTATTTGCCTTAACAGCATGTGTGATTGACAGCTGCATTGTCAAAACCCTGACTTAAAACTGAGGGTGAAGAATAAAAGGGTACAACCATGCCAGGCAATTCAATTATCGAAACTATGAAACAGTATCTCCAATTTCTGCACCTCAATTAGAAGAATCTTGTCGAGATATTATCTGTGGAATGTGCAAAATGGGTGAATATTGAACTAGGTAAGTGGACTATTTCTGCTTGACAACCATGGCCACTGAGTGTTCACTGATTTTAAATCTGTGTATGTCTTAACTGGAAGCCAGAACACATACTGATAACAATGGTTTATCAGATGCTTTGCAAACGTCTCGTCTAAGTATTCTAAATGTATTGCATGTGTCTGATGATACTCAGGCCACTCAGAAGCGTTTGTGGGGCCTGAGGCAAAAATGATTTGCAGGTCCCTGACCAAGAGAACCATGTTGAATTCCCAGCTTCAAGATTGACCAAAGAATGTGACCATGGTCAATTACTTTTCTTCACTGTGACTCCTTTTGTGTAATCATCACTAGGGCTGGGCGAAAATTCCACTCTGCCGGCGGAGTTATTGGAGTTTTGCTGCAGAACGCAGAGTTCTGGCAAAACTTTGCCAACTTTCGTGTGGTTGAGTTTTTGCTCATGCATTGATCACCAATGTAAAGTTGGCGAGCGCAAATTTGTATCCCCCTAGCGTGAGTTTCAGGTGCTAGAACACTTCCCAGCGAGAATTCTCAACACTGGCGGTGGCAGCAGGTTGCAACTGTTCACATTGAGAAACCTGCTGCTTCATTAGAAAATGTACTCAAGCAGCAGAAAGAATCAGCACCCTCTGGGCACCTTGCACCAGTCCAAACAACCCTTACGGTGATTCAAGAGGTCAAAGATAAGCTTAGAAAGCTATCCAAGTGGTAGCAGTGGCGAGCAGCCTTCAGGTTTAGTCTTGAAGGAATGTTAAGCAGCTTGTTTTACCAGAGTGCAATCTTATAGTATTGGTTAAATGAAAGGAGAACCACACAGTTGTTATACAAATATATATTTATTGTTATAACACACGTTAAATACCTCACAGTATCTGCTACAAGTAGATAGACACAAAGAACACAATACTGTAGCACAGAAACAAGCATAAGTAGTACTAATACACAGTGGGCTCCGGGGGGAGACCAAACCATTTACTAAAATAGTTGTATAAGAACCACAACTCGAGTCCAGACAATACACCAGGAGAGATATTTGATGGCGGACTAATGCTTCTGCACCTCACACTAGTTTCAAATGTCGTAACATTCCAGCGCAACAAGCTCGGGCATCAGCCGTCAAGTGATGCCTCTGTGATTCAGATCCTAATCGAAGCAAGAGGTGGGCGTGCACAGGTAATGAAGTCCAGAGAGTTGGTATTGGGTTTTCAAAATAGTCTTTATTTGCAATTAATTATTTCTCACGATATGGGAGCATTACACACAGCCAATGCATTTTGTTCTCACATGGAGAACTTCATCAGGGCTGAAAGTGACATTAGGTTACATTTAATATAAGAAAATAATAACAAAAAAAGAAGAAAGGAAGAAAGACAGTGAGAGAGACATGAAAGTAGAAAAACATATTTAGCGAAATTGTACATGAAAGATAAGACATAATATCACCAAAATTAACAAAATAAATACTACTTGAGACAATGAGCACAAAAATATTAGACATTAGTGGCACACTTCAGTAGTGTGTACGGCGAGGGTATTCACTGCATTACAAACTATGGAGTGGGTCAGATGCAAAAGAAAAGGGAAAGTAAAAAATGTACTGAAGCATTGTGAAAGCAGGAGGACAGTATGTCTTAAAGACAGAGGTATACAGAGCACGCACAGGTTGAGTAACGCTTAGTTATGCGTAATAAAAAAACATTAAACAGTTAAAAGGAACTCTCGCTAGAGAGGGGAGAACAAGCACGTGGGCATTTGATTTGACAAAAATGGATGTGTGATTTAAAAACATGCATAGTAGCGTGGTGTGATATATAGGGATAGCAAGAAAAGAGAAGAAAGAGCTGAAAAAAGGTGGGAGAGCAAGCATATAAAAGCATTCGATTGAGGGATATTGAATGCGTGAACTAAAATCAATGAACATGGGCGTGGTAACATTGCAGGAAAAAGCAAAGAGAAGATAATCCATTGAAAAAGGCCCCACCAGTGAATCCAAGGCTGGACAATGCCAGGAAGTAAATTATCCATTGGAATAAATCTCACCTCAATAAGGCAAGTATCCTCACGAAACTGAAGTATGGCTACACAGAAAGTGCGCTCCAATAAAGTACACTAGGCACAATGTAGGACGTTCAAAAGGCCTGGTCCTGCCTCTGGTATTAAATCTGAAACTCAGAGGTACAAAAAGAGGGTGGGTCTTAGTAGTCTACATGGGTGAGGTGTTGGTAATAATGAACATGAGCGAAATTTACTCTCACCTAAATAAAGGCGAGTATCCTTATGATAAGGAAGAGATCATACAAAATCGCGCTCCAGAGAAGTACACAAAGCCAAATCTGGCCTCTGAGCGTAGATCTGCAATCCAAAAGTCAGAAGCAGTCGGTCAGAAATGTAAAACAGTTTAAAGATCCATAACTCACAAGGGATATAAGAATCCGGAGTAATGTGCTCTCACCTGTGTTGAATGAAGAAATTGTAGTAGAATTGTATGGTTGGTGCTCCAGGCAATAACAATTGACGCAATCTGAAATTCCCATGGCCAATTATGGCCAAAAAGCAAAAATCAAAGGTCAAGAAAGCTGACTGGGTGTGTAAGAAAAGTTTAAAAGGCCTTCATGAAAACAAGTAATTCTGCATACATGGAGCAGCAGCAACCATAGTGTGTTGCACCACTAACAAATCATAGACACCGAAAAAGGCATATGCCCGATTAGAAATCCTCTGAGTATAGTTACCCCAGAGCAGGGTGTAATGGAACCTAAGTACCTTAACAGATCACAGTGCCCGTTGAGAGCCCACCTAATCAGGACACGCGTGGAAAATACCATACGCCAGAAAAACCTCCAGAATAAACCGGGGACGTGAGTCAAAAGACATGTAGTATCTTAATCTAACCAGCGACATGCAGGAAGAACCACGGATGTCCTGGGTTGTGGTAGATGTATACGGAGAGCCCCAGAGGGATGGGGGATGAGCCGTGTAAATGTAAAAGGTGGGGAGGAGCCGGGGGAGGCAAAGGCAAGATGAAACCTCAGACGGGCTTACAGCAAAAACATCATGGCGCTGTCCCCTGAATTGAAAACTCCCACAGGCTTAAAGCAAAAAATCATGGCGCTGCCCCCAAGGCACCAGTTGGTAATAACGGGCTAACCATAAACCCCATTAAAGAGATATCCCTCCAAAGGGACGCCTTATCTAAAGGACCCAAGGAAGAGAACGGTAATCCCTAATATTCCTTACCACTCAAAAGCTATGATACCATCAGATTTGCCTTGGAGAGTCGTTCGCACCATTGTGCCTTAAGACACCGCACTTCCGGAAGAGGCGTGGCCGGAGAAACGTCATATACGTAAATGCAAAAGATCTAGAATGCAAAGATTACGAGCTGCGGAAAACTGAAACATCTTGTCCCGGAAGGTGGGAGGTCTGAAGTGTGGGAGTACTAACCAAAAGGGAAAAGGTGTCTAACACAAAGATAGCGTGGCCGCCATGTTGGAGATGTGAAACCGAGGTGAACTGTGTATGTAAGAACTAAAACTGCAGAAATAACCACCTATCAATCGGAAATCAATGTGGGAATGTCTAGGCCTTCATGGATAGGGGGTATGGTACAAGTCTGAAAGTCTCCGTTTTTTAGACAGTACAGCTAGAGAAAATGGAAATAAATATATAATCAATGTAGATAATTGCGTATCATCGTGGATGTCAAGTCTTTAAAAAAGGAAAAAGGGAATTAATAGTGTAGCAATAACCGCATATCAATGGTATAGAGTAACGAGAACTTGAGGAACAGGAATGGCCAAAGGCAGAGGGAGCCCCAGACAGCGGGGTATCAATAGTAGGGCCAGAATTTACCATAGACGACAGTGTACTTGTAAAAGCTCTTAGACAGAGCAAAGATATCAACAAGAGTAAATAGAATATAGTTAATTAGTAAGGGGGATTAAAGTGCATGTAGAAAATAAAAACAGGGTGTATGACACTGGGAAGGGGCCTCAATAGGTCACCCATGTTACAGTGATGTGCAAGTGAGTAGGGCAGACAGAACCGAAACATAAAATCCGAGTGAGAATAAATAAGCCAGGATTACATAATGCGCTAATGACATGTCACATGGGATTCTTTTTGAAAAACATTAGCGCAACAATGACCTTTTGCATCACTGGTCAGTGTATCACAGAAATAGACAATGACATATCCGATGGGTTACATGTAGGATAAAATACCAGAGATTTGGTAAGCATCACATCAGGATAGCTGTTGCTACACAAAGACATAATGAACGAAGACAAATAGAATTGACGTCGTAACAGAGTATAATATCAGGAGTCAAGGGGTATCATGAGTTGTAATTAAGAAAGAAATGCATCACATTATCGGTGTTGTGACAATGTGTCATAGAACGTAATTTGCATATCCGCATTGTCTTAAATTGAGTTCCCTGTTACCACCCCTCTGTCCTGATTCTATATGGTCAATACCATAAAACCAGAACGTATTTTCTCCAGGGTGGGTTTTGGCATAGTATTCTGCCAAGGGGTATTTTATGTTGCCATTCATAATGGCCCTCCGATGTTCCTGAAAACAGAACTTCAGATTTCTCTTTGTGCTTCCAATGTAAATCAAGTCACACGGGCACCCAATAACATAAATCTCAAAAGTTGTATTGCAGTTGATAAACTGTCTGATCGTCTATGAGGTGGATCCGTTGTGGCTGAATTTCTTAGTCTTATTAACCCCAAATTTCCAGATGTTGCAGGAACTGCAAATGTAAAACCCACTGGGCTATTCGGGGAGCCACGTTTCTCTCCTAGCAGTAGTGTTGACATAACTGGGGCACAGTTTGTTTCTAAGGGTGGACCCTCTTCTGTATGTGATAGAAAGGTTGTTGCAAATAGTGCCCTTAAGGCTAGGAATTGCTTGAGGGAGATGTCAATTGCGTATGAACAGCCTAAAGATCTCATCACTGTGGGTTGTGTACTGTGTTTTGAAGCGTACATTCCTGTTGTTCCCACATTCCCTCTTGCTTGTGGTTTTTTCTGACAAGGTGGTTTCTCGGTTGAAGGTGTGTGCCATTTTCTCTGCTGTGTCAAGGTTCTTAACAGTATAGCCCCTAGCCCCAAATCTCTTCTTTGCCTCAGTGATGTTCCCAATGCAGGTCTCTTCCTCACTGCAGTTGTGCCTGATTCTTACCATCTCGCCAAAAGGTATATTGCGAATCACAGAGCTGCCATGGGCTCTGCTGGCAGGTAACACACTGTTGCAAGCCTTGCTTTTGCGTTAGATGGTGCTATATACCACCCCATCCTTCCTATAGAAGTGTAAGTCCAGGAAATTATTTTTTTCAGGGTGAAAGTCCATGGTAAGGCTAACATTAAAGGGATTTCTGTTGAGGTATGCAAAGAAGTCCCGCAGGGAGGGCTCTGATCCTGACCATAGACAGATGATATCTTCAATGTACCTACCCCAGAACACAATGTGTTCAATCCACGGGGAGGCACATTTGCCCCAGGCATACTCGCTCTCATACCACGCCATAAATAGGCAGGCATGGGATGGAGCAAACCTGGAGCCCATGACGGTGCACTGTTTTTGATGGTACCAAGTACCGTTGCGGAGAAGGTCATCTCAAGGACCATTCCGTTGTGTTCATAGTAATCAGCACCCTCTTTATCAAGGAAGGACCTGACCACCGAGAGACCATATCGGTGTTCAATGCAGGTATATAAACTGGCTACATCGAAAGTCACAAAAAGCAGGTCTTCAGACCAACTAAGGTCTTTGAATTTAGTCAGGATGTCCTTACTGTCACGAACATAGGAGGGCAAAATCAGTACATATGGCTGCAGTTTGAGGCCCACATATTCAGAGAGTCTCTCAGTCGGGGAACCCACACCTGATATGATTGGCCTGCCAGGGGGAAAGTGCCCTCCCTTGTGTATCTTGGGTAGAATCTAGATACAAGGGTATTTGGGACTCTTTACTTTCAGATACCGATATTCATTGTTAGATAGCAGGCAGATATTTTTCCATTCTGTCAATTTCATGTTGATGTCCCTGGCGAGTGCACCCATACGGTTGGTCCCAACCCGTTCATAGCAATTGTTGTTGTCAAGTTCTTGCGCGATTTCACCCATGTAGGCTGGTGTGTTCATCGCGACAACATTGCACCCCTTGTCCACCTCCCTAATCACAATGTTGTGATCATTCTGTAGTGTAGTGAGGGCCTTTCTTTCACCAAAAGTCTGATTTGTAGGGGGTCTATTCCTAGACCTATTAGGGGTCTCCATTTTGTATAGTCCTTCAGTTACTTTTTCATAAAACAAACAAGTCAATGTTCGGTGGTAAAATGTGGAGGGAATACATTTAGACTTGGGCTTAAGGCCGCTCTCCGTGTTGAGGTTCTCTGTTATATTTAGTTTGTCAAGTATGGTTTGTATGTTAACATCTACATCCCCCTCCAAAGAAAGTAAACATTGTATATTCTTGATGTCCCCTACAGTGTGTGATGAAGGTGTTGAAGTGTGAGTGGACATAGGTACAGATTGCAATTTCTAATGAAAAGAATCTTTTGATTTGACAAATCTGATACATTTAAACAGGTCACCCTGAGTATCTACCAAGTTACCATCCTGGGTCTAACAGAAGTTAAGATTCTTACACAATAGTTTTTCCTCATCAGTATCAAGTAGTCTGTGCGAGAGGTTAACAATTTTCAAATCACTGTCATGCAATCCATGTGATGTGTCAATCTCATTACTAGAATTGGTTACTATCTCTGTTTCTTTTTGGAACGGGTTGACATCCTAAGATCTTCTTTGGTTGCCCATCCTGTGCCACCCTTTGGACCTAAGCCCTCCTCTCCTTGTTTTTTTTGGGTCTTTCTTTCTTTTTTTGTGAATGATTTGTAGCTTTGCTAGTTCTCTCTGAAAGGAGGTACCCTCCTCTAAAGGGTGGTCATTAGTGGTATTGCTTGATGCAACACTGCTCACTGAGGAGATAAAGATACTACTCGCTGGTCTGGCCTTGTTGCTCTCCTCTCTCATCCTCTTTCTATCGTCTGTTCATGTGATTTTTGTTGAACTTCTTGGTGAAGGTATAGATACGACCTTCTTTGTAGTCCCTATCATCGCGCCTTACTTTGCACATTTTCTTTTCCTTGAGATAATTCTGATGTTCCTCAATCACCTTCCTAAGTATCTTATAGTTCTTATCAATGAGCACCTTAAACTTCTCCGGCAGGCAAGAAACTCCTACAACAAGCACATCCTCAACTCTAAAAAAGAATACTTCAGATCGGAATTGGGGAATGCCACGAATAGACCCCGCAAGCTCTTTGAACTGGTCAAACACCAATCAAACAAGCTGGCCAAAACCCCTAAAGAATCCCCTAAGTCTCTTATATCTCCTCCTTCTTCGCTGAGAAAATCGCCTCTCTAGGAATCGAACTCAGTACCGCCTCTTGCTCTCAACCCCCTCATGACCAACCCCCTCTTTCTGCACTACCCTCACCTAAAAACAAAGCTTGCTGGACTGACTTCAAATACTATGACGAAGACTCCATTGCTAAAATCCTCTCTTCCTTAAACCCAAATAACCACTTCAATGACCCGCTAACATCCAACTGCCTTGCTGCGGCCTCCCATGCCATTGTTCCTTGCTGGACTGCGATAATCAACGCCTCTCTCCAGCAGGGATCGATTACGGACCCCTTGAAAGCCGGCCAAGTCCTCCCTATTCTAAAAAAAACAACGCTGGATCCTGCCTCACCAGACAATTTCAGACCCATCTCCAATATACCTTTGTTAGCCAAAGTGTTAGAGAAGTGCGTACAACACCAACTAAGTCAACACATCAACAACTTCCACCTACTCGATGACTTCCAATCCGGATTCAGACCGGGGCACAGCACGGAAACGACTATGCTCCACATTATGGATGACGCCCTCCAAGCCCTTGACCAAGGCAAAACATGCCTCCTAATCCTTTTAGATCTATCTTCCGCCTTCGATATGGTCAATCATGAAAAATTAGTCGAACGCCTTAAACTCAGGATAGGTTTGGACGGCGTTGTCCTAGAATGGTTCAGGTCCTTCCTCCATAACCGATCTCAGAGATTCCTCATTAACGGCAACCTATCAGCTCCCACCCCGGTCATGGTTGGAGTCCCCCAAGGCTCAACCCTGTCCCCTACCCTCTTTAATCTTTACTTAGAGCCACTCACTGAAGTTCTTCGCTCCGCCAATATCTCCTACCATATGTACGCGGACGACACCCAAATTTACATCAATATTTCATCACTCGAGGAGATCCTCGCCCTGAACGAAACCCTGATACTAACTGTCCAGTGGCTTGCCACTAACCAACTGTGGGGTTCTTCCGCGTTCGGGATCTTTGCACGGAACCTGGAATGAAGGTTCCGTGCAGGGAATGTGGAGCGGTCGGAGTTGGCAGTTGCTGCCGGGGAATCCGAGTGTCTGGATCGAAATAAAGAAGCTCTCCTTCGCTTACTTACATCGTCTTCTTTTCATTGGCGACGGGCTGGTCCAGCTCTCAGTTCCCCTTCATTAGTCCGGCGATGTCGTTTCCTGCCTGCACTGCTGTGTGACGACGAATCGTAGAAGTTGAGTCTTGTCTGTCTTGTCGAGCTTGGGGGATCGCCGGACTTGGAATCTTTCCCTGCTGCTCTCCTTCAACCTGATCTTCGCCGGTGAGAGCGTTTTGGTTTTTTTCCCTTTCTTCTGGTATTTGCTCGGCGCGTAGATCGGCGCGCGGCGTTAGCACGAGCGTCACGTTCTGACGTTCTTCGTCTTGTTGTGGACAGTAGCCTTGGCAACCTGGAGTTATGAGGCATGCGCTTTGAATAGAAGTAGCGCGTGTAGCCCAGCGCTACTTCTTGTTTATAGAGAAGTGTCATGATGGCACAAGGAGCAATTTAAAAGCCTCAATTCCACAATTATTAAGCTTTGTGGTAATGTACTGTCATTTTCACGTGAAAGCACTTTGTTTATGCAGGAAACGACAATATACAGCTACGTGCACATGTAGTCATTCTTAAGCAGAAGAGTGCATTTTTTTTTTTTTTTTTGAAGTTTCATTGGAAGTATTAATTCTTTTAAGTGACATTTGCAGCATAGTGTTAATCTTAGTGGCGGCAACTCACCCACGCAAGATTGATAATGGATAATATTGCTGCTCCACCTCCATTTTTACAGTTACCTGGTCCTCCTCCTATGCTATGGCCACAATGGAAGGCCACTTTTGAGGCCTATTTAGAAGCAATCGATGGTGACACTTTCACGTCCAAGAAAAAGAAGGCTTTACTAATGTACAATGTTGGTGCTGAGGCAAGGTCGATCCTTCAAACTTTACCTCTGGAGTCAGTGTGGACGTGCACCAGCGGTGGTGAAGATGGGGATGCACTAATTGTCGATGATTATGCTTCCTTGGTAAAAACTCTTGATAAAAGGTTCAATCCCAAGCGCAATGTAGTTCTGGAACGACACAAATTTTTAAAACGTGCACAGATGCCTGGTGAATCCATTGACGACTTTGTTGCGGCTCTCAGAATTTTGGCTCTCAAATGTAATTATAGAGAATTCCGTGATGAAATAATTTGTGATCAGCTTATTGAGCGTACGTGTGACAAGAAAGTTCAACAGAAGCTCTTATCCTCTGATGATCCTGATCTTGAGACTGCCCTTATCTTAGCAAAGAGGGTTGAACATTCTCAACTATGCATGAAAGAGTTGAATACACCTGTATCGACATCTGAAACCACTTCTGCATCTGAGGTCAAGCTGGTCACCACAAAAACTCCGGCTAAATCGACCAAGAGTATTAACGTCAATGCTTCCCGGACACCATCCGTGTTTAATTTCCCGAAAACAAGAGTTGAACAACATCCTTCGTGTTATCGTTGCGGCAGCACCTCACATCTGGGAAACTTCAAGTTTTGTTATGCCATAAATCAGACTTGTTTCAAGTGCGGCAAGAAAGGACACTTAGCGCGGATGTGCAAAGCAACTGTACCACAGAGGGTACCTCCTCGTACTGTGAGGACCATTGAAGAGGACTGTGTGTATGAAGATGATGAGCGCTATGAATTATTAATGTTATCTTCATCATTTGCACAAGAAGATGGGGTTGTAGAGATAGCTTCCATCGGGGAGGGTCAAAGAAGGAAAAGTCCTATGTGTATCATAAATGTGAATGGGAATGGCATGAAGTTTCTTGCTGATTCCGGTTCCCCTTTTACTCTGGTTAATGTCAAGGATTTTGAAGGTCTAGGCAAGATTCCAGTAGTTCACTCCAGCATAAGAATTTTTGCGTATGGTGGTAAAAGAGTGAAAGTAATTGGCAAATTCAAGGGAAAGTTAGAATTCAAGGATGAGTGCATTTACTGTACTGTATTTATTGTGGAGGAGGGTGCGAATTTATTAGGATGGCATGAACAAGGCGAACTTGGAATCATTCTTGATCCTAATCACGCTGATATGGTGTTGTCTAAACGGGAGGCTAGACAATACTATGCCAGTCTTTCAGAGGTTCCTCCAGTACGTACGATCACGACTGATGTGTGCGTTGAGAGTGATTGGTTTAAAAGTTATCCCGAGGTATTTAGTGGTAAGTTGGGCAAACTCAAGGGATTTCAACATCGCATAGTTCTCAAGGATGGTGCAAGGGCTGTGGCGCACAAGGTACGGAAGGTACCACTCAGTATGCGTGGGGAATTGAGGCTTGAGTTAGAACGGTTATGCGCACTGGGTGTGATTGAAGCTCTTGAAGGATCTGAGTGGTTGTCACCCATTGTTTTAGCGCGCAAGGCCGATAAGTCCCTCAGGATGTGTGTGGACTTGCGTGATCTGAACGCGTGCATCTGGGTAGATCGACAGCCCCTACCCAACATCAATGAGATGTTGTCGACTTTGGAGGGTGCCAAGTATTTTACTACTCTTGACATATCCTCTGCGTACCATCAAGTCGAACTGTGCAAGGACTCCAGACATCTTACGTCATTCGTGACTCCTGATGGTGCTTTCCAGTATTTACGCATGCCGTTTGGGTTGGCATCGGCTTCCGCAGTGTTCCAGCGTCTCATGGGGAATTTGTTCAGGAACACTGTGGGGGTGGTGTTTTTCCAGGACGACATTCATGTTCACGGGAAGACCATACAGGAGCACGATGTCAGGGTTAAGCACGTGTTGGACATAGTCAAATCTAGTGGTCTGACGTTAAGGAGGGACAAGTGCAGATTTTTGCAAGATGGAGTAGATTACCTTGGTCACCATATCTCCGCTAGGGGGGTAGAACCAAAAATGAAGTTACTGGATGCCATTAAGGACGCACCTGAACCCATAAACAAAGACCAGTTACGTTCCTTTCTGGGGCTAGTTGAATATTATGCCAAATTGGTACCCAACTTTTCAGACAGAACGGTATGTTTGCGTAGTCTTCTTAAGAAAAACGTGAAGTATACTTGGTCTGAGCAATGTGCGTCTGATTTTAAGTTACTTAAAGAGGTTATTGTACAGGCACAGCCACTCAAACTTTTCGACATCAACGACAAATGCATTGTCACCACCGACGCCAGCAATGTTGGTCTAGGTGCTGTTTTAATGCAGAGGAGATCGGACAATAAGGAAGAGATTTTTGCTTTTGCATCCAGAACACTTCGTGGTGCTGAAGGAACCTATTCTACCATCGAAAAGGAGGCGTTGGCACTATGGTGGGGTGTACAGTATTTTCGTAATTTTCTGTGGGGAAACAATTTTGTTCTCAGAACTGATCATAAGCCTTTGGTAGACCTGTTTACCACCAAGGGTGGTGGCAGAGCTACGCCTCGTATTGCCAAATGGCAGTACAGGCTGAATGAATTTAATTACTGTCTAGAGTACGTTGCTGGTGTGAAGAACTGTGTGGCTGACTGTTTGTCTAGGCTGCCTCTTTCTGGCAGTGTTAGTGAACCTGCTAATGATTTTGTGGAAATGGTGTGTGCAGTCAGCACTATTGCTGATACGGGAGCTGCTTTATCTGAAGGGGATTGGAAATTGGCCATTTCTGAAGATGTGGAGCTTTGCAGGGTAATCGATTTGGTAATCCAGGGCTGGCCCAACAGTGCCGCTATTCCTGAGGAATTGATTCCCTATTCGAGAATTAGTGATGAGTTGTCTCTGGTTGATGGGATTTTGCGCAGGGGCGGGCTCCTGGTGGTTCCCTTGTCATTACGGAAGAAAGTTTTGGACTTAGCCCATGAAGGTCATTTGGGCATTCGAGCAATGAAGCGGAGGGTGAGAGAAGATTTTTGGTGGCCGGGTGTTGATAGGTCCATCGAACATTGTGTCAGGGATTGTGGTGCGTGTGTGCTGAGCGACAAATCTCAAGTAACTTGTCCGTCCTCCGTTAGTCCCGTTGTAGTCAAGGAGACACCATGGTTTAAATTGGCTTTTGATGTGGCGGGTCCATTCAGTGGTTTAGGGGTTTCTCCCAAATACGGGCTAGTTTTGATTGACTATATGTCCAAGTGGCCAGAGGTTAAATTTGTGGATGGTATCAACTCTAGTGTGGTTATTACATTTTTGATGGAGGTTTTCCTTCGGGAGTGATTTCCAGAGGAGTTGGTGACAGATAATGGTACGCAGTTGGTGTCTACTGAGATGCAAAGTTTTTTGAGCAAGCATGGCATCAAACACACTCTTACCTCCCTTTACCATCCACGCAGTAATGGGTTAGTCGAGCGTTTTAATCGTGTCATCAAGGAACAGCTACAGTTGGCCTCCGTTAATAGTCTTGATTGGAAGGTTGTGATTTCGGATGTGTTGTGGGCAATGAGGACAACTCCTCACTGTAGTACTGGTATGTCTCCATTTTCCTTGTTGAGGGGTAGAGTTGCGGGTTCGAAGCTCAACAAGGATTGGATGCTAAGGAAGGTAGTGGATCCACTAAGGTTGGGTGCGGTGGCGGACGTTAGAGCTGCTACTCAGGCCAAGTATGGCTCTAATTGTCCTAAGCAGTCTTCTGTGTGTGAAGGTGATTGGGTTAGGATTAAAAAACCTGTTTTTGTTCGCAAGGGTTTTTCTCGTTTTTCTGCCCCTGTTAGGGTCAGTAAAGTGAGAGATCATGTGGTTGTTCTGGACAATGGCAAGGTCTGGAATAAGTCTGCTGTTTCTGTGGTACCAAAGTCCAAGGTGGAGTTTGTGAGAACCAAATTTGGTGTTGGTACTCAGGGTACAATTCTACCTTCCAGCATTGATATCCATGGTGGTTGCACTTCGGAGAATAATCTTGCTTCTCAACAGGGTCCTTTGAGAATCAAGTTTCTTCCTGCTAGGTCCAGGTCATCTCCTGTTAAGTTAAGGGATTATGTTAGATTTTGACCATCTGTATTTGGGGATTAATGCATCTATATGTGGGTAGTTTTTGTTTTTACGTAATGAGGGGTTTGTGTTGTTTGTGAAGGATGGGGGGTGTGTGGGGTTCTTCCGCGTTCGGGTTCTTTGCACGGAACCTGGAATGAAGGTTCCGTGCAGGCAATGTGGAGCGGTCGGAGTTGGCAGTTGCTGCCGGGGAATCCGAGTGTCTGGATCGAAATAAAGAAGCTCTCCTTCGCTTACTTACATCGTCTTCTTTTCACCAACTAAAACTCAATGCTAGGAAAACTGAATTTCTCCTGATCTACCCCCCTAAAGTCAACCCGGAGATACAGGTGTGGATCAAGGCCATCACAGCCTTAAATTGCCCGCCGACCATTGTGGATTCTGCCAAGTCACTGGGCATATTTCTCGACTGCAACCTGAACATGCGAGGCCACATTAACTCAATGGCCAAGTCAGCCAGATTCCACCAGAGCTGCCTTTGGAAACTAAAACCCTTCATCGATGCTCCGGTCTTAAAAATGGCAGTCCAAGCTCTAGTCATCTTCAGAATGGAATTTGGATGTTCCACCCTCATAGGATTACCCAAGATCTCCCTGGCACCTGGAGACTGATAGTAGCAAAAACTCTGTGGTGGCTATCAACTTGTCAGTTTGGGATTCTTCAGCTCTTGTGTCCCTGGATCTGGTTCCAGAGGATCAGCGAACTGACCCTTGGAGCCACTGCTGTAGGTTGGAGCTGGAAATCAACTGTTCCCCAAGCCAGGAGCCGCAGACACAGTCCAAACTCTGCTAGCCAATAGTGCAGCAGGTGCAGTTCTTGTGATGATGCAGCCCCTCTTTGAGCTCTTTCAAGGGCAGCAAATCGGTCCCCTTCTATGCTCTTTTCTCTTATTCCAGCTGAACTAAGAGGCAGTGTGCCAGGCGTGCCACATTTATACCAGGAAAGGGGACTATGCGGTTACTAGCCATTGGGATACTGGGTCCCCTCCAACCTAGTGATGTGTTTCCTGCAATGTTTGACATCTAGCAATACCAGAGTGCACCGTTCTTGCTCCTTTCAAAATGGCCTGGTCTTCCATAGTCATCAGGAGCACAATCGCTCACCCTAGAGGTGAGGCTAACAGTGGACTACACGCCCACGGGAAAACTGGTTTGGGGATGGGTTTTGCTTCTCTGGCTCTGTCTCCTAACAGAATAAAAGGCATCCTGCTTATCGGTGTAGTTGCAGTCAGCCTTTTGAGCTAGCACCCTGAGTGGCCTTCTGGGGAGATGAGGTCACACCTCGCTCTGCCACAACTGCCTTTGTTCCTGGGCGGGGGAGTCGTTCACACATCTCCCTAGATGGGCAAAAAGCTATCTACATGCCAGGGACTTTGTAAGGTCGCTGGATTAGCTGGAGTACAGAGTGGCAACTCTCTAAAAGTTGCTTTCTTTAATAGTGACATTCAATTCAAACAGGGCATCAGGTCGGGTTTAATGCCATGATTAATTTGATACCTTACTTGACCCACTTAGGTTTTCCCATTCAGAGGTTAGCCAGGCTGGGATGCCAGTTGGTAACCCTGTGTTAGCCGATAAGGCTACTAGCCTTTCCACAGTAAAACGACAATATGGAAGTGTTTCTGTTAAGTCAAATGCAAATTATATGCCCTACTTAATAATATATAGCTTCATGCAATAGGGCTCCATAGGCCTTCGTTAAGGGAGACTTACACATAATATACTAAGGGAAGTGCGGGCTTTGCCATTAGTTGTAATGGGAAAGTCGAACTAGCAGTGTAAGCATGGCCATCTCAGTCTACAGTGGGAGACTGTGAGCCATTGTGTCCTTGTCACATTCAGGGTGGCGCAAACAGTGCGGCAGTCCTGGAGGAAAACTCTGCCTTACCTACCCTAGGTACCGAAGGTACCACATACTAAGGCCTTAGAAGCAAGTTGATACTTGCCAATTGGGTGGATCTAATTCAACATACATTTTGCATAGGATTAGAACACTGACACTGAGGTCTAGGTTAGCAGGCCTCAGTATTCTCTCAGAGTCAAAAAACAGCAGCATCAGTCCAAAAAATAAGGGGGTGATCATACGAAAAGAGGCATTTCCTTACATTCCCTAAACCAATGTTTGCAAACAGCTTTTGTTCCCAAGTTTTGGCTGGTGATACCTCACCTAAATCACAGGAGCAAACATCCACCATGTGTACACAAATGGTAGTCCCACTTTGGGGTGAAATATAAGATTGCAACCAAAATGGACTTTGCTGCCACATCGTGATCAGAGCCTAAAAAGTTTCTAAACCACCTGCAGAGAAATATCTGACTATTCTGCAGAACAGAAAGCCACACCTACATAGCACAGGTTGTATCCTTGGATTAGATTCTCTACTAAGCACGCAGTGTCCCTCTCCATTTCTAGGAAAGCCAGAGTTTCCTCTTCTGGACGTTATATTTATTTTGCAGCATTGTAGTGGTGCCAGTGTACCATTGTGTGAGTGTGTACCCCACACTAACGTTAAAATGCCAACCTCGAATGTTCACTGTGAGCTTGCAGATATATATAGGTCTTTGGGGTTACAGGGACAAAATGAAATAATTGTTACAATGCTTACCCTGCTATCCCTCTACTATTCCCTGTTTGTTCTCTCTGTCCAGAAGTAAACGTGTCTCATCATTTTTCAAAAAAAGAGTTTTAAATTCTGTTTTTATTTTGATTGTACTTAGATAACTTCGTGGGGGAGGCCTCTGTAACCCTGACTTTGGCATGTTCATGGCTGTTTAGGTGTTTAATTTAAGCTGTAAACTATTGGCGTTTGAGGAATAGTTTTTACAATGCGACTTTATCATTGAAGACAAAATATATTACATTATTCTAGTCAGTAAAGAACGGCATGCAAGTGCACTCACTCTCTGTTCCATTCGTACACTCTTGTTACTAACAACACTCAGCCCCTGATTTCTCGTTTCCTCCCTGCCTTGCAGTGCTTAATTTGAGCAGGTGGGGCCCACCACCACACATTTTTGGGAACTTGGACTTATTTTTTCATCACCAGACTTTAACCAGGAACATGGTGGAGAGAGGCAGAAAAGGGGGAAGAGAGTTGGAAAAACAGCGGCAAGAGGAGAAATATGGATGATAATTAACCTGGAAGAGTGAAAGAAAGAGGCAGGGAGTGGAGGGTGGAGGATGAGAGAGGGATGAGGGATGAGGCAGAATCAAGACTAGCCAGCCTTGGTATTTGAGTGTGCATGTAGTTGCTAAAGATACAGCATGGCAACATCATTTGTTTACCAATTATCCTAGCCCAGAATAATTGCCTGCTTCATGCTTTATCATCGGGAGAAGTGTTATGCTTCAAAAAGAAAAATGCCTTTAATGTGAAGCTTGTCTCAGTCCATGAAACCAGCTACGCAGGTAGGTGTGAATTTAATTCCCTGTGTGCCTTTCAGAGAGGATTTGCAAATCAAAGATTACTCCCTGCTCAGGAATGAATGGGTTAAATACAGGTGAACTTTGTGAAGGCGTACGACTTGTGGGAGGGAAGGCTGGCTTTCTTGCTCAATGACTGTATATCTTTTGCTCTAGCCGGGTATAAATATCATATGATGGGAAGAACATTCTACAGAAATTAGGTCGAGAGGTCCCGCTTGAAAAGGAGCCAGTAGAAAGGATTTCATTTCAATCACCTGTGGGTTCCACTCTCATCTTGGAGGCAGGCCAGTAAAAGGTGAGTGTATCTGCATACTATCTGTAACTATCAGCAAAATATTTGAACACTGCCCAACTATGTGTTGCACTGTACCGGCTAGGCTGCTTTATTGAATTAAATCCACTCTCCAGTGGAGTAACACAGAATTATGGTGGCCCCCTCGCAGAATGTGGTGAGGGTCCCATTGAGCCTCCCATATTGGACATAAATCTTTAAGCCTGGTGAAGAATAGCTTCCCCCTGAAGGTGCCCCCCCCTTGCTGCTGAGGCTGCAGTGGCCAGTGTTAGCCCACCTTCACACTCTTGATTTTTGCATCAGCCAGTATCCAAAAGCTGAATCCATGATTCTTGTCTCTATACTTTTGCGTTCCATATTTAACATTCTAAATATCACAGCTGACTTCATCCTAGCTTTTGACCCGTTCAGGTTAACTTTGTGTTGTTGAGTTACTATGTAAGCTGCCCTGGAAGGCACCTCCCAACTTCCCTGGAAGGTCCTTGAGAGCAGATATTCTGCGAGCAGCATCTTGTTTTACCCCAAAAAGAGGCAATGAAATGTGTGAGGTTGAGTAGGTGAAAAGGGGAAGTTTAGGTGATAGCCAATAAATGAAATAGTTGTAAGAAGGAATATCATTAGCTGTAGTGACGATATGGGATGGCCGGATATTGTTTTCGTGTGGGTCAATACATTTTTCATCTCACTGACATCAAAAAGGAGGACACTTCCCATCTAATTTGCTTCTCTGTTTAAAGTTCGGGTACTTTGCGGACCCGATCTCCCTTCTCTATTTTCATTTGCTGTTGTTTTATTTTCTAGACACCACAGAAGTAAGGTCTAGGGGCCTGAGTTATATATAACCAGGTGATCCTGCCAGGTCCTCGGAGGAAGTTACTAAGTCGCCCTGGTTTAGGTACCACCCGTTAAATTTAAAATTGACTGCCAAGCTGCATTCAGTACCCTATTTAAGCACTTACTGTAAGTCCAGAAAATTTAGAATTATCTGAAAAAATTGTCTGCCCCTTAGACTTCGAGTCACCCAAATCCCTGTGGGACCGTTTGTGAAATAGACCACCATGACACCATAGAGATGCTACTTTAGCCCTTAGACCTTATATAACCTCCTACTTGCTGGTAAGGGGCTAGTGTCAAGTTCGCAGAGGGGACACCAGAGAAAGGGAACATGGCTCCTACGTGACCGTTTACTTTCTGTGACTTCCGCTGCCTCATGACCTAAAACTGTGGCTTTCAAGGGCAGTATCAGGGTTACCAAATGGCAAGCTAGGGTAGCGAGTTCTACCTCTGGTCACCCCAGCAGACATCCATGTTCTGACCTTCCCCACACGAGACCATCATGGATAAAAAAGAAGTTAAATTAATACACCAGGAAATACACTCGCATTTATATGACAAAATACGCATCAAATCCGATGTATTTTGAGCACTGCATGCACCATCATGCTGGAATTCAGAATGAAACAACCCCAAGATATTGCAGGCCATCAGAATGACCTGCAGCACCCTGTATTTGTTTATTTATGATAAGCATAGGATGACAGACAGGCACAAAAAAACTAAGCTTCAAGCAGCTATAGGCACCTAAGAAAGAGTATGCATTTTGGAAGAGGAAACTTTTACTTCCTTTTAATTTTTGTTGTGTTCTATATTTTATTTTATATATTTTTTTTTTATTTATTTAGTTTTTTGTAATAACGAGTTGACTTTATGCACGGTCATTGTCGATTCATGCTTTGATTGCAGTCAGATATTTATGCCACTGTTAATACTGAAATGTTCCACCCCTCTCAGGACAGGAGAGAACCACGAGCAGTGCGGGATGGAATTCAGCACAGCAATCCTGTTACTCCTAATCCTCTGCTTATCCTGCCTGATTCTTCTTCGCATTAGAAAAGAGGGGAAAAGGCGCGCGCAGCTGCCACCCGGTCCATCTCCGCTGCCAATTATAGGCAACTTGTTGCACGTGAACACAAAAGATATGGTATCATCGCTCAATGCAGTAAGTCACATTTAATAAACTAGGATTTTCTTGTTTACCTTTGACCTATAGCATAATGCTATTAAAGCATAATACTTTAAATATAATTTCAATGTCACTATAGGACTTAAAACATCTTAAATCAGTAGCATTGTAAGATACCTAGGGCCGGATTAGGAAGTGCTCGTTCTATTCCGACCTGTGCGTAAACCCCCATTTAGTAGGGCTTGGAATTCCTATGAAAGGATATTTATTGTAGTACTGGGTGGTAAATACTGTTCCGTTCGCGGAATTTGGCTACTTTTGCGTTCTGCGGTGAATGCAGAATTGCCCAAAATTCCGCGATCTGTGGCTTTGCGGAATTTTTTGCTTGTTAGAGCTTTTAAAATGCGTGTTCGCAAGATATTTCCCTCCAAGAGCACGCAAACAGCGTTCGCGAACAGGAAAAAAGCATTGCAAATGGGCGGAACAAGCAATTCCGCGTGTTCGCGGAACTCTGCGTGCTCGTGGAGTTTTTTTACCGTTTCGCTGAGCTTTGCGTAGCGCGACTACGCAAATTCCACCCACCCCTAATTTTATGTTTCCAGTAATTATCGGATGCGTTAAATACCTCGAAGCTCATTAAATTTTGGTAGGTCAAAGCATATAGTATTTACAGTATTGTGTGGATTTTGGTGCGTTAAACACTAAAACCTGCATGTTAGTCCCCATTCACTCATAATAGATGCTTTTTATTGCCTTCGATAAATAACGGGCTCCATGGTATCATTATTTATCAGGTGAGCTAATTAGCACTGACACTCGTAATCAGGTGCCCTACAATCAGTACATTGAGCCTTTGATCAATATGTTGAGTATGCTTGGATACGACCCATCAGTCTTCTTGTCTATTTTTATACAGGACAAATTATTTTAACTAGTGTAATGGTTAGATTAGGATAGGTAGCTAAGTCTCCCTGTGCAAAGAAGGAAAGTGGTCATAAAAGGATTATATAAAGGTATCACACCGCAAACAGTCTTGAACAGTGGATAACCAGCGAGCAATAAACATGGGAATTCTGCGAAGGGAGGATAAATTAATATTACGTGTTTGTCTACTTCCTGGTGGTGATCCGAATATAATCAGAGTCTAGTTTGCCACCTTCTGTGGTTGTGATCAGCTTAGAGATAGTTAGACAATCTGAATTATAGGACTGATGATAGTGGGAAGAGATGAGGGTGCTACAAGGACAAATTAAAAGTTGGTATCCCTGCCATAATATATAAATGCGTGGAATCATAGGGCCTCAGCTGGTATTTACATAGTAGTCTGAAAAAACACAGATAAGCAAAAGTTATTGGGATTTGGTAGAACACCTCTACAAGAGGACAAGATACCAACACCTTGAACGAAGCCAGGCTAACATTCTTAAAAGGATGGGCAATGGAGGTCAGATGTACAAAGCCATTTAGTGTTAACAGATCCTAAGATTTGCTAAATCAATGGGTTTGCCCTGCTAAATCACTTTTTACTAGTTACTAAATCCATTTTGTATATCGAATAACAATTTGGAAAGTGCATCCATTCCAACTTGCATTTTGGAATGCTGTGTTTCCATAGTTTGCCAGTGCAATTTCAATCGCAAACTATTTATATTTTACCAATGTCTTTCCTAACAGAGGTGGTAACTATTCAGAAAGGTAAAGTTAAAGTTTAGGTGGGAATGGGCAATGGTCCAGGGCACAACTGCCCGATCTTAACGTTTTTAGGTCTCGCCTGACCCAGCGCATGCGCTGGTCTGGCGAGACTTATTGAGAGGGCTCCAAAAAGTGCTACCAGGCCAGCCTAGACCTACAGTGCACGTGCGCGGGCGCGCGAGCCGCGCTTGACGCGAGTACTTTAACTTTCGCGGCCGCACGGCCGCTTTGATGTTTGATCGCGATAGGTCTCGCTTTTGGGCCCTTATAAGTATTCAGTTATGCAACTGTTGCATGGCTAAACACTTATAAGGTCCCAAAGGCGAGACCTATTGGCTATGCCAGTGCTTGTTTTTTTTTTAAGTCTCTTTTACCTACATAAGAAAAACAGGCTGCATTTAAACACAAATATTTAAACAGGTAAAGTGGTCTGCTGCCACCAACCCGGTGATTGCATCCAATCAGAGTGAGTGGCAATTTGTGACCTATCTCATGAGTAGTAGCAAGGTAGGTCGAATTGTGACCCACTCCTAATTGTGATTTTGCGAACTGACCTAATAATACGTAGGTTTGTTTAAAAAATCAGAATCAATTGATAAAATGACAGTGCGCAATCACTGCATGTCAATTGTTAGTACATCTTGCCTATCATCTCTTACTCTGGCGATACGTAGACACGCTCACTTCCATCTGCTCTGACCAACAGTAGCGGCTGCTACCAGATGGGAGTGATGAGGCGGGGAGGGGAAGGGAATGAAAAATAAAAAATAAAATACAGAAACACACGCACCTCGCTACAGCCGGCTGCCGCCTCTCCCCTGCCCTCTTCCTCGATTCCAGCACCAGGAAGCACCTTGGCTCCCAGGATCCCCACAGCCAATCACAAATCACAGTGCTGCAATGCAGCATTGTGATTGGTCTGAGAGTTGTGGTTTGGCACTGAGACAGGCAGTGGGAGCCTGGGCAGGGTCCCCACGCAGGCTTCATGCAGCCTGGGTGGAGACCATGCAAAGTGAGCATCAGGGCCGGACTGGCCGTAGCGGGAACCGGGCAATCCCCCGGTGCGCCGCACGGGTAGGGGTCGGTTTTGGGCCCCTGGGGGCCGTTTTTGTTACAGGGCCGTTTTTGCAGCATAGCTTCAAAATCGGACCTGTATCAAAATCGGCCGAAATCCGGCCCTGGCAAAGAGCTCGGCGGCACCCCCAAGCCCCGGGGGGGCCGGCCGAGCACTTTGCCAGGGCCGGTTTTGGTTCCCAGTCCGGCCCTGGTGTGCATGATGCTTAGGCCGGCCCTAGACGGCTGGCCAAAGCGTCATGCCCACTTGGAGTGCCACTACTACTCCCCATGCAGTGCTCTGGTGTCACGGAGCCCATCTCCACACTCATATGACAACTGAGCCACTGCAGTAGGAAAAATAAATTGATAATAACTTTGCTTGTTAATATGTTTTATTTTTCCTTCTTGAAGAGCTCAGGGAGCAGTGGGGTGATGCTCCTCCGCCTTAACAGAGGAGCTGCCGCTGCTGACCAACTTCAACAAGTAAAACTATAAAATTTCTCTTAAAATAGGAGCACATTTTTTGAGGTCGCCCATTTTTTCTAAGTTTTAACTAAGCTAGTTGAAGAAGTGGAGGCAATAAATTATGTTACAATAAAACAAGCAAGATGCGTGTTCATAATTTGATTTATCGCAACATTGATCTCGCCAACTTGCTGCTTGTTGACTGTTCCAAGCATCAACTAATCTAACCAAGATTGGGAATATTGCATTCAGACTTACCTTGGATTGGAAAAACTGGGACTCAACAGTGTCTCAGCCTTCACTGCCTACTCATCAGGCAGCACAAAAACATTAAGAGCCACTGGCTTGATCTATAAATTCCTGTCAGAAATTGCCCATTTGCTTCATCTTTAAAACAAGCATTGGCAAGACCAACGGGTCTGTTCTTGGCCAGAGCATTGGCAAAAAGGATGGGAGAGTTCACATGAAAGGAACAAACAGAATATGAGAACACAGGGTGGGAGAGGACAGAGAATGGCACATGGTGGAGAAAAGCACACAATGCAGAAAGAACAGCATAGGAGAAGAGAGGAGAGGACTAGGGAGAGAATTCGTGGACAAAAAGAAGAAAGCAGAGAATGAAGATTATTGTTTTGAGTGTACAATCAGAGAATGCAAGAAGGGACAGAGACCAAATGGTAGATCACAGGATAACAGAAGCAGAGGATAGAAGAGAACAAAAGATGGCTGCAGGTGAACGAGAGTGCAGGATGTAGTCGACCATAGATTGGGAAAGGGCACAGAAGAAGGGTGAGAACATGGCGCCTGGGACCAGAGGCTGGGAAAGAGTATATTATGGGAGGACTCATTCTATGATGGGAGAGGACAGGGTGGATGAGAGCCTGAAATTTGAAAGAACAGAGAAGAGAAGGGAGAGCACAGAATAGGAGAGGTAACATAACAAGAAATGATGAGAACCGAGGATGGAATAGTGGGAAATAGGAATGCAAATGAGCACATGTGGAATGTGGGAGAGAACAAGATAGATACATGGAGGAAATATACGACACAGGAATGGGGAGAGCACACAGAAGAACAGCATGTCGCTGGTTGCATAGTGTGGGAAAATGCAGCCACAGAACGAAACATTGAGAGCACAGAAGACAGATGAGAACTGTGGATCAGAAAGAACAAGTGATGGGAGAGCACAATATGTTACTGGGCTGACTGAAGAAGACAACAATTGAGAATAAAAGTAGGACAGTTAAATGCACGTGAGAATGGAGATGTGGATGAGAGGGTAAAGGGTGATGGGGCACTGGATGTACGTGGGCAGGAAGGACAAGAACACAGATTGGCTGAAGCACATAACATCAAGGATGAGAACACATTTGAAAGACACAGAAACGGGGAGCATCGAATGAGGGGTCACAGAATGCAATAGATTGGTCTGGGAGAGAGCACAGTATGGGGAACATAGGATCACAGAGCACAGAAAGACAGGTTCATAGTACTGAGGCACAGGACGGAGGAGGCAGTATCGTAATTGAAAACGGCATGATGGAATATTACAGTGCCCGGAAGAGCAGAGGATGGGTGGAACATAGGAGAGATGAACACACAACATGATAGAGAAGAACCTCAGAGGAAGAACTCAAAATCTGAATGGAACACAATGGGATATAGCTGTAGATGGGCGAGAGAATGCACGATGGAAGAGCACAGGATGAGGAGGCACAGCATATATGATTTTTGAACGGAATGGCATTAGAAAAGGTTTTATAGGACTAAAGAGGGCACAGAATAGGAGGAACCACACAACATGAAAATGCAGACTGGAATGAAAATAAGAGCAACCATGTTTTAGAAGACCAAACAAGATTCGGGAGCAAAGGCGGTGGGAGAACGTATAATGGTCGAGAATGGGCTGGGCAGATCCAAGCATGGCAGGCCATATCATAAGAGATCCCAGGAGAGGAAATGTTGAAAGACAAGTTGTGTGGAGAATGTACAAAATCACATGAGATGCTGACATTCACTATGTTATTGTAAGAGCAGCCGAAATATTTGGGATTTAGGCTGCTATACTGACTCCTGGCATAATAGTATTACTGAACCACAATAGTTTCCAACTTGTCCATTTCCCCTCAAAGTATGAACTACTGCTTCGTTTATTCCTCTTTTTCTGTGCTGTTGCTTACATTTACAAGAAACTTCCAGTTACATAGCAATGTTTCTAATACAAGTGCTTACCAATTCATTAGTTTGTGGCCGAAAATATGGAGTGATTATCTTGGTTCAAGTTTATTAAAGCTTGCTTTTGCCAAATAAATATGGAAGCCATAGGTCTTATTATGCGACATTATGCCAAACCTTGCAAGTGCATGCTTCACAGCGTTGTGTGTCGGTGATCAGGCTTGCTCTTCTTAGTCTGGCATTTGGCATCAGGTTACTGTGAAAAGTTTAGCATGGTATAGTTACTCTTAGATGACGCAACTAGATAGTCTTAGGTGGGATTTAATCATAGATATTCACATTAACCCTGTGAATACTCTATATATGGTAAATTTGTCATCATAAAAATACTTTGTATATGCTTAAATATGGTAACCTTGCCATCGTAGGAATACCTTTTATACCATGGGTACCTGATGGTCACTATATTTTAAGCCTGCTTCCATAATTGATGTAACACGGGTTTCTAGCAAACACGTTCTCCGGCCATTCATGAAATTATCTCTTTGATGGATTGTACCAATCCATAATTTTGTGTCTGTGTACTTTGTCTGCAATGTATTGGCCCTCTACAAGCAAACAATAAATATGGTTCATCTTTCACAGTTCAGTGAAAAATATGGCCCTGTCTACACCATATACTTGGGGCCCACTCCCTCAGTGGTGCTGAATGACTACTTATCCGTGAAAGAGGCGCTGATTGATCAAGGAGAAGACTTCAGCGGCCGAGGAGATGTACCTATGTTCTACCACTTCTCCCAAGGAAATGGTAAGAGTCTGTTGAAAGGATATCTAGGAACAATCACCATTTTAAACAAAATGTGTCTCTTAATGCTTAAGTGTAAAGTTTAAAATATGTTGCTCTGCTCTGAATAGTAGATGTCAAAAAACAGCAAGATGGCGGCATTGTTTAGTGGAGGATGTTTATAGAGCAGGTTTGTAACGGGAGGGGTCTCTGTGAACTTGAAAAGGGATATCTGCAAATAGATACAGTAGCTGAACAAACTTTAGAGAGGTCACTGCACTGTCTGAGTAGAACAAAATACAGAGGAGCTCACTGAAGGAGCATTCATGAAGGAAACGAGAAGGGACATTAAAAGAGGTGATCAACAACAGACAGACACAGAACCTCATTCCAAATGTTTTTTCTTATTCTGATGGATCCTGTAACTGAAATTACGGGCCCAATAAGAGTGGTTTGTTTAATCTGAATACTACTGCTGAGTGGTAATCACCTAGATTTCACCTGGTGCATGCAAGAGATGTTTCTGGGTGGAATAATTGGAAAAACAAGCAGAGATCAGCACTGTTAATCAGTTTCCCACATGCTACTCCCCAAACACCTTTGCTACCCATTATTTCCTTCCTCCAAAATCACAGTGATTCCCAATAACAGTAAGCTGGGGAATATAATGGGCCATTTGTAATCAGGACACAGATGCATTAAATCAAACTACACCAGCAATAGGTGTAATAGACGTAAATGGGGCAAATGAATTACTGGTAGATTAAAACCATTGATAAGACTACTGAAGAGCAATAGGGAGGAAATAAATCAAGCAAAAAATTAACATTTGTCTTGGACTAGTTCAAATCTTAAAAAGCGAACAGAAGACCAATTGGGTAAGGCGATGGAAGGCAGGTGGTTTTAAACAAGTTTTGAGGATAAAGCCAAGAGGCTACAGATATATCTGCTCAAGTGAGAAACTGAGCAAATGTATATTAGTAGAGAAGGATACAGAACATGATAACAAAAGAATGCATCTCTTCGTATCGCTGGCCAAGGAGTATAGGTTGAGGAGAGGGATCTAGTGAGAAATTCTATGTTCACAAAGCATTAGATATCTAGCATAATGAACTACAGGGACCTTGTAGAAACTGTTTCTAGTAAGCAAACTAGAGGAAAAACTTTAACTAGAAGACAACCATGACTGGAGGATCTTCTAAGAAAGTGGTAATTATTTATATGAGGGTTGTGTAAGAAGAGTGAAACCAAAGATTACAATCATAGAGAGCAAGCAATGAATCATGCAACAGGAGCAGCTTAGTGTGAGAGAGAGAGAGAGAGAGAGAGAGAGAGAATGTATTGAGTGTGGTGAAATAAGTGGATATGCCAGCTTCGGAAATATCTGACGCAGAGGACACAGAGCGGAGATAATTTGTGCCATGGGAACAGATTTGTTCACATCAATAATTCAATGGCTATGTACATGAAACCTGAAACACTCAAACACATACTTGGGCAGGTTGTTGTTGCTTCTGTTTACTCTATAACAGAAGGTTTAGTGCTAAGCTGCACATGTATTAGCTAACACTCTACAAACATTTACTTACAGATTAAACCGGTATTGCTGGAGCTCAGATTGCAGTGTGACTTGTTTGCTAGATCTAAGAAGCAGTGTTGTTTCACCTTAGTCTAATGATTGGAATGTGCAGTGCCTTTCTCCTTTAGGGGCATATCAACAAGCCGGTGAAAAAAAATTATCGCCGCTTTTGCGTCCGTTTTTGGACGAAAAGCGGCGATAATTTTGTCGCCCTATTAGCATGGACACGCTAACCCGTGATTCCATGCTTCAGCGCCCATTTTCTTATTGCCTTCCTCCTATCGCTAATGAGATGCGAGGTAGGCTTTCCCGTGAGAAATACAGCAAAAATAATCGCTAATGAAGGATCTCCCTATTAACAAGGGAAATGCTAACCTGTCTAGCGACATTAAAAGTAGCGCTAACCGGCTTTATCGCCGGTTCCTTACGCCTGCTAAATCTGTGAGTTAGCCATGTTTAACATGGGAGGTGGATCTTCATGCTGAGTCCACATCTCCCTATCGCCGTTTTTTTGGTTATCACTGCTTTTTTATCGCAGGTTATCCTGCGTTATTGCTCCTTATGGCCGCTATTGCCGTGAATTCTATCGCCTCGGCGATGCGCCTTGCTGATAGTGCGCTCACCGGGCGATAGAAGCCGGCGATAGGCGGCGTTAATTTTGTGCACGTTAAACACTGCCAGCGATAATTATCGCTGGCCGTTGATGTTGATGATATGCCCCCAAGTCTGTTGGCACGTCAAATGTACCTAACGACGTAATTAATAGTTGTTACCTTGTAATCTCATTTTACTTCTTAGATGTGCATCCTAATCGCGTTTAGCCCAGTCAAAGTTTTTTTCATGTACAACATGTGTTGGAATAGAAAGTTCCTAAAAAGCCATATTTATTTATTTACTCAATACTCAATAAGTTGGAAAACACTGTTCGCCACAGAACAGGTTCATGACACTTAAATAATGGTAGCTAAAGAACAACATCTTAGTACTCTGACATATCTCAAGAGCAACATAAATGAAGTCTGAGAATTTTCAGCATCACTCTTTGCATTTCGGTTTTAGAGGCTTTTACTCACACCACCTCTGGAAAACAGTGGACCTGTTAATTCTTTAAAAGTACCTGAATAAACAAGTACTTCAAGTCAAGTCAAGTCAAGTCTCGCTTTACTACTTGGTTAGATTTAAAATATAAAAACTGTACAATTAAATAAATTATTACATTATTATTAAAACCTTATTGCACTCTTCTGTGGTCACCCTGAACTAAGGAACATTCACGGTTTGTGGCCAGAGGATGAGACTAGGACTATCATGGCTAGAGAGTAAAGTTGACAGAATGGTTTCTGGAATCTGGACAAATGTTTTATAACAGTGTCCATAAAGTATGGATGTTCAGCTAGTAAACAATAAGTTTAAGGCATGGCCTACTCAAAGCCTCTTGCCTAAGGTGCAAGTCATTCTCTAAAGAACATCTGTAACTCTGGGATAATTAGTTGCCACTGATGGGATAGTCTTGTAAACAATTTTTTAATGTATGGCCTGGTGGTAGGAGCACTCCTTTGATGATAGTGGCTGTAATTCAAGACTAGGGACTTATTTAGAGTTTGACAGATCAAGACATCCATGAAAAAGATGTAGACATTCTGTCCACCATGTTTGGCATCAGTACACTCTTAATATGGTAGATGGAGCAACCACTTCTTTTTAGTAAATGTCGAACATCTGCCAAATTATATATAAGGTCCTTAGTGATTCTGCTTTGCACTCTTTCACTCAAAGGCACTGCTTAATTTGTATGTGAATGAGTGCCGGTGCCAAAAGCTCAGCTCAGAAGCTCGTGGCCAGTGCAATTATATCTCTTGGTAGAGGGCTTGCTTGCAGTACTTAATCCTAAAGGGGTTAGGCATTATCAGTGGAATTTTATAGGAGACTGACAGAAAGGAATTCATCTGGAAAGCAGAAGTTCAGCCTTGTGGTACTATAGGATGATCTCTCTCAATTCCTTTTAAAGGTAATAATTTCACTGAGTATTTCATAATTTGAAAATAATCAACATTGGTCATTATTGTATAATTTATGCAAAATTGATCTTTATTGAAAATTATAGTACAGCCAGCCAGCACGTGTTTCGAGAGATAACTCTCTTCTTCAGGGCTAATATTGTCCATTGATAATTGCATCCATGGTATATTTTTTACCAAACAGTTTCTTAGGTATAGGACAAAATTTGCCCTATTCATATATCAGAAATCCTGCCGCATCTACATGTGTTGGCTGGCTTTACAGGAGGGGAAACAGAGCATATCATGCCACCAAACCCTGGAACTCCTTACCCCTTTTTATTTGACTCTCTCCATACAAATCTTCAATCCATAAAGGTGGTCGAGGACATTATGTTCACCACTGTGATAGATTATTCTGCTTCAATTCTAAAGCTGACCCCAGGTCCAGTTGTCATCTCTGTACATTGAAAGAAACTGCAGCCACAGCTGTTCCGTTCAAAGGTTTGGTGGATGACAAATGTCAGTTTTACCAGCCGGTCCTCGAAGTCTTCAAAGTTTTAGTTTTTCTGAAGCAAACTCTGTAAGCGGGAGTTAGTTTGAAAAAAACCTATTCTTGACCATCACACACTTGGAGAGGTCTCCAAGGTTGTGGGGGTCATCATTTATTTCTGTCTCTCAACACTAGGTCTTTCCTGGTGGTAATCGACAAGAAAAACAGCATTACAACATCCACCTTAAGTAATGCTGAGGGTGCAGTGTCATTCCTCCGAAGACCCCAACTCCATTGAAATTTCAGAGGAAGTTTTCTGTTGACAGAGCAAAATGGGGCTTCGCTGATAGTAATCTTAACATCTGTCCATCTCCAATGAGGAAAATGCACTGGGGCTTTGAAGGACAGTGTACTCCATCGCACTTGCAACAGAGTACCCTGTCATTTAACTCTACAGGCCTGATTCACAAAGGGCCTCTGCACTTCTGGTAGAGCCCCACAGTCGTGGGGGAGTATTCGCACTTGGGGCGTAATATCTGTGATCAGAAAGCTCATTTCAGAGGTTCCACCTCAATTGTGGAGACTCCCCCATGACTGCGGGCACTCAGCCACAAGTGCAGAATCCCTTTGTGAATCCGGCCCTAGGTGAGGCCTTTAGTTTTACTTGGAGTTCTAAAAACAACTCTTTTCTTTGTTTTTGTTCTCATATCATGCAAAGGTGAGATATAGTAAGACCAGGATCCCATTCAGGCAACTTTACCAACCCGGATCATTCTCACCTCTCCTGGAACTGTGACGACCTTCTTGGTCTGAGGTCGAATACTGTCTTGAATCTCCTTTGAAAAAGTCACTAGTGGTGCCACCACTGTGCCAGATCCAGAATTTGTTATTGCGGAGCGAGTAATCATTGGGCTTTCCTTCCTGCCTTACCCTGTCGTCTTAACCTACTCTAAGAGTCATTCTTATCCCAGACCTCCCAGAACTTAATCCGCTTTCTTCCCTCTCTGCTCAGATCCAACCTCTTAATCTTGCACATTGATGTCAACCAATCATTTACTGTAGGGGGGCTGCTATAATCTATTTTATGCATATCTCCCATCTGGCAAGTAAAATTAATACAAACAGAAGATCTTTTTGCAGAACATTTAAATGTAAAGGGCCCGTTATCATTTGTCACTTCAAAAATAGTTAAGTCCACGCTTACCTCTATGTCTTCTCCCATTACTTAATTTAACACCTTACCCATTTCAGACCAGAATTGCTGTAATTGAGGGCACTCCTGGAACATGAGTGTGTCGTTTGCCTTTATCACTCCACATCTTGGACAACTTTTCACCACCTGTTTATTTATCTTGGTTAACTTCCCCAGCGTCCAATAAGCCCTGTGTAATGTAAAAAGAGGATTTTTCCTAAGAGGTGCAGATTGTATAACACACCATAGAGTAGTCATAGATACTTGCCATAAGTGTCTGAGATCCCTCAATGGCAAGTCTCTGTCCCAGAGCTTCATTGGAAGTGTGAAATCTTCTGCCCCTGCTAGAGATAAATTTTAAAACCAATATCATTTGGATATCTCCTTCCTTGGTCGGTCTCTACAAAAATAACTCTTGCAGTTAGCCTACAATGTGTTTCTCTAGCTGGCACTCAATAAAGACATCCATAAGTTTAGCTTAAGGAATATCCAGATTGTTTTGTAGTGCTTACACCATGATCCCATTTTCCAGATTGCTTTGTGGTGCCTACACTATGATCCTGTTTAGAGTGCTTGAAGTGCTCCTTGGAAAGTTGGACCTCAAATAGTTATCGAGCTGAGGAGAATTGCAGCATGTTAGAAAGATGCTATACAACATAAATTAACCCTGAATTTATTATATTTGTTTTAATACATCTTTATTTTAATTTGATCTTTTCCTCTCTTTCTTCCAATATCAGGGATAGCTTTCAGCAATGGAGAAAAATGGAAAATTCTGCGTCGATTCGCTTTGCTGACATTAAGGAACTTCGGGATGGGCAAGAGAAGCATCGAAGAGCGTATTCTTGAAGAGGCACAATATCTGGCCAAAGAATTTAGACACACAAAAAGTTTGTATCTGAAAAATGAAATACAATGTGTTGTTTTTCATTGTTTTGGATAGAGAGGGTGTGTGATGATACAATCATAGTGTTTCAGTTGTGCCTCGGTTTGAGATCTCTGATATTGACCAAAAAGTATCTGAGGTGTACTTTAATGCACATATGTTATATCCTTCAAAACTACTAGTAGAAAGTCATTTGGAAGGAATACAAAAAAACACTTTCCAACTGCACCTCCATATTACCCACATAGCATATAAAGTCATATAATATCCCTACTTCAAATGAGAGATCACCCTGAGGTAACCTAGTGAAGAACTGTGAGAAACAAGGGCTTTTTGCAGTGCCCCCCCACATTTTGCCCCCATTTTTTTACTACAAGATGCTGCTTTCTGGCTGATTGTGCCCTGGGTTCTACTAACCAGACCTAGGGTCTGTGCTCTAATTAAAAGTACATGGTAATTAGGTGTAATTACAATTGGTACTGGCAACCTACCTGTAAGTCACTAGTATATGGTAAGGGTGGGCAGGGCTCGCAGAGTTGCTCTATGCGGAATCCTGCGGAGTTGCAGAAAAACTCCATGGAATTCCGCGGAGTTCCGCAAGTGGGCAGAGTTGCTCCATTCGCCCATCCTGGCAGAAGAGCACTTACTTTTGTAGGAGCCAAACCACCGCTGCATGATGTGCAGGGGCAACAAGGTCCATCAGGGCACCCTGGATGCCTCCAGCCGCACCCCGGTCACCTGCCCACCATACAGTTGAAGGGCCCAGCAGGTTCAATGCCCAGAGTGACCTGCACCTGCCACGGAGCCGGCCTAGTGGCTGCACAGCCCCATGATGTCCCCCGCTGCACGGTACTGTCCTTAAATATCCTGGGCCAAGCGAAGGTGGTGGCTCTGCCTCAATGCCTTACCTTACTGTCCGCTGCCTGTAGGCTGGGGCAGAGAAAAAAACACGTCTCTTAGCTGGAACCCATTGTGCGGTTCAAACCTCGTTTTCAGTCAGTTTCTCTTGCAAACTGAAAATGAGGCTTGAACCACACAAGGCATTCGAGCTAAGAAAGCTGCACGCCCGAGGCGTCAAATCACTCGGAGTCTTGCCTTTCTGAATCTCCTGACTAAGATCTTTACAAATGGAAAAATGTCAAGGTACTATCATATCACACATCATCGGTGTGAATATGTGATGTTGCAACGTGTGGTGTTACCACACGGTAGGTAACAACGCGGTTGTTACATTGTCCGCGTTGTTACCACACATGGCATTACATCGCAAGTCGTTTCAATGACTTGCAGTAAATGGCGTGCTGGACTTAGGAATAGTATAAATTACTATTCCTACTCTAGTTAGCACAACAGCAGGGAAGGTGTTGGATATAAAGTCCAACACATTCCCTGCTGTTGCACGCCACCTAGCGCAAGTCATTGAAATGACTTGCGATGTAATGCCATGCGTGGTAACAACGCGGACGAAGTAACGTCCGCGTTGTTCTCAACCTGCGTGGTATTACCAGCGTTGTAAACACTGTCTCCCCATTGGTGTGCATCTACTGAATACGCAGTGCAGAGAACACTCTATCTAATGAAGATCCCATTGTCCCGAGTCCCGACTCCTGGTGCAGATGGGGCAAACTCCGCTACGTGGCAGAATCAGACTTTTTTTTTTAACTCCATGCCCTGAGTAGAGGTGGGCGGAATTAGCTTGGTTGCGCTACGCAATGTTCCGCGAAATGGTAAAACATCCTCGCGAGCACGCAGAAATTCCACGAACATGCGGAATTGCTTGCTCGCAATGCTTTTTTCCTGTTCGGGAATGCTGTTTGCGTGCTCGGGGGGAAATATCTCGCGAATACGCATTTTGACAACGCGAACAAGCAAAACATTCCGCGAAGCCGCGGAACGCAGAATTTTGGGCAATTCCACTTTCTCCGCGGAACACGAAATTACCCAAATTCCGCAAATTCGAGCGGACTTTACCGTCCAGGCCTAGCTCTGAGCGGAGCGCAGAATCGCAAAATTTCACAAACTCCGTCCGCGGAGCAGAGTTAACCACCCAGACTTAGTATATGGTAGGGCATATAGGTTTAGAGGCCCAGCAGGTTTAATACATTTAAGTATGCATTGCTCTGTTGACTGCTGTTATTTTAAAGGCAGCCCAGCTTTGCAGGCTGCTTCTAATATTAAATTGTATGCAAATTCGAATTAAAGGCACTTCTAGTGTCTAGAACTACCTATATTGTACATTGAAGTTACCCATAAGGTATCCCGTATGTGCCCCAGGAGTAAGGTGCCTTGTAACTATAAGCAGAGACATTATAAAATATGTTTTATCTGCCAGGGAAAAACTGCCAATTCGTTTTTCCCCATTGTAGCACATTGACTCTATATTCTAACATGGGAATACTTTAATAAAGTATAACTATTGATAGAAATGAGCTAAAAAAAATCTTATAGTATGCAAACGATGGTTAGAATAAATCCAACAACATGCCAAGTTTAGATTTGTTATAACTATCACGGACAAGAAGTTATAGAAATTGATTTTATGATGTGCTAACATCCAGCCTTCCAGCAGCCATTCCTGATCGGCCCGCCTTTGACAGGCTGAGCCAAACTATTCTGATGAAATATGAAGTGGCCCGCATAGAGACAAAGGACATCTAGTGGAAAGAGACCCGCTGCTGCAGAGCAAAAGGCAGGATGGGGGTGGAGTAGCCAAACTAGTCATCCTAAGAGAGAATGACAGTTAGGGCAGGACACAAACTCACCCCCACATCATGCACCCCCGGCCAGACAGGAGCCCCAGTGATTGAATTGACAGAGAGGCTAAAAGGGGAGTGTTAGGGAAAGTTAGCCATGCCAGTTGGATGGCTTAGCCAGATCTTGAACTCCAGTAGAGAGTTTTTCCATTTTGAATTTTCAAGGAATACTGCTTTCTGGGACTTGAATATGCCACACTTTGAAGACAGCTATCATACTTCTGGGTGGGACCCTGTACCCCATTGGTCAGGGCTGCCCCCCAGCTTGTCACCCAGGAATGGTGAAAAAATGGGAGAGGCACCCAGCAACTCCGATTCCTGCCTTGAAACTACCAGAAGAAGATGGACTGCTCTGCTGGTTTCTTGGACTGCACAAGTGACTCAAACTTTGACTTTGTCCTGGGCAAGCGTGACCAGATGTCCCAAGTTGGCACCTTTTGTTTTTAGGCACTGGAAAGTTTTTTGGGGCCTAGTACGAAAGTTCACCCGTCACCGCAACGGAGCACAGGACCGACCGCCGAAGTTGAGGCGGTCATGCCAGGCAAATTAGGATGCACCTGCCAAAATGGTGGCCGCATCCTCGACATTTACATTGCGGCGGACGGTGCTGTAATCAGCACCCACTGCAATGTTCATGCCCATGTTGAGCATTGCCATGCACAATGTGACAGGCACTGCGCACTGCCTGCCACCTTGTGCACGGAAATGCCTTTCCATGGCGGAGTCTCCGCCATGGAATGGCATGCATCCTAATATGGATGGCGGTGCCTGCAAGGCACTGCCACCATTACCCATACCTTTCCCGCCCGACCGGCATTCTGACCGGCGGAAAAGCGGCGGACGGTCTTTCCGTCCGTCGCGGTGCCTCTCGCCATACTAATATGGCAGGGGTGAAGATGGGTCATTTAGCGGGCGGATTGCCACCGCTGGGCCGACGGTGACCACCGCCGGCTCGACAGTGGCGGTCTGGCCGTGATCATCATGGGCCCCTTAATCTTTAAAAATTCATATCTCCGGTTCCCTACATTGGATTTTTGTCATTTTGGTGTCATTCTAATCATAACAATATTTCATATTTGTATACATGTATGGTGTTGGATTTCTATTGTGTGTTTTGTCTTATTTATTTAATGTATTGGTGCTCCTAAATGCTTTGCACACCTGTCTCCTAAGTTAAGCCTACATGCTCGCAGCCTGCTTCCAAGGACTGGGCAAGGGAATCATTTATTGAGCCCTTGTCTGGACCTTATATTGTGCTTGTGTCCTTATTACTAGCGGTAGTTACCTACCTACACCTATTAATGAACCACCTTCCAACAGGAACTCAAAAACATAAACAGAAACATATTATAGTTTTTGGGGGGGGCCAATGCAGCCATTAATACCAAAACAAAATCCCCAGAACTTACACACAAATTAATTACAACACAAGGGATTACCTGACCATCTTAAAAAGAATGACCAGTTTCTGAAACCTTAAAACACTCAGCCAGCAGCATCCAAAGATGCTAGCACACATCGTTCAGATTTAAAGCCAACAGTACAATGGTATGTAAAACTCACTTGCACTAATAAAACACACTAACTGCAGGTGTGAGTCTGCTTGATGAAATATGATAATGAGCTGACTTTCATCGAGATCTAAATCTCGGAGGTCAATCAACACAAACACTTTCTTTATCACAGAAGTGATTCACTTCTCCCGGAAACAAGCTCAATTTTTTGGGGTACAATCCTAGAATTATCAGTAACTTATTAGCACTGGCCCCAAAAAACTCATCTTAAGGGATACCGATCAATGGGTTAATAGCTCTGAGAAAAGATAAATATTTAAAAAAAAACTAGAGGCACTATTAAATATAGCAACGTATACAGTTGAACAAATCTGGAGATGTCGTTTAGAACTAATATCGAAACAACAATCTTAACAGGGCTACTCCAGTTTCGGCTCATGATGATGAGGAGTATAATGATTTTTTATTTATAGAGCACGAGCTGCCACCCAGGAAAGTGTTCTGGTACAAGAGGATTAAAGGTTGGGTGAACGAAAGGTTTATGTGATTAGATACTGTGTGGGTAGAAGTGAGTCTTAAGTGCTTTCTGAAATTATACATGATCTTCAATCGTCCTTAAGGGTGTGGAATGGGAACTCCATATTTTGGTTGCCAGATATAAAAATGATCAGCTTCCCAGTTGTGACTTGTCAACGCTGAGCATTTTCGAGAGCATTTTCAAGAAGAATTGAAGCTGCCGAGTGCGATGGCACAACTCCATTTTTTTTATCTGAAGAGTGGGCCAAAACTGTTTATACCCTGTGTGCAATACACAATGCCAGCAAGAAAAGCTTATGTGATGTGAAATGTGCACATGTTTTGTTAGGTTATAGATTAGTCATACTGTTGCATGTTGGATGCAGACAAAGAAAGGCATCAGAAAATTTGGCAAGCCAAGCTATAGGGAGTTGAAGTAACCCAGCTGTGCCTAGATTACTACCTGAACTACAAACTGGTAACAGAAATGTTCTAAGAAAGGAATAATTTTCTTGAGAAGCCTTACAAGGTAAAATAAAAATAATGACATTCTGTTGATTTGTGGAGGGAGTGAAAGTGACTTCTCGAATCACAATCTCAGGTTTTGGACATTTTTTGCCAGAATCAGTTGTTCACGGTGTTCAGATAGTCATTAGAAAGTTGGTTGTGAGTTTGAGTTTTTCCCTAGCAGGAGAAACTTTTTTTTGTCAGTGATACCTTTCATGAATATTCTCACATCTATTCAACTGCTGCAATTAGACATTTTGAGATGTTCAGATAAAAGTCAACTATGATCCTGTGTACTATACTATAATGTGTTTATGCAATATTCTGTACACTTTAGCAGCAGTGGTGATTGTACACCAGTAGAATCACAATTGTTGCTACATGGTACATAATATTGATTTGCAAGGACTCACATTACGTACATTGATACAAATCAACAGAGTATTGGCAGAAAGGATGCTTGAATGAGTGGTTGGCTGTATGCAGTAGTTAAAATTGTTAATAGTTTCTTAATAATTTGAACAAGTCATATTTTTTATTACATCAAAACATTTTTTTTATTTAGAAAGATGTTGTTTGACATATTTTATATTTAATATATCATATTTAAATATAGATTTGGAATACATTTCTAGTGTGGGTGATATGTGTGCAAATATCAGGATACACAACACATAATAATAATGGTGTTATATTTATACATTGCTCCTTCAATTATTGTCTTGGAGATCCGAATTACTTTCAGAGTGAGTAATATTGTGACACTATACCCATATTGAGCTTTTATAATGAAGTACAGAAGAGAGTTTTAGTTGGTGTTTAATAGTATTGTTCCTTTGTAATAAGGGAGATTACTCTTTTTCTGTTTCTGCTGGGTGATCACTAGTATGCCTACTACAATGACATAAAAAGTAGGTGGCCTCATGACTCCAATAAGAACACCCAATTGACCAGAGAGGACAGGAACGTGCAGCTGCCTTTCAGGTGAAAGACCTGGTGCCTAGAAGCCTCTTTGGCAATTTGGAGGCTGTAGTAGTGTCCAGAAATGACTTTTCTAACAGGTGCAGAAAAGGGAACATTAGGGTCTTATTTAGAGTTTGGGAGGAGGGATATGACATCAAAACTTGGCAGATTTATTACAAGTACCATAGGCTATAAAGCACTTGTAATAAGACACGTGTGGCATTCGCCACTTTAGTGACAGCGTATTCTGTCTAAGTACAAATTAAGTCCTCAATTCTTTTTCTTCCACATCTGGAGATTTGTGGCAAGATTTTGAGGCTTCCATAAAGGTGTCACACCATAGGTTTGTATAATAAACATGTATAGTGAGCTTGAAACTTTTTCTTGGGCTTAAAATGGTTTCACTAAGCCCTCATGGTAAAGTTACCCGGCTTTGTGTAGCCCTGCCAGGCTGCAGCTACCAGTCTAGACCCTCTGGAAGATTTTAAGTACCAAAAAAGGGATGAAGGTAATTCTAGTGATGGGGTGATGTAGCAAATAGTATTTAGACAAAATATTAAAATTTTAATACCGATCTATATAAATATTGAGTTGCAAATATCGTGGTACAGAAATATCATCATCAATAATATAGTTGACAAGCATATAGATTTTAAGTTAAGTAATATTGATATTAAAAATATAAAAGTGTTAATATCGATTACAAAAAAATCTATGTTGTTAATATCAATGTTAAAAATAACATTGCTAATGATATCGATTTTTAATTATTTTGTGTATTTTAATATATATGTTAATCGTATTTTTAGTAGTTTTTAAATGCAATTTAATAGTGTTTTGTCATTTTTAGTCTGTAGTCATGTGAGTTAGGGTGGGAACTAAATTATTTATAGTTAATTAATTATTTTCTTCCATTATTATTAATGATTTAATTGATAATTATTTATGTAAATTGTATTTTTTTTTAGCTAAGTTTGAGATGTGGGTTGTGGGCTGTTTAGGGGTATAAGGTGGGAAGTAAATTATTTATCATTAATTAGATATTTTTTAAATGATTATTAATTATTTAATTGATAATTATTTAGGTAAATTGTATTTTTTTTAAAGTTAAGTTTGAGATGTGGGTTGTGGGTTTTGTAGGGGTATATGGTGGGAAGTACATTAATTAATAATTTATTTTTGCCGCTCGCCGGACTAGCTTGCTGGATACTACGAGGCTGCTGTTTTCCCCTGCCTGGGTCTGCTGAACTTACCGACTCTGCTCTTGGGAGGTTGCTGTACAACATCGCTGCTCCGGGACTGCGAGGACCAGGGTGCTCGCTGTTGTCTTGATCCAGCACACCTGTGTCCTCTTCCCGGCCCCTCCCCCAGCCAGTACATTACCTCTCGCGGCCCCCGCTTCGCGGGTGCCGCTCGCCGGACTAGCTTGTTGGATACTACGAGGCTGCTGTTTTCCCCTGCCTGGGTCTGCTGAACTTACCGACTCTGCTCTTGGGAGGTTGCTGTACAACATCGCTGCTCCGGGACTGCGAGGTCCAGGGTGCTCGCTGTTGTCTTGATCCAGCACACCTGTGTCCTCTTCCCGGCCCCTCCCCCTATTTCCAACTTCCTTGTAATTTAAGAGTCCCGCCTCTACGCGCCAGCGGAACGCGCCCGGAGCGAAGACCGGGCTAAGAGCGGGCCGTTTGAGGCCGTGCGAGGTCTGGTCGGGGCCACCTTCTTTTGTTCTTTGTCCAATATTTCTGTGTTTGAGCCTAAATTGTTAAACCATTTTATTATTTTATCCCCACTGTTAAGTCAGGGGGTTGCCCTTGTTGTTGTTGATAAGCTATGTGCACCAGGTTAACACGGAGTAAGGCTGCCAAGGGCGGTCTCCCAATTAATGGTCCTATGGACGATTTTATCACCCGTACCAACACAGCTATAGACCATGAAATTTCCAAACTTCAGACTCGTGTCTCCCTGGAATTGACATCCGCTAGGAGACTGTCCCAGGTAATCAACCTGTCAAAAAAATCCTCCCTGGGCCATATAGCTACCGCGGTTACCCCGGTGCGTCCAGCTTTCCCCCATTGTGTAGTCACGCAGGTTGATGTCCACCATACCCCGACTTTTCCTTCACTCCCCTCTACTTTAGAGCCATCGACTCAGGATAGTACAGTGAATCTACCTACCATTTCTCTCAAGCAGGATGCTAGTTTTAATTCTCCCATCCCTGCAATTCTTTCACCTAGGTGCACCATTAGCAAAGATAACCAATCTAAAAGAAAATGCACCTTCCGGTCTGCTTACTGGCGTAAGAAGGCTAAAATTGCGGTTGCACAACAGCTGAAATTGTCTAGTGTTCCGGTTTCTAATCCCACAGGAGGGTGTGTTTCCAGGGAACAACCACAATGTGAGGGAGTTAAAGAGGGGACAGTTTCTGCTTTCTCCACTGCCTTTTCCACCACTATGGCAGAGGATGAGGGCTTACACGCAGAGAGTGTGGAAAGGAATGAAGGGGAATTTATAGGTTTAGTTTGGGAAACTCTTAAGAAACTTCTTTCCCCCCTTGATCTTAGACTCTCACGCATTGAGAATAATTTGCTTGAGATGGAAAAGAGCATTGTTGCTCTGCCACTCTCGGCCTGAGAAGTCTAGAAAATCAGGGCTTTCCTGTAGTTGAGCCATCACCTCATGTCCTAATTCCTCAAGTCCCGCAATCCCCCCCTCCAGTATCAGCTTTTACACGATCGGTTCCTACATTGGGGACTGTGGGTGTGGATCTTACTACCACCGCCCCTAAACTTAAGGCTCCCAAGCGCCCCACCCCTCAACCATTAGTTAAACCCAATGCAGGCGCACCGCATAGACCCCCTCCCAGTGAAGTGGCGTACCATCCAACTCAGAGCCCTCCTGTTAAGAATAACTTTAGAGGGGGCTACATTGATCTCCCTCCAGAGGCCAATGATTATGTGGTTGTGTTGACGGGCGTCCCCCAGATGGGAAATGGCCAATATGAGAACCACTGGTCTCTGAAGAATAAGATAATGCATTGGCTCAATGTGAATAGACCAATTCCCAATGGCCGGAGAAGTAGAGTCTTGATGGTACGTAGAATCCCCTGGGTGGGTCCCACAAGGAAATCTAGTCCCGGGGACTGTATAGTGGTGACCTTTGAGGACCCTCATACGGCACACCACATCTGTTCCTGGCCTATTGGCGAAGGTTCTCTTGTTATACCTAGGCCATTGTCCTTTTTTTATCCACCGCGCCCTAGATTTACACGGGAAGAGGACTGGTCTCTAGTACACCACCATAATTGGAGGAGTCATACCAAAAAATTCCAAGATTCCCCCTTAAACTGGAATGGCTTCCCAACCTCGAATAGGTTTGCTGGTCTTGAGGAGGTAGATTGACTCGTATGCCAATCTGCTCTCCAAGTTCCTTTACCACAGGTTATAGGGCTCACAGAATCTTTTCCTGTGTTGATTGATCCTTCTGTTGTTCGTTCTCTAGGCCTAGAGGGAATGCATTTTGTTTCACCTACAGAGGCGGGTTTGAATACGTCATGTATTTTTAAATCCCAAGTCGTAACGGAACGACTGTACCTACCTCGTATGATTCCCTCGCCTCCAATTCAGAATGTTTCAACAAATAGGAAGTTGACTGATGCAGCAATGGCTCCCTACCACCACCAGACTGAGCCACTGCTTAGGTTAAATAGAACTGCTGCGGGGGTGGCAGGACCTGTGTCCAATTTAGCTACACTAGATAACCCTCTAAGGCAGATTACCTCAGACGACCCCTTGCTAAAGATTATAAGTTGGAATGTGGCAGGGCTCGCCCGCAATTTTGAAATTCCTGAATGGAATGCCTTTTTGGCCTCTTATAACATCTGTCTTTTGCAGGAAACTTGGTGCCTTGAACCTAGGCATAGAGTGGGCTTTACGACCTACTTCGTCCCAGCTTTCCAACAACATGGATGTAAAGGTCGCCCGTCTGGTGGCCTTCTTATATGGGTCAATATCGCACTAGGTTTAAGTGTAAGCCAAAAGTCCACTCATTCTCCTGATCTTCAGAGGATAACCATATTATGCCCAGGGGGAAGGAAGCTAGAAGTTTTTAATCTCTATTTAAGGGGGGCCAGGGGCGGGTCATCAACTCTATCCTCTACAGGATTAAACAGTGATCTAGCCGCCTGCAGTATTGATTCTTACGTTCTTCTCGCAGGCGACTTCAATTGCTGTTTTGAACCTTTGGCTAGGGAGGATATTTTGGACACCTGGGATGAGGACACAAGGAGAGGTATTCCCACCCTGACCCTAGACCCGATCCCTAAATGGTCCCAGAGTGCGGTAGAAATCAATGCACTCTGTATGGAACACGACCTAAGATCAACCAACGGACGATCTAAATCGGATCCTATGGGTGCGCATACCTACAACAGGATGGGACATACCTCCAGAATAGACTATGTTATGTTGAATTACAATTTGTGGTCATTCCATTATGATATGGAGGTTATAGCGTCTTGTGATAGCGACCACAATCCTCTCTCCTTAACCTTGACTCCGCCCTGGCAGGTTGGGAACTTAATCAAGTTTCCCCACAAGTGGAAAACCTCTCATGAACTTGTACCTTCGTCCTGTGGCAGGCGCCTAAAGTGGGCTAAAGTAGCAGCGGACGAGGAAAGGATGGCTCAGGCAGGGACTATCATGTTAGCGGTGGGGCTGCGCCTTGATGCCCTGGGTGCTACCAGCCAAATTGTTTTACCAATATTCACAGAAACCATTGCGGTATTAAGCGATTTGTTTATTATACCCCAAATCAGCGCGAGGGTTTCTGCGAAAGGTGCTCCTAGGGCAAGAAATAAGTGGTATTCCTCTAAATGTCGGGTTGCTAAGGGGGAACTTATTTCCGCAGTGAAAAGCAAGGATCCAGGCAATATTAGATTGGCGAGGAAACTCTATAAAAAAGTTGTAGCAGAGGCCAAGGAGGCCCATGAATACAGTTTTTGGTGGGATCTAGTGGAGGCAAGCACCAGGAAAGACTCCAAGGGGTTCTGGGATCTGTTGAGAGCTAGGGACAAACCTCTTGATCTCCAGTTTACTTGTAATATCCCTGGTGATGTCTGGTTTGCCCACTTTTCCAAACTGTACTCCGTCCAATGTGGGGCATCCCATCTTAATACGGGTCTTCTCGCCAGTTTTCCAGCCGAGATTTCCACTAATGACTGCCCCTTCGGCACTGAGGAAGTTGAAAGGGCAATCAGCTGTATTGTATATAATAAGGCTGCTGGACCTGATGGAATTCCGGGCGACCTGCTGAAGAAATATCCATCACTGTGGAGTAGATTAATTGCCTCACTCTTGAATGAGGCTTTGCTGGGAGGTTCTCTCCCTGACTCATGGAGGGGCGCTGAGGTCGTCCCTATTTTTAAAAAAGGTTGTCGGGACGACCCAGCTAACTATCGCCCTATTAGCCTGCTCGACTCAACACAAAAGGTCGCGGGCAAAGTGGTATTAGGCAGGATCTTGCAGTGGGTCGAAGAAAACCGGGTTTTGTCAGATTTCCAGGCAGGTTTTAGGACAGGGATGGGTACCATCGAGCAGACGTTTCGCCTTTTAATGATATATTGGAAAGTGGTGTTCTGGGTGGGGGCAGTTTGTATTTAATCTTTATAGACTTGCGAACTGCCTTCGACCTGGTCCCACAAGTCCAATTGTGGAATGTCCTCGATAGGTTGGGCATACCTTCTTATTTGTTGGCCTTGCTCATAAAGTTTCATGAAAGCAACTTTGCTCAGATTAGATGGGGTACCCAGGGGGAAAAAACATCTCGCATTCCTGTAGATAGGGGCGTCCGCCAGGGGTGTGTGCTTGCCCCCACTCTGTTTTCTCTTTATGTTAACGGAGTGGTGGAGCATCTGCTTCAACATCCGTCAGATGCACCATCCTTGGCTGGTAGGAAAGTTCCTACGCTCCTATTTGCGGATGACACCCTCCTAATCTCAAAATCACCAGCAGGTATCCAAAAGTTGCTTTCTAGCTTTAAGACCTTTTGTGACATCAAGGGCCTGTCCATAAACATAAGCAAGACCAAATTCCTTGTTCTTAACCCCCCCCAGGAAAACTGTTGTTCCTCCTACCTTAGACTCTGTTCCTCTTGAAAGAGTCAATGAATTTGACTATCTAGGCATTCGACTGTGTGTTAATATGAGTTGGAAGGCGCACCACCAAAAGGTGTTTCTGACCCATAAGAGGGTCACAGGGGCCCTGCTCAAAGAACAACGTGCCTCATTTTTAAAATCTATTGGGGCACTACTAGACATTTATAGGGCAAGGGTGGTGAGTGCAGCATTGTATGGTGCGGAATTGTGGGGCACACAGAGAGTTGACATCTTGACCCACCTCGAAAACAATTTCTATAAAGATCTTATGAAGTTACCCCATAGTACCCCTACAATTCCCCTCTTGCTAGATGCAGGCACACGCCCAATTTGCGAGCAAGCTAGGCTACGTCCCCTTTTATTATGGGCCAGGATATGGAATGTCCCTGAATTGAGTAGCTATGCAGATGCCCTAAGCGAAATCTTATCCTTATCTGGCTGGTACAAGGTAACCTGGCTCAGGGAGGTTAAGCGACTTCTTTATGAGTTGGGTTTAGGAGATGCTTGGGTCAATAGAACAGCACCTTCAAAACAAATGCTAAAGAAGGCTTATTTGCTTTGGGTGGATAATGAGAGGTTGTGCAATCCTAATCATTGCAAATCTGTTGCCCAGTTTCTGCTAGTTAAGGAGCTCCCTTTTAGAGAACCTTACCTAGACTCAATCCATAACCCGGGTGACAGAGCATTATACTTTAAATTTAGGGTGGGTGTTCTTCCTTTAGGATTTCTAACTTCTACCTGGAAACCTCCATTCCAAACTATACCTTATTGCCCCTTTTGTGACTCAAGGGTTGAGTCCATAGCTCATTTGTTGTTTGAGTGCCAAGCTTATGTTGTGCCTAGGTTGAGATGGTTGAAGCCTTTATGTAGGAGTCTGGGCACAAGATCATATTTGGAAGCTTTACGCATATTGCGCTCAGATGCCCGTCCTTTCTTTGCCTGCTGTATGGCTAAATTTCTGGGCTGGGCTTGGAGGATAAGAACTGCAAAGAAACAGTTGATACAGTAATGTGTTTCTGCTTGTATTGGCTTTTAAAACTTGGCTATTACTTTATGTTTAAAAAAAAAAAAAAAAAAATTCACTGTTGATTCTGTAGGCTTTTATACTGTGTTTTGTCAAACTGTTCTTTTTTCCTCTTTTTTATTGATGTTATGTATTACTTTTATGACATGTCTTTATGTCGAAATAAAGTTCAAATACAAATTTATTTTTAGCTAATAACAAATATTTAATTCATAATTATTTATGTTAATTGTATAATTAATAATGTTTTTGAGTTAAGATTAATGTGCAGGTTGTGTGTTTTGCAAGGGGCATAGGGTGGGATGTAAATTATATATAAATATTTAAAAAATATTTATTATTATAATTAATTATTTAATTGATAAATGTTTGGGTGTGGTGTGTTTTTTTGTATGGGTGAAAGGTATTTAGGAAATGAAATATAATAATAAATGTTAATTGATAATAATTAGATAATAGATAATTAATTATGCAAATTGTGTAATTGTGAAACTCTTTAGGGCATATATCAGGTGTGACTTGTATTTGTAGGGGTAAAGTGTGGGCAGTTAATTAAATACAATTAATTTATTATTAGTTAATTATTAATGTACATTTTTTACTTGATAACTAATTATATACATTTCGTAATTATTATTTTTTGTAAATTCATAAATTAGTTGTGAGTTTTTAGTTTTGTACAAATACATTTTGAGAAGGTAATTCAAAATAATTATTTTTGCTATTCGTTAATAGTTATTAATATTGTAATTGAAAATTAATTATGTAAAATGTGCAAATATTATAATTTAAAACAACTTTTTTAGATATGTGTTGTGTACTATGTTGAGGTTTAGGGTAGAAAGTTGTTTAAGTACTAACCCATTTAAAAATAATCAATTATTTTTTTATTTATGTTATTTATTATTGCTTGTCTTAATTGTATTCTGCTTTTTAATTGTAAATAATATTGTAATTGAGAATATAGGGGGTGATTGTGATGGGGGACGGACTTAAGTCCATCCATTGTCATCCCAGGAATCGGGACTGCCCCCCCATATGGCAGCAGTCCCGCACATGCAATTACAATGCGACCGCCACTGTGGCGGTCGCATTGTGCATGTTTACCATTGCGGCGGGTGCTGCTGGCTGCAGCTTCCGCTGCAATGGCAAAAATGCATGTTGTGCATTTGCCTGCACTACGTGGCAGGCATCATAGTTGCACAATTCCCATGCCCCTGCACAAGGAGGTCCCGCAACGGGCCCCCAAAGTACATCCCCACCAGCCTTTGAATGGTGGTTGAGCCACCATTGAATGGCTGGCTTGAAGCAGCATCCTGCTAGGCACTTCCAAAAATTTCGGTTTCCTGGCCGGGTCCCACAGGCAATCATAACGATTGCCTGGTTCGGACCAGTGGCAGACGGGCTTTCCGTCCGCCAGCACACTGTCCGCCATCCTTATCTGATGGGTGGTATTTGGCTGCCGGTGGCGGTTTCACCGCTATCATAATGACCCCCATAGTTTGGTATTTTAATTATAATAATAATCATATTAAGTTTGTGATCTGTATTAAAGATTATAAAAATATGTAATTTGTTTATTGTGAAAACATATATATATATATAGAATTTTTAAATATTTATATTTTTTGTTATTTAGTATAGTTTTACAAATATTGTATTTTCTGGAAGTTAATTAGTCTGTTTCTAATGTTGCAGTGGGAGCAGTAAATGCAACCCTCTGCTATCCAATACTTTCCCTACTTTTGCACTGAGTGGAGTGGGAATAGTAAATTTTACCCCTCCGCAATCCAACACTCTCCCCACTGCTGCACTGACTGGAGTGGGAATAATACATTTTACCCTTCTGCAATCCAACATTTTCCCTATTTTTGCACTGACTGGGGAGGGAATAGTAAGTTTTGCCTCTCCGCAATCCAACACTTTCCCTACTGTTGTATTGACTGGAGTGGGAACAGTAAATTTTACCCCCATTGTTTGTCGACTAATTCTGCTGGTTTTGAATTCCAAACATTAAGCGCTGCCATCCTGGCCCTAATGCATGTGCTCTGGCACTAAAACATGACAGTATTGGCTAACTTCTAATTGGTATATTTAATTTTCCATTAAGGCTATTATTATATATGTTAAACAAAATATATGGAAATGTAAATATCACCTGTGGACTGCAGCACGTGTTCTGCAACCAGCTAGGCTGACAAAAACATAGCTCCAGGCCTGCTTGTGCAGCCTGGCTGATGCAGTCTTTAAACCTGCAGACATATCTTTAAAAATAGCCTTTTTTGATGGTAACGATCCACATGTTAAATATTAAATAGGTTACCCATAAGTAGGTCTTGAACCCCACAAGGTAGGGTGCCCCGTATTTTAAAGTGGTATGTGCAAGAACTCAGTGTGGTGTGCACCTACATTGAGTAGCCCGCAAATTACATATTCTTTGTAAAATCATACATCTGATATTTTTTGTGTGGGACAAGCTACCAAAAGGATTCATTAAAGATTATTCTTACTGATTCTACCACTATTTTTAATGCTCATTTAATATCCAATCAATGGTGAAGATTGTGTCTGCCAAAACCCTTAGCCTGCTAATTAGCATTAGCCTGCCAGCAGCTGACCCCTACCAGTGCTTACCCTTAATGAGGTGTGAAAACTGCTCTCAGAGCAGAAACAATGGCTTATGTCTTTTGGCAGTAAGACATGGGTGTGAGGCATGTGACTGACTCCTATCAGATAAGGAAGAGTAGTTGGGAAGAATTTAGGAACTTCCGTATCTTGAAGGAGCCTATGGTGAGGCTTACAGATTCATAGTTAAGTGCAAAAGGAGACCTGAGGAAGGGGGAGCTGGTTCCAAGACCATTTTGGTATTGAGAAGGAGGGAACTGTCCATTTGCCCAAACAAGCCCTTGGCTGGCATACCAGTCACCTCTAAGGACAAAAAAATGCCCATATTGGATTTGCCTCAGATTAGTACACTGTCAGATAGCTTGCAGTAAGACAAACAGGATGTGCTTCAACAATTAAGAAGCTTGCCCATGGAAGGTGTTTTCTCATTGGTTAGGAAGTGTCTAGAGGTGATTGCCCCCACTGGCTAGTGAGTCCTACACAAATACCACCTCACCCACAGCTTATTAGAAAACATTTGGACCTGAGGAAGAGAAGAAGGTTAGAGGAACCACTATCTGTAACCTGTATGGATTCCTGAAGGACAGGACCTGCTCCTTCTGTTCCCAGGACTGAGACGTGATAAGTTATGCAGGTTTGTAGAGTGCACAATCACCTGGGACAGTATCCTGGTGCTGAGCATGGGTGAGTCTAGGCACACCTAGTGGGACTACTCAACAAGCCAGGTCTTCAGCTTTTTGCAGAATTCAAGAAGTGAGAAGGAGGTTCATATTTGTAGGTCAGGTTGTTCCATGCTTTAGAAGCGATGTAGGAGAAGGCTTGACTGCCAGATTTGGTTTTCCACATGCATGGGGTTTGTGCAAGTCAGAGTCCAGATAAGCAGAGGTGTCTGGAAGGTTTGTGAAAACTGATGAGATTGTTGAGGTATGGTAGGCCAGTGTTATGTACTGGCTTGAAATTGTGGGTGAGGAGTTTGAATTGTGCTTGTTTGTGAATTGGGAGCCAGTGGAGCTCCTTCAGGTGTGGAGTTATGTGATGTGAGTATTGTGTTTGTTGATCCTGGCATAGAGTGTGTTCCCATATTCCAGTGTGCCTGTGACCAGAGCGTGTGTGACGGTTTTATGCGTGCTGAATGGGAGCCATTTGAAAATCTTCTTCAGCATCTTCATGCTATGGTATCAGGAGACAGTGACAGCATTGACTTGGATAATCATGCAGAGTTTGATGTCGATGATGATCCTGAGGTTCTTGGAATGGGCCGTAGTTATGGGTATCAGACCTATCTCTGTTGGCCACATGTCCTACGGTGATGTGCTCCTCTTACCAGTCATGTAGATGTCATCCATGGAGGCCATGAGGGCAGTTTCCATGCTGTGATTGGGTATGAAACCAGACTTTGTGGTGTTGAGTAGTTGGTGGTTGTTAAGGTCATCGGTGAGGTGTCTGTTGGTGATTTTCTTTAGGCGTTTGGCTGGGAATGAAAGCCGGTGGATCGGTGTGTAGTTGGCGAGCAGTGAAGTGTATGCTGAGGGTTTCTTAAGCAATGGGAGGAGAGTGTCATGTTTCCAAGAATCTGAGAAGGTCGCAGAAAAAGTGGAGGTATTCAGAATGAGTGTGAACATGATGCTGATGGGTTGCAGTCCTCTGGAGTAGGCATGGTGGGGCAGCAGTCCGATGGGGCCCCTGAGGCTATGGACTTCATGGTAGCTTCAGTTTCTTCTGGGGTTATGAGAGGCCATGTAGTTAGATGTGTTTTGGGGTAAGAGCTGGTAGCATCTGGCATGGTCTTTCAGGTCTGGCTGCATACTGAAGTAGCTGTGATGGTGGTGATTTTGTTGCTGAGGAATAGTTGCAGCGGTTCTGCAAGGTGGTGATTCAGTTGGAATTGGCCAATGATGAGGTGAAATCTTTCATAATGGTGAAGATTTCTTTACTTCTGTTGGTGCTGGCACTGATGGGGTCCACCAGAGCAGCGCGTTTGATAGCCCAGATCATTTGCTAGTTGCCTCTCAGGGTGGATTTGAAAGTGCTTCTGTCTGAATTGTCCTGACCCATTCTTCATTTGTGCACCAGTTATTTGCAGTGGATTTAAGGGGTCAACTGGCTGAACTCATGTGTGGCTAGAGGACACAACAAACTGCAAGAGGGCTTTTTCTGGAGTAACCAGCTGACCAGTAGCAGCTGGACCTGAACTGGACGCTGAAGGTGGCCTCTGTTTGAGTGAGCCCTGACCCCTAAGTGCTGCCCCCTGTGATCTTGGAAGCCTTAGAAGAGACCAAGAGGAGCTGCTCCAGAAAGTGTGAAAATTTGCCAATTATAAAATATTTGGCCTTTAGATTCCTCCAGAGCATCAGCAGACCTTGCAGCAAAGGTGTCCAATAGCGAAAGGACTTCTTAAAACGATACTAAGTCCAAAAATAGAAACTTTGACCAGGTGAAGGCACAAAGGTTATTCTTCTAATGAAAGTTCTTCGAAGGCTGCGAAATTCAAATTTTCCTGCTTGTAGATTTTACAGGCAAATCCAGCAGCTTCAGCTGGATGTCGTCTATGGCTATCCAATTTTGAGAAGACTTTGCCGGGTTTTGATTCCAGCAGATAAAATCTTTGACAGGGATTTACCTCTTGGTATAGCCAACATCTACTCTATAGGGGTCGGCCTGAAAAAGCTCCTAGGTCCTGTCAATGAGCAAACAGTTACTTATGATTGATGTTTACTTTTTCCTGGAGTTCTTTGCCAAAATATTTTTTTAATTATTTCTCCCGTTCTCCTTATTAGATTTTAGTTGTTTTGGTGTGAATATTATTCAGATTACCTTTTTTCCAACTTTTAACCCCTTCAGTGCCCGCCCCTTTCCCCGCCCTGTGCCGGCCGTTGTATTAGCGGGCGGGGTCTATGACGAGCTGGACTCGTCATGGGCACAGCGCCACCGCGGCCCATGACGAGTCCAGCTCGTCATGGGCACTGAAGGGGTTAAAAATTAGTTTTATGATGCTTATTATGTTGTATTTTGATTTTTTATTTGTTTCAATACTGCTAAATATTTTACTCACTTTTTTCTATGTTAAGCCTGGCTGCACTAGCCCTACATACTAAGGGGCAGATTTACAAGCCCTTTGCACCACCGGTGAGTCATTGTTTGTGACGTACCGGTGGCGCATTTTACTGCTCCATATTTACAAGGACCGGAAAAGCCACCCTGCGTGGCTTTTTTTGTCCTTGTAAATATGGCACCTTTGCACGCAGCACTTTGCGTGAAAGGGGTGTTCCATGGGTGTTACTGTGGGTATTCCCACACAACTCCCATGGAACCAGACACATTTCCAGATTTACGAGGAATCGTAAATCTGGAAATGAGTGTGTATGCTGCGCAGGGAGGCGCAACGAGGAGAAATGTATTCATTTGTCCTCGTTTTCTTTTCCTCTTTCTATGCGTGCTGCATTCTGCAGTCTGCAGCACACATAGAAAGAGGAAATCACCTCTAATAATTGTTCATGTACAGGAAGGTGTCCCTTCCTGCACATAAACAATCACTGAAACAATGACGTTTTTAAACTTCTATGCGTGCTAATGCAGAACACATAGAAGTTGGAAAACGACATTTCAGATTGTTTTTGTGCAGGAAGGGACCTTCTCCTGGACAAAAACAATCACCCCACGATGCAGCATCCTCGGTGCAAGGGTGCCTGTGCCGGCGCATGCCAGCAGTTTGTGCACCAGCGTAGGGGGAAGCACAGAGATGTGACATATTGTTGTAAATATGTTGCATCCCTGTGCTTTGAAAGTGACTCAGTGCGGCACAGCCAAATGGCTTGCAGCACGCACTGAGTCACTTTGTTGTAAATCTGCCCCTAGATGTTTAGCCCTTGTTCATTTATTGAACTTGTGTGTTATGCCTAACAGGTTTTGGACTTATTACTTGGGAAAGACTCACATCTTACCCAACTAATAACCCACTTTCTTACAGGATGAGTGTCACAACACCAAGACCTTGCAATTTAGAATTATGGATGGAAATCTGCTGTTACAAGCAGGACTTCATCCAACATTTGTAAGCTTTACACTATGAGTCACAAACCAATTCTGCCTAATTAAGATTAATTAGGCATGTCGTTTTAAACCCCTCATACAATATGTAATGGTACCTATTTGTACATAGATGGATTCTTCACTTGGGCGGGGGAGGAAACTGCGAACTGCGCAGAAAATAATAAAATGGCAATGAAAAGATTTCATTGCCCTTTTAATTTTTTACCATGGTGCTTGCTGTAGCAGCCAGCCTGCCCTGAGCCCAAAGATATATGGAACGTGTGCTTAACTGTCCGATTCTCAGCAGAGGACAGGAGCAGTGGCAGGCTGGGTGCTCCAAAGAGCGCATATCAGTTTGGACTGCTGACTTGCGCCACTCAAAGTGACGTGCACTTTGAAGCTCTCCACCTAACTGTCTTAGACAGCTGGGTGGAGACCAAGCACAGACCTAAAGTGCCTGAAGAATCATTCAGCCAGGACACTTCATCCAATCCTGGCCCTGTAGAGCAGTGCCATGATTGGTTAAGCAAGTCGGCTGGTCCTGTGTTGCAGGAAAGAGAAAGGTCGTGTCCGGAGTGAGGATCAGGTAAGTGGCTTTTTAGGTCTCACCTGACCCAGCGCATGCGCTGGTCTGGCGAGACTTATTGAGAGGGCTCCAAAAAGTGCTACCAGGCCAGCCTAGAGCTACAGTGCGCGGGCGCGCGCGCCACGCTTTACCGCGATTACTTTTGGTTTTGCGGCCGCTGTGATGTTTGATGTGCTCGCGATCACTTTCACTTTCGCGGCCACTTTGCATAGCCAATAGGTCTCGCTTTTGGGACCTTATAAGTATTTAGTTATGCAACTGTTGCATGGCTAAACACTTATAAGGTCCCAAAGGCGAGACCTATTGGCTATGCCAATGCTTGTTTCTTTTTTCAATAGCTAGCAGCTGCCACTGATTTTGATGTACATCCTTGGTCTACAAATAAGAATAGTTCATGAGGTTTTCAGCTTTTTTCTATGATTGATGTTTGTAAACAAGTAGGAAAGAAACATGTATTTTGATGTTGCTGGTGTTCTAGTCACACTGCAAGGTTGATTTCTGTGTATTTTACTGTAGAGATAAAGAGGGCAATATTCGCTGTGACATAAAAGGAAATTTAAATCATGGGCTGCAATATACGAGTATGTGTGTACCTTTTTAATCGATATTCATCCTAGATACAGAAACCTTGGGCCCGATTCACATAGGTAAACTGAGGCGAAAGTCTAACTTTACGACTTTTCAGTAGAGGCTCGTGGAGGGAGTTCGGTGGGGCAGTGAGGCGGGACGGGGGAGGGGCAGGGTGGAGAAATGTAAACACCGGAATATGGATGAACGGAGGTAAGTACACATTTAAATAAATAAAACGAATTTCGTTGCGCGCGCTGCATCGCAAAGTGCGATGCAGCACGCGCAAAGGAATTCGTTTTATTTATTTAAATGTGTACTTACCTCCGTTCATCCATATTCCGGTGTTTACATTTCGCCACCCTGCCCCTCCCCCGCCCTGCCTCACTGCCCCACCGAACTCCCTCCATGAGCCGCTGCTGCGACTTTTGGTCTTCAGAAAGGGCTTTTACTACTCGTAAATGCCCTTTATGAACACCAAAAGTCGCACTTTACGACTTTCAGTATTCACAAAAGGCATTTATGAGCAGTAAATGTTCTTTGTGAATACGAAAAGTTGTAAAGTTGTTAGACTTTCGTCTCATTTTACCGTTGTAAATCAGGCCATTTGTTTTGATCAAAATCACAATTGGTAAATGACTCTGCTTGATCATTACAACTTTATTATCTGTGAGTTATACTTCAGGAAATGTTAACATTTTTTAACAGATTCTTTGATTTTCAGTGAAATTAAGTTCGATGTCCATAAACTTCATTGTACTTCATTCCTTCCAGCATTGCCCTTTGATCCTACTTTGTACCTGAGTCGCGCTGTCTCCAACGTCATCTGCTCCATTGTTTTTGGGAACCGCTTTGACTATGAAGATGACAATTTTCGAACGTTGCTCAGCCTGATCAATGAGAACTTCCAGCTCATCAGCTCTATTTGGGGAACGGTAATGAGTGCATTTAATTGATGATGTCACTGAAAATGTAATCACATATCTGTTTACCTTATCTTCTTTTTTTTGTTAAATATTTCTTATTAATATTTGGAAAGCAGTAACAGTATATATAACAAAAAAAATATGACAATGGTATATATTACAGAGCAGTATAACTGTTAGTCAAATTCACGCATTTTTTTACCCTTCTGTTTATACATACCGGTCTCAATGTTATGAATACTCAACAACCTAGAAAGCCACATTTGAAAAGAAGGGGCCGTAGTATCTTTCCAGCCTGAGGAGATTAAAATCCTCAATACCGCAACCGACACAAAAACCAACGCTTCTTCAGCTTGAGATAGTTTTTGCTTATTATCACAACCCAGCAGCATCAGGGTAGGGGATAGATCGATCTTATGACCTAGCAGCCCCTCCCAAAACTTACAGACTTCCCTCTGCACTGGAGCAAGTGAGCTGCAATGGAAAAACATATGCAGGAGATCTGCTTGCCCAGAATTACATCTAGGACATCTATCATCCCCCCTGACCCCCCAGGCATATAATTTGGCTGGAGAATGATATAGATTAAATACTGTTTTGTAATGCTGGGCCCTCAGGTTGGTGGATCTGAAAACTTTTTTATTCAAGGAAATGGCCAGGTCTAGGTCAGCATCGGGGTCATCTAATTTCCGGGCTAGAGATGCTTCCGTTTTTTCCATATCATCTGGTATTTCCAAGATAAGCTGCTTATATACCAATTTAATCTTTTTAGGCCCTGCCATTAACAGTTCAATAACTGAGACAACCTCCATTGACAGGGGTTTTGGTCTCACTGCCTTTAATGCCCGGGCGACTTGACCATAGAGGAACCACTGATTGGTCAGAATACCATACAAATGTTAGATAGTATCAAAACCAAGCGGAGCATGGTTCCCCCAAATATCGCCTAGAAACCTGATACCAAAATTTCTCCAAGTCTGTAAATTCCTATGAGACCCGACAAAGGGAAGTAAACTAGAGTTACAGAGCTGGAGGTAACGATTTACTTTAGGGATTTTACATAGCTTCGAGATAGACCTCCAAACCTCCCATACCCCTTCCAAGATCTTCAAACGAGGCCTCTTATAATACCTACGGTCCACCTCTCGCCACAACAACCCGACGGCCTGTTCCCCGATTAACAGCTCAAAGATAGAAGGTAGATCTGAGGTTAACAAATTAACACCATCAGAGTTAACCTCCTGTTGGAACAGGATGGACATTTGTGTCAAAAGGCATGACCAATGATACAATCTTAGATTTGGTAAGGCCAGACCACCCCTTTCCCTGGGGAGGGACATATAATTTGTTGATCGCCTAATCCTGCCATACTGCCAGACAAATTTAATAAAGATAGACTCCAGCCTTTTAATAATCTTCTCATCCAAAAATAAGGGTATGGCCCTAAACAAATAGAGAACTCTAGGGAAGATAGACATTTTTAAAACGTTTACCCGCCCAATCAAAGAAAGATGTAGCACGTCTATCCTCTTTAGCTCTTTTTCAATCGATTTTATGATTGGGTTCTCAGCAATTATTTCCCCGACTGAGGCGTTGATCTTAATCCCTAAATAGGTTGCTGACTCCACATACCTCGAGTCGGTTTTAACTATATTCGGGGAGCAAATTATTTGAGTTTTGGTCTCGTTAATAAGGTAACCAGACCTCTTACCAAATTCCTCTGCTATTTCAACCAAGGCCGTAAGCGCCTGCTGGGGATTATCTGTAATTATTGCCAGGTTGTCGGCATAGGCGAGGATTTTACTAGTATGGCCATTGCATACCACCAGACTAATCCTAGAAGACCCCAAGATTTTCTGAATAAGAGGGTCTATATAAAGCGCAAAGAGGATTGGGGAGCATGGGCAGCCTTGACGGGTGCCCCTCTTAATAACTAATTTCTCGGAGCTCTCACCCATAACCACCACCCTAGCAACAGGATCTACATACATTGCTTTGAGAGCTCTGATAACCTTTTCACCAAATCCTCTGCCCACCAATACACCCCAAAGGAAGTCCCAGACAACCCTGTCGAAGGCCTTTTCTGCGTCGAGCTGAATCATGGCGATCTCCCCTCCCCCTGCCCCCTGGGCGTCAAACAGTGCTATAGCTCTTCTAACATGATCAGTTGTACCGCGGCCCGGAATAAAACCATGTTGCCAGGGGGAGACAAGACCGCCAATGATCCTGCCCAACCTCTTAGCCCATACCTTAGAGTATAACTTTGTGTCAGCATTTATGAGCAAAATCGGGCGATAAGAGCCGAGTTTCTCCGAGGGTTTCCCCTTCTTATGAAAAACCACGATGTTAGTTTCTCGCCAGGAGGCTGGAACCACCCCCGTGAACATTATTCCGTTGAACAAATCCACTAATAATGGAATGAATACCGGTTCAAGACTTTTATATACTTCCAGGGGGATCCCGTCCGGGCCGGCGGCCTTACCAGAGGCTAGTTCGTGCAAAGCTTCTAAGATTTCCCCCTCACTAATATCCCTATCCAGTTCAGCCTTCTCCGAGGTGTTAAGACGGGGGCCGTTATCGTCCACATCGAGGCCTTGTTCATCGTCCTGAGCTTCTTCGTCATACAGGCGCTGATAGAAATCTTTAAAAGCCTGAAGAATCTCGTTTGGCTGTGTAAATATCTTGCCATTTTCCTCGACCAAGGAAATAATATTCCTGGCTCTCCCCTGTCTTATTTGCAGGGCCAATACTCTACCTGCCTGCTCCCCCGTTTCGTATCGTTTAGCCCTGGATGTCTGATGCTCTGCCGAGGCTTTATGAGTCAAAGACTTCTGAAGTTCAGCTCTGATTTTTAACAGATCACTCTGACTCCCCCTACTGTCCCTGCCCCTGATTATATCTCTCATATGCTGTTCTTCAGCTGTGGCCAGAATACCTACTAACCTCTCACCTTCCCTCTTGTCTTCCTTTCTTAATCTAGCACCGAAGCCTATGGATTCCCCCCTTAAAGCCGCCTTAAAAGAGTCCCAAACAATGATCCTGGAGGCACTATAGCGATTGGCGGCAAAAAACGCATCTGCCCATTTCAGAATATGCCCGGAAAATCTGGGATCTCCCAATAGTTGCCTCTCAAATGTCCACCTAGACCTGACCCTAACAGGACCAGATATTTCATAGGACAATATAAGCGGATTATGGTCGGACAGTATCTTCGGGGGTTTAGTTATTCCAACCTTATTTAATTCATTGGCAGAGATGAAGAAATAGTCCAATTTGGAGAATTTCTGATAGGGATTTGAGAAGTAAGTATAACCCTGATTTAATGGCTCTTTTGCATCCCAGACGTCCTTAAGCCCATGTGAATTAATGAGGGCCTTTATTGCCCTAAACACTCTTGGTTTTCTACCCAGATACAACACGGAGTTACTCCAATCAGCAGAGATATTGAAATCGCCACACATAATGATGGGGGCTGGCCAGGACGCAAGTTCTAATTCTAGAAAATTAAATAGCTCCGGATCGTCTTCATTTGCGCCATACACCACACAGAGTGTCTGGCCGCTTGCGAGTTCGACCAGAACCCATCTACCATTGCTATCTGATTTAGTCCTTCTAACTCCACCCAGAGTTTTTTTTACTAAGATCGCGACCCCCCTAGCTGTAGAGGATTGAGTAGAACATGCTACCAACTCAAAGCCAGTAAGGAACAACAATTTCCTTTTAGACCATGGAAGGTGGGTCTCTTGAAGGCAGAGTATATCAATTCTGTTATTCTTGGTAAAATATCCCAACCTTAAACGTTTCTTCCAATCATTCAACCCACCTATATTCAGAGAGCAAACCCTAATGCAGACCATCTTGACATGAAAAAACAACGGCCCTATAAACCTGCTTTTTAAACTGCTTCTGAAGCACTAACGCTAGTATCTGACAGAAAAGAAAAAACAAAAAGAAAAAGATAAACAAGGTGAAACAAACTGCTTTTTTTATCCCAATTTTCCCCCCATCGAACCCCAAACCTCCACCTCCCCCCCGGCCACCCTGAACTCCCTCCCTACCCGTGAGGTCCCCACCCCTGAGGCTATCCCTCACCAGGACCCCCCTAAGTGAGGTGCTCAGACTAAGTCTGTGCATATGATGGTAACGCAGTACATGAGTGAGGGCAATGCCGGAAAAGACCAAATAGTTAAAAGACCCCTAAATGCCCCTTAATTTAACAATATTTCCTTACATCTATTTTTACTCAGCAGAGCAAACAACAACCCCATCACCCCAATGAAAGAGAGATTGACACCCGAAGTCCAGTCTACCGGTTAGTCGGCCTTCTTCTCCAGAGAAGCCAAGTACTCCTTTGCTTTTATTTCTGACGAAAAAAAAAGGTCCTCACTTCATTAACCACTTTTAACTGAGCCGGGTTAAGAAGAAAGGCCTGGATTCTCTTCTCCTAGAATGGTTTGATCATTTCCCTCAAGCGCCACCTCCTTTCCACAGTCATATGACAGTAGTCCGGACGGACAAAAAAGGAAAACCCGTCACCATTCCTCCTAGCATTTGGCCTAGCCTTTTCTGCGATAGACTGTCTCAAAATGAAGTTTCCAAAAAATATTAGCACTGCTCGGGGTTTATCATCTTCCTTAGCGTTGGACCGGATCTTAAAGGGAGTACGATGAACTCGTTGAATCTCGTTGGCCCAATTCCAGCTTGAAAGCTCAGGAAATGCTTGATTAAAAAGCTTGATTATAAATGCCTTTATGTCCGGCCCTTCCATCCCCTCCGGAATCCCCAAGACCCTCAGGTTGTTTCTCCGGAGCCTGTTCTCCATCTCTTCCATTTTCCAGTGTATGTCTGTAACCTGAGAGCAATGGGCGTTCACTTTGCTAGTAGCCTCGGCTACCTCGGCCTCCGTAGACACCACCCTCTCCTCCAAATTTGAGACTCTATCAGCCGTATTAGTGCAGGCTTTCGAGAGTTTCCTAACCACTCCCTGCATCTTCCTCATGGCAGCCAGGACTTTGCGATTATCCTGGCGCGTTTCTTCTCTGTGAGCCAGGATCTCCTGATGAATGGCTTCCAGGAGGGGACGATCAGAACTATCCGCTACAGGTCCTCCCTGCAATGCTAAGTCGGGAGTGTGATCCCATCTCAATTCTCTGGAAGAGTGACCCATTTTCAAAGTCTGACTTTTAGCCACCGGGGGCCGCACAGTAGTTGAAGTAAGATCCTCCTCTGATTCTGAATCGGAGCCTAGGTAGGAGCTATGTTCTTCTTCTTTGGACCACTCCGCACCATCGGAAACTGAAAAGTAATATTCACTTGGCACTTTTTCCTTATCAGCATTTACGCCAGTTAGCAACAGGACAGTTTTCTGTAATTCTGTATTTGCCTCTGCTCCTGACCCTGACTGATTTTCCAATGTACTACTGCTCTCCTTCCCAGTAACTAGGGAGGCTTCAATAATATCCACGGGGGTCGGCTCATCGAGGGCAGCTATAAAAACTGAAGAGGTGGGGGCAGTGCATTCCTCCGAGATCGTACAGGGATTACTAAACATACTATCCACCAAGGAATTTGCGCCGACCCCCAGTAACTCAGAGCCCTTCTCCTTTTCCTTTTCCTTTTCCCTCCTCGCCTTGGGGAAAATATCTGCAATTGATGCTGCCGCCAGCCGGGTCCTACCTGCCACCTGCTGCTTCCTCTTAGATTGTGCAGGTAAAATTTGGGATCCTTGTGAGACCTCCACTCCTTCTGGCTCTATCACATCTTTTTGAGATTTTTCCCTGTACGGTATTGGTTTACCCCCCGCAGCCAACTTTGGAGCCATAACAGCCCTCTGTGCTCTCTGCACTCTGCTCTCCGCTCTCTGTACTCTCAGCCCCAGTGATTGAATTCCTCGATTGCCTCTGTTTCCAAGCTGGGAGCAGCACGTCGTCGCTCTCCGGTGCCTCGAGACGAGGCTCCGACTCCCCTCACTTCTGCGAAGTTCGCGAGTTCTGCAAGCAGAGAGAACGGCTGGAAACGCAGCCAAGGCGAGACGGAGAGCCAGCTTCCACTGCTTCAGCTGCTGACACCCGGTAAGTACTGACGGCATATTCGGTTTCAGTGATCCGTTATTCCGATTGTATTGATGAGTCCGTGACTGCGGGCAGACGCTCCTCGGGGGCTTAACTCATTGCCCTCACTACACTGCTGCGTCGGCATCGGTTACGGGGCCGCCATCTTGCCTTTCCCATTCCACAGTAGTGTGTTTGTGTTAGGGGGTGATGTGAAAGGTAAGTTGTGTAAGATAAGAAGCAATCCATTTGAAAGAATTGCCATGAATTCCAGTTTCGAATAGCGTATGGTGGGCAGTGTCAAATGCAGATAATATGTCTAGAAGAAATAAGCCAGCTACTCCGTTTTTGTCCTCAGTGAGTTTAAGATCACCCCAGATGGATATGATGGCTGATTCTATATGCTCTTTTAGTTTCCAGACTGGACTTCAGTAATGCCATTCTGGAGAGAAGTCCCTTCACACATTTAGCCCTACTCTAAGATGTGCTCTAATCAGGGCTGGACTTTTTTTTACAATGCAAAAACTATGACAATGTCACACCTGTTTTCCATGACCTTTTACTGACTCTGCTTCGCAGTCACAAGCCAATCCAAAATACATGTCCTTGCTCACAAGGCCATAGATAAGAAAAGCCAAACCTACCTCATGACTGAACTTATTACCATTCTCATGAAGTTCTAGGGGATGGAAAACTACTGACACTTTGCTGGTAAAAGTTCCCAAATTTAAGACTTCAAAAAACATTTTTCTGGTGCAGTGGTGTTAGCATAAAACCCTCCCCCTAGGCCAACCCAAAGGACATTGGAGCTCACATTATGAAATTCCAATGTCCAAAAATGAGTTGCTCTTTGCTTAATGATATAAAGCCTTGAGAGTACAAGTCGTTTTTTTGAGCCTGTGAAAATGAAAAAACGATCTTTCAAAACAAAAATCAGCAACCTGATAACTTATAGTCTAAATTATGAAGCCTGAGTTGCAAAAAATATAATGCAGGTTCTTGCTGAAACACATTGTTGAATAGATGGTGGCTTGGAATGATAGGTATCCAAGCAATCTTGTCCTCTTAAAGGGGATCAGTTTGGTGCAACACTTCAACACTACAGCATCTGTATATTCAAAGGGAAGTCTAGTCTAAAACTATTTAGGCAAATCATTGTGGTAGAAGTAGTATTGTAATGTTTGGTAGGCATAAAATAAACCTCTAATAATACTATAACAAATGGTCAATAGTAGACCAGGTCGAAATGTTCAGTATGCTAGCTTAATCTTGCAGAATCTCGCAAACTATGTGTTACGCTTGTTGTGTGAAATTCCCAAAATAGCTCATTAAACTACAGGAACAAAGCGAACAACCAAAACTAGCTTCTGTTGATCCCAGGACTTGCATTTGTTCCTCTGTTTTTTTATCATGAAATGGGTTCTTCATTCCAATGAGGACGTGAGGTTGTATGTTGCACTAAAATATAGCATTAAATGCTGGTTTTGAAATTCACATGATCCAGCCGCGGCCCGTTGAGGGAGTTCCGTGGGGCAGAGAGGCGGGGCGGGGGAGGGGCAGGGTGGGGGTTACTAAAAACCGGAATATGGATAATTGGAGGTAAGTAAACAATTAAATAAATAAAACGAATTTCGTAGCGCGCGCTGCATCGCAAAATGCAATGCAGCGCGCGCTACGGAATTCGTTTTATTTATTTAATTATGTACTTACCTCCAATTATCCATATTCCGGTTTTTAGTACCCCCCACGCTGCCACCCCCCGCCTCACCTCTCTGCCCCACGGAACTCCCTCCACGGGCCGCGGCTGACATGATTAGACAAAAGCAAATTGTGTTAATTTTGCACACTCCTAAAAAGCAATTGTGATACATGCAATGTCCTGGTCTATATCATGAAGGAAAGTGGGCTAAATTTGAGAAAGCGCATTTACCGCTTAGGGGCATATTATCAAGCACGGCGTTAAAATTATCACCGCTTTAGCAGCAGAAAACTGCCGCTAAAGCAGCGATAATGGGCTTGATAATATGCCGCAGAGAATTCCCATAGAAGCCCATGTTCTGGTGTCAACATGGGCTTCTATGGGAATTCTCTGCGGCATATTATCAAGACCATTATCGCCTCTTTAGCGGCAGTTTTCTGCTGCAAAAGCGGTGATAATGTTAACGCCGTGCTTGATAATATGCCCCTTAGTTTGTCTTTCGGCCTTGAACTCGGTTGTTTAGCTGGTATGGGTTTGCCGTTACTTAGGAATAGGTTTGCAAAAGAGTGTCCATGGAAAGAAGCACCTGATGTAAGAGAACAACAGAAAAAAGTACAACAGAAGAAAACTTGAAGGGCTGAAATCTGAAGTAACATTTTTCTTTGGCAAAGGAAGTCAAAACCAGCCGCGGCCCGTGGAGGGAGTTCCGTGGGGCAGAGAGGCGGGACGGGGGAGGGGCAGGGTGGGGGTTACTAAAAACCGGACTATGGATAATTTTAGGTAAGTAAACAATTAAATAAATAAAACAAATTTCGTAGCGCGCGCTGCATCGCAAAATGCAATGCAGCGCACGCTACGGAATTCTTTTTATTTATTTAATTATGTACTTACCTCCAATTATCCATATTCCGGTTTTTAGTACCCCCCACACTGCCCATCCCCCGCCCCGCCTCTCTGCCCCACGGAACTCCCTCCACGGGCCGCGGCTAGTCAAAACTGTATTGTGTGGTTGTATGACACTACATGAAGGTCAATAAAATCAAGCTACAATACCTACATTTTGCCTACATCACACAGCACTATACTGTTATTGTGAGGATATTTTTGTTATTCTTATTGGTGCATCAACTTACGTACTCTTACTTTGCAAGGAGTTGGTTAGAGCTATGTAGTGGCTCAATAATATTGTAATGCTGTATAATGCATGTGAAAGAGTGAGGCGTATGCCTATCAAATTCTTCATTAAAAGGAAAATACATTTTTATTTTTGAGAAAAAGAAATAGCTGTGTTTTCAGACAAGGTAATGAACACCTGGGAAACAGTGATTAAAAAGCATCTGAAGGCTGAATTGTGCACGAATATTCATTCCCCAGATGATGTATTTTATCCTTGCAGATGTACAACATGTTCCCCTCTATCATGAAACACCTACCAGGACCTCACAACAAAGTTTTTGACAACTTTGAGAAGCTAAGGCTGTTTGTGTTGGAGAGAGTCAAAATGCATGAGGCGTCGTTCGACCCCAGCTGTCCTGGGGACTTCATAGACTGTTTCCTCACCAAAATAAAGCAGGTAGGTGTGCCTAGCCAAAAACATTTCTGTAGCTGTGGTTGTGTGGCTATTGTAATAACTTCTGCTTTCCTTCTTATGCGTTTGTGTGTGTTCTGTGACATTGTCTTCAAAGCAGCCGCGGCCCGAGGAGGGAGTTCCGTGGGGCAGAGAGGCGGGGCGGGGGATGGGCAGTGTGGGGGGTACTAAAAAACTGGAATATGGATAATTGGAGGTAAGTACATAATTAAATAAATAAAACGAATTCCGTAGCGCGCGCTGTATTGCATTTTGCGATGCAGCACGCGCTACGAAATTCGTTTTATGTATTTAATTGTTTACTTACCTCCAATTATCCATATTCCGGTTTTTAGTAACCCCCACCCTGCCCCTCCCCCACCCCGCCTCTCTGCCCCACGGAACTCCCTCACACACCTGTTAAGGCATCATGCTTGATCACTAGGAATTTAGCTCCTCATGGGGAAGGTGCTGCAGTCCCCCACGGGCCCCGCGAGGGGGATCTTTAGTGGAGATCTTTTGAGAGGAACGACGTAGTAGTGCGTGAGGGTCTGGGGGAGTGTGCAGGTGAGTTAAAAATAACAAAAGGGTACCCTTAGTAATATTTATTCTCGGATCCGTTCGGTATGATAAAAAGCAGATAAAAGAACGTAATTACCCTTACTCCAGTGAGGAGGGTCAGTTCGTTTTCCAAAAAGTTGAATAGTGATAAAGGTCATTGGGTTGACATGTTTCACGCCCTATTGCTCCCTACCGGATCCTTGGCGTTTCATCAGGACCAGAATTGTTTTGCAAAAGTGCGAAGGTCAAAATCAGACAGGGGTCTAAGGAAAAGGTACACCTAGTTACATAAACCTGAATCAGGTGAGTGGTCGTTGTTGTCTGGTCACAGTCGTTTAGAGCCACTCCTACGTATTAGTCCAAACCCAAACAATACCCAGGAATGCCTCAGCGGGGGAAGCAGTCGTCTCAAAGGTTAGCAGATGAGGGCAGTTATGAATGCGTTACCGCAGAAGATCAATGTAAGGTTGCCTAGAGTGGCAGAAGGGGCTTTGGAAAAAACAACAGGTTCTCTGAAGTTGGTAATTTGGTGCCTGATTTGGAACTGAGTAGTAACAAAAAGGCCTTCAATTTTGTAGAAAAAGTGCCAAATTCTAAGTTGGTGAATTATTTTCTTTGGAGAACCTGCCATCAGAGTTAATTTGCAGGTATAGCCTCATAGGTGCCTGAATAGCCTCATACATCCCGCATAGGGACAAGATTTTGTGCCTCATGCAGAGTCAATACAGTTGCTGCCCAGAGATGACTGCACTACCTATGTCTAATCACCTGCCAATCCTGGGGAACATATTTATCATTGTTGTTTTGCTGCCCTTGTGTCACTCAAAGGGGCTCAAGGGCGACGCAACAACAAAGTCAGATTTATCCTGTGTAGTAGCCCTGCACGACTTGTTAAATTCAGAGTAATGCAACGCAAAAGGAGGCATCCGCTGGGCGGAGCTTGGGTGTTCCAATGCATCAACCCATGGATTTTGGCACATTCCCAGATTTACCATTAGTGGTAGATCTGGGAATGCGTCAAAATGCTACACCTCACCACGTGGGGCATAACGAGGAGAAATATCTTTTATTTCTCCTCATTCTACAGTACGCATAGAAAGAAGAAAATACTTCTTTTGTGCAGGAAGGTACAGGGTGCCTGTATTGGCGCTAGACAGCCAAGAGTGTGCCAGCACATGGAAGGGACAGGCATGTACCACAGGATGTTAAATACAGCTCATTCCTGTCCTTTCCCCACAGGCAGCAAGGTGGCTTGCTGTGTTGTGCTGCATGACAATTTGATAAATGTGCCCCTGTATCCATTAACAAAATCGGCTTTGGGCCAAACCCCTAAGGTGGCCACTCATTAAAGAATTGTCAGAAGAACTACCATCATTTAAAGGATTTTCAGCTTGTAATATTTTAGTTAATGTTGCGATTGGGAATAGGATCAACATAGAAGTAATTTCAAACCTCTACTTTAACTGGAAGAGGAAGAAAATTAAACAAAATCACACAAAATAACATGAAAAATGCAAGCTTTAGAATCTGAAATTCCCCCCAAAATTAATTAAATGAATAACTATTTCTTGGAATTAGATTTCTCACATACTTTGGAAACTCTCTGTGAAGCAATGTGATCCGAACAAGATCCACCTTCTCCTTTGCATTTTATGTACATAGGTAGCGTTATATTTTAAAACATAATGGTGTCGTACTGCATGACCTGCACGACTACTATTGCAGTCACTCATGAAATACTAGTGCAGGTTGATACTCTGGGGGGGGGGGGTGCTTCAGAATGCCTTGTTTTACCTCGAACTTGCCACTATAGCATAGGTGCAGTCAGAACTTATGCAGACTTTAATCAAAATGGCACATTAATACAATAGCAGTGCTAATTTAAGGACAAATTGGCAATTTAGTTATGGATTGTTTGTGAAAATATTCAGAATTTTGACTATTATATTGCGTTTAAAAGGAGGTAGACAACAGTTTGGTGATCGTGACATTGTGCATGTTTGTGACTCCTTATATTATGAGCTAGATCAAAATGCTTCTATTATTCATCATGTAGTGCTCGTGCAGAGCAGCTTTAAATGTGCAAGAGATATTTTTCCTTAATGTGTGGTTAATGAGGATTGAAAGGTATTTGTAGCGATCCTTCATAATGCACAATGCTCAGAAGCCCTTGGGTCTTGTTAGAGTTCCAGAAGCCACATCTCAGCTCCAAAAAAATCTGTTCCAAGAATTTATTTTATGATCATTATTCAGACCAGAGGTTTTGAGGTCTCCAAGGGAAATGCAGCTTCAGTGTGTACTGATTTTTTAATACATTATAATTAGAAAAAATGTTTTCGGCTTCAAGACTGATGTAAGCAATTGAATGTTGGAACATTTTAGAACATTGAGTATACACTTTTGGGTGAAGTTCTGCAAATAATTTACTTCTGATCCATGCTTGCTTGCATGAAACATTTTACAGAGGAAGGAGGTCATTTCCCAGCCCGCTAGGTCAGCGGAGGTCCTGGCTTCCCCTATGCTGCCTTCACAGATAACGACTGTCATATTTTGAGATCCCTGCCTGTCTGCTGGGATCTCACTGCTTACAATGCATTGATCGGCACAGTAGATGCATTTCTAAGCTGGTGCCATTTTTTTTGTTCCCAATTAGCAAAGTTTTCTGTTCTTTTTTAAAACCATGCTCTCAAAGTTCTTGTTTGTTTTAGATAAACAAAAAGCTATTGCCATTGTACTCAGTGAGTTTTCTCCCTGTGAACTAGGGGCCACTTATTGATTTCCATTCCATTGATTGTTTTCTCTGTGGCGGAGCGGGCATTGCCATGTGAAGCATGGCGTCCTGGGCAGGGAAATCCAAGGACAATCGACTTGTCCTAAATAGAGTGGGTTGACCATAATTGATCCCTCATGGCCCTTAGGCAGATGAGCAACCAGGTAAATGGTTTCAGCCATCTCTGGCCCTGACAGCGAAACCCATGGAGTTCCCCACTTCTAAATGGAGCACCTGAACTGCAAATTTGAGAGATGTGGCATCTGCTATTTTCTTTCTGGATGACCTGCATCCACCAAACTCAAATTACCCATTACCAGGTCCCCAGACCCTATGGTCCACCCTAATAAGTAACTTACATGGACAGCCTTCTCGTGGTTGGCTGGTGAGGGCTGAATAACACTGGCGCAAGGGAGCCAAATTCCAGTTTGCAGACCACAAGTGATCACAAAACCTTAACGTCTTTATTTTTATCTGGCCTTTCGCAGACAGTCTATATCTGATTTCAGGACCTGTCAGCAGAGACCAGTCGGCTCAGTCAAATCACAGTAGGATTTTTAGACTGCCAAACTCTAGCTCAAAATGCGCCTTCCTCAAAGCCCTTGATTACTTTTTTAGTGTTTAATTAGTAAAAAGATATAAGTGGGCAAACGAGTACATAGATATCCATCCGGGGGGCATCAGGTGAAAACGAAGATGGGAAGCAAAATAAGTTATATAGATATGAAGGCATGTTGATTTAGAGTACAAATCCTTGAAGCTCAATGTACTAGCACCTTTCTAGAATGCTTATCATCTCTGATGTCATCCGAGTTCTTTGAGCCTGTCAAACTTACCATTATACTATACTGTTGATTGCTTTTCAATATAATATTTAAATAAAGTTTTAAAAAGGAAAGAAAAGGAAGAACAGAATCCCAAAATGTGTCTAGGGTACCCAGTGCTGCTCGGTGCTGCTGTGGAAATTCCTGTGGGAGGTGATGCCACAGTATTAATATAAATCCACTCTATTAACTGGGCACAAAGGACGTATTCAGCTCCTTGTGCTAAGTTTGTAATTAAAGGTCTATTTCAGCATCTATTGAAATTCAGCTTGGCACAAGACAAGGCTGCCTTCTTTCTCACACGCTGTTTGCAACGTATATGGAACCTATTGTTTGGAAATTAGCAGCCTCACTTCCACCAGTTAGATGTGAAGGCTACAAGTTTATCGTCGCTGCCTCCACCAATGACGTAGTACTTGATATTGCAAATTTGGAGATGACAACTAAAACAAATGAAAAGTTAGCACGGGAATTTGGTATCGCCACTAGCTAAAAGCATTATAAATCAAGTCTTCCTTCATAAATATCTTTATTTGAATACAAGTGTATAATCATAAAAGAGCAAACAGATTTAAAATACATAAAATGATTGCGTAAGCAATTTCATATAAAATGCTTTAAAAGGCAAGATAAAAGATAATTCAAAATATTAAAATCATGCGATGCATCAGTTCCCTATAAAACACTCCCACCTAATTGGAGAATACTCAATATCACAGTCTAGTCAATAACAGAAAAATAACAGCTAAGAAGGCATATTCAGAGGACAATAATCAAAGGGCCTGATTATGAATTCCCGAGCCCATGGTGGAGGTTCTGTGGCAGTTTGGGCCCTCCGCACTAGTGGTCTGGCTGCAGTATTACGAGCACGGCAGTTCGAGCATTTTTGGGATCGCTGCAAATACCAGGGATCCGCGATCCCTGGAGGTGGCGCAGTAATCTGGGAAAGCAATATGCATGGTGGCACCAACATTCATTACGAGTTCCCCAGCCATAGCCTTTTCATGGAGGTGAGCTCGCCATGAAAAGGCTGGTGGTGGGGAAACAAAGGAGGCCCTATAGGGGTCCCTGTGCATGGGGATGCTGGCATGGAGGCACTTGTTGTGACCCCCTGTGTGCTTGCACCTCTGATCCTGCAAGGCATGGACCTGCTTAGTCCAGGCCATGCAGGAACATCCATTGGCAGTCCCACGGCGGTGCAGATATGACGCCCACTAGGAGCCTTTAAACTGCACGACCATGGGGGCACCACACCCCCTGCCCGCCAGACAACAAAATACTCGTAATCTAGTGGGTGGGCAATGGAAGAGTTTGGCAGCCCTGGAGCTAGGCGCTGGCTACTTTATTTATGTTTTTACACCTACTATTTTTCAATCGGGTGGTGTTGTGTCAGGTATGGGCCGATATTACAAACTATCAAACACCCTGACCAGTGCCGGCCACCATAAACAAAGGGTGGTGAGGCGGGTGGGGGCACGCAGAAGGCATCGTGCGGGAGGCATTGCGGTGTGTGAAGCATTCAGTATTAAAAAAAAACGTACCTTCAGCCACCAGCCATCTCCAGTGTTGCACTGCCTCTCCTCCTCTTCCTGTGTCCCAACAACCCTGGGATGAACTCCTATCCAATCCCCATGCTGCAGAGCAGCGCAGATATTGGTCTAAGCAGGCAGGAAAGATGCCCTGCTCAGACAAGGGAGTCTGTGGAGGTTTCTCCAGCCTGACTTCTCAATGTAGCTGGGTTGGAGAAAACCTAACTGCGCATGTGTGTTTTGGTCGGCTTGAGACAGCCGGCCACACACACATGAGAACTTGGGAGTGGAGTCCAGTAGCATTCCTCCTCTGCCCTCCCATGCAGTGGTCCCGCCCCTCCCAACAGTGCTGGCTAAGAGCTGGCAAATGTAAAATAAAACGATGCAGGAACATCATTTTATTTTACATTTGCTGGTTCTGAGCCTGGCATTGGGGCGACTCTCCTCCGCCATTGTGGAGGATCAGCCACTGACCCTGACTACATGCTGTTATTGTACGCACAACTTGAGGCATAAAGATACACTGTGATCTTCAAATATATATTTTATACCTTCGGACAAGGAGTTTTGGGCTGTAGGCATATTGGTTAGGAAGAATGAAATCACAAATAATCTACTGCATGCAACTGACTATGACTGTATCTCATGATAGCCGGGTCTGGTGGCTCAGTGGACTAATGTGTCTGCTGCAGGGGCCTGTGTTCGACCTCATGGTCACAGGTTCAAATCCCGGCAGGTCCACTCAGCCTTTCATCCATCTGAGGTCGATAAAATGAGTACCATTGAGTTGGGTAACAATAAACATCTGTTATTCAGCGCCAAGATACCCGTAGTGGTGAACGTGCGCTTTACAAATACATGTGTTATGATGTTATGTTATAGTGAGACACTGAAAACCCTAAGTTACCATAATCCAGAGCAATCACAAGGAATTTAATGGAGAAGGCTTAGAAAACAAGTATTGGAAATGTCAAATGGTCTCGCTTACCACTGTTCAGCGAACTACGTGATCAGCCTTTGCAACAGCAAAGGCTCCTCCGCAAAGGAGGAGGCGTGTCGTTCAGCTGGTTCAGAACCAGCAGCTGAAAAATAAAACAATCTTTCAATATTTTTCATTTGGGATGTCACCAGTGATGTCATCAGTGATGTCACTGACCATGGCATGAGTGATGTAATATGTGAGGTCATAAGCAGCTCATTGCGGGGCATGAGTTATAGTTAGCTCAGCTAACTATGGGGCATATTATCAAGGCCGGCGTTAAAAATGATCGCCGGTTTAGCGGTAGAAAACTGCCGCTAAAGTGGCGATAATGGGCTTGATAATATGCCCTATTCCAATAGAAGTTCATATTCTGGTGTGAACATGGGCTTCTATTGGAATTCTCCAGGGCATATTATCAAGCCCATTATCGCCGCTTTAGCAGCAGTTTTCTGCCGCTAAACCAGCGATAATTTTTAACGCCGTCCTTGATAATATGCCCCAATAACGGCTGAATTTCACTGGTTTTGTACGAGTAAAATCTGACCCTACTTATAATGTGCCTGTAACCTTTGTTTTTTTTAGTGAATTGCAAGGTTTTTTTAAATTCTATGTGCTAACTAGAACGTCCCTATTACCTTTGTTTTTTTGAGTGAATATTAAAGATTTATAAATGCTATTTCCTAAATGTAAAGTCCTTGTAACCTTTGTTTTGCTGTGAATTTCCATGTTTTTTTTAACTAGCAGTCGCGTTTGCAGAGTGGTGGCGAAAGGGGGCTGTGCCACCCACCAGCACTTAGGAATCTCACTGTGTAGGACTTACAGGAGGTACCAGGAGAGCTTCTTGGGCCCCAAGGTCCCTCAGGAATAAAGTAAACATCATGAGCCAACCAGTAGTGCACCACAAGCCGTGTTTGCAGAATGATGGAGAAAGAGGACGTGGCCGATAACACCTCTTAGCAATCCTGCCGTGTGGGACTTACTCGAGATCACATGAGGGGTAGTTAGCCCCCAAAGATGTCCTTGGTGGCAAGCTACCCCTCCTGTTACCTCCAGTAAGTCCCACACAGTGGGATTGATGAGACCTGGTAGGAGGCCACGCCCCTTTTCTCCACCACTCTGCAAACACACATCCTCATGCACTATTAGTAGACAGATGAAGTCCCATAGGCTATTGATGCTCCTTGGGGCCAACTACCCCTCCTGTTACCTCCATCAAGTCCTACACAGTGGGTTTGCTGAGAGGTTTCAGTGGCCATGCCCCCTTTCTCAACCACTCTGCAAAAACACCTCCTTGCGCTCTACTAGTTGGTGGTTGAAGTCCCTTTGGCTCTTGAGGGTCTTTGGGGGCCAATTAGCCCTCTTGTTACCTCCAGTGAGACCCACACAGCTGGATTGCTGAGAGGTGGTCAGAAGCCATGCCTCCTTTCTCCACCACTCTGCAAACACGCCTACTGGCACAATCCTGGTTGGGGAAAGAAGTGCACTTTAGTCCTAAGGACCTCTCAGCAATCCCACAGTGTGGGGCTTCCTGGAGGTACCAGGAGGCCTTGTTTGTCCCGTAAGGACCCTAACCAGCGAAGGGGACATTTTCCCCTAAACCTGGGCTGTTTTGAACACCATCCCTCGGGGCCTGCCCCTTTTAAAAATAAATAAAAAGGACGGTGGCCCCCCCTCCTGAGGGCAATTTTGGGCCCAGAGACCCGAGTCGTCAGGGACCCTGGCCATCCCTTTTTTAAATTAATTAATTTGTTTAAGTAAAGGAAGGGGGCCGTGTGGAACCTCTTCCCTGTGCTATTTTCGGCCATGGGTATGCCATACCCAGGGGCCTGACCCCTTTTAAATGTCTTTTTTTTTTTTTTTTAAAAAGGGAGGCGGTCCAAACGCCGTTTTTGGCCTGGACGACCCTATCTCTTGGGGTCAGGCAACTTCGCTGGGGACCGTGGGGGACGCCTGAAGGGATACGGCATTGCTTTTACACGCAGGGAGAGGCTGCCATGCAGATCCTTGTTTATAAAAGCAAAGCGTGCTTCCCTTTGAGAAAGCAAGAGCAAAATGCGGAGCACACTGTTTGCTATGGCATGGCGGGAGGCCATAGCAAACTGTAATGTCCAGGGGGTGGGCACCCCAGGACATTTCTGGAGCTGGCCCTGTGGGATGGCGGTTCCCAGGGCCAACTAGGGCTCCAGGAGGGGGGTTGAGTGGCCCCCTCCTTTTTTAGTTACGCCCAGGGAGGTGATGGTCCCCCTTAATTATTTTCTTTTTGTGCCCCTGGGAGGTGGCAGTCTCTGGGGCTGCAGTAGGCCAGGCAGGCGCCCTGCATTGCTAATGTAAAGTTCCCCAAGGATGTGGTGGTCCCCGGGGCAGCAAAGGAGGCCGTAGTGCCTCCACTGCATTTATTAGAAAGAATATATGTGCCCCAGGGAGGTGGCGGTCCCCCTGCATATAATTATATGACTGCCCAGGGGGGAGGCAGGGGGCTTTGAATAGCAGAATTATGCCCCCTGGACCTTTCCCCCCGGGGGCCAAAATTAAACGATTAAAATTATTTTCAACAGGAGTCGCAAATCCTATGTGACTCCTGCCTACAAGGCCTAGGGGGTCATGGGGTTTCCACCTTGCCCTCTTTTCTTTTGTTTAAATCTGTGACTCGGTTCAACTGAGTCTCAAGATTTCTGCCAACACTTCCAGGTTTCAAGTGTTGACAGCCAATCAGATCTCAGGCACGAGATCGGGAGGGGTTACAGATTCAATGCTGCCTTAGTTGTATACCTGAGAAATCTTTACATTTCTCAGCAACTACTGAACAGATTTACACTATTTAAAAAAAGAGTGCTTTCTGTACCAAGAGCTACCTTTATGCCAAATTTTGTGTCATTCTGTTCAGCAGTTCGGGCTGTAGCTGTGTCTAAAGTTTCCTACGGAAATGAACATGGAGGAAAAGCATTTTGGGACCCCCCCTTATTTCTCGGCCCCCACTTGACAGATCATTACCAAATGTTTAAGACAGCAGCTGAAGTGATTTGTGAATTTGTTTTGAAAATTTCGCAAAGATCAGTGAAATCGCACCAAAGTTATTTTCAAATGAAAGAATGCCAGGGCTGGTCTTATTACCTCCTGAGGTGACCACCATTGGGAGATAGCTGTTTGCTATGGCTAGACGGGAGCTTTACCGCTCCATGTCAAACTGCGCTCACTTTCAGCAAGCATAGCATTCAAAATGCTCTCGCTTGCTGAAAGGGAGCACAATTGCTTTGACAGAGAGTGAGCTGCATGCTAACAGCTCCATCTGTGTCAAAGCAATGCTGGCTCTCGCAGAAGGTGAGGAACCTTCAGGGATCAACATTGCCAAGCGGGTGCCCTGGGTGGGTCAAGGGCACCCACACTAGAAGCAGGGCCATGGGGGATGGGCTCCCCGGGCCTGAATTCATCCCAGAACGGCGGGCCACTTGGTCCCCTCGCTTTTTAAATTATGCTTTAATAAATTAGTAAAAAAAAGGCTGGGCCCCGGGGGATTTGGTACCCGGGTGGAAAATGGCCCAGGGAAGGGGGGCCATGCAGCTCACCTCCCCTAAAAAATGTTTCAACAAAAAAGGAAAAAAAACTCCAGCAAGTCGCCGGAAGCCACACACCCTTCACCACCACTCTGCAAATGCGCCTCCTGGTGCACTTATGCTTGGGGGATGAAGTCCCCCTTGGCTCTAGAGGGTCCTTGGCAGCCAACATGCCCTCCTGTTACCTCCAGTAAGTCCCACACAGTGGGATTGCTGACAGTTCTTTGGAGGCCATGCCCCCTTTCTCCACCACTATGAAAATGTGCCTCCTGGAACATTGCAGGTAGGGGGATGAAGTTCCAAACCAGTAAAATTCAGCAGTTACAGTTAACTGAGCTAACTATAACTCACGGACCCGCAATTCACTGCTTATGACCTCAGATATTACCTCACTCAGGACATGGTTAGTAACATCACTCATGACATGATCAGTGACAATAAAACGAGGCCCAAGGTATCGCCCCTCCCGATTAGCAATACATCAGCCACCCCCAGGGTTCTGATCCATCCCGGGGATCTCAAAATTAAAACAGGTGGAAGAGTTGTTTTTTATGGAAGCCATAGTTCCTCCGTGGATCTGAATTGCCAATAAAAAAAAATTAAGTATATGGCCCTGGTGTGGAGTACCTTTGGGACCACATCAGGCCTACGGGAGCAGTGTATCCCTACCCTGCCCCCTACAAGTTTTAAAAAACTTTTTTGATAGGACAGGGGACTAAGTCACTGAGTCCTAAAACGGCTGCCACCACATCTTTGTTGATGTGGTGACAGCCAATCAGATCTAACCTCAATATCTTGCGGCTCTGGGGACCCTACTTGGCATGAAATATCTATACATTTTTAGGCTTAATTTCTCAAAAACTACTGAACACATTTACACCAAATCGCAAAAGCATGCTTCTGGACCAACATCTAGATTTCTGCCAAATTTGTATAATTTTGTTCAGTCGTTTTGGCTGTAGCCATGTCTACTTTTTCCAATGAAAATTGCTTTGGAGAACACCTGTTTTGGGACCCCCCTCTTCCTCTATCCCTGTTTGAGAGATCACTCCAAAACTTCACAGGAAGGTCATGAGGTGAATAAACAATTTTTGGAATGTATTGTGTAGATTCGTCAAACAGTAGCAAACCAAACAAGCATTTGCAATGCAATCGGTCTCGCTTTTGGTGCCTTATATGTATTTAGCTATGCAGCACATTAGCCTGGTGCTGAAACATCTACTGTTCTTTACCATGGAGGGAAAAGAAGCACCAAACTGCGTGACACGCATGGTATGGGAACACATGGAGAGAAATAGTGCCTTTCAGCGGGAAATGGTATAGTCCAAAGGTCTGTTTTTAATAAAAAAACAGGGAGGGGGAGAAGTGCGCCAAGAAGCGCTGTACAGACAGTTCCAGTTACGTGGTTGTGAGAGAGCGAGTGAGCGAATGCTGCGGGAGTAGCAGAGCAGCGGGACGAACAGAGGAGCACACAACGGAGGGAGAAGAACGGTGAGAGGCTCCGGACCCGGGCATGAGCGGTGCCTGATTCTAACTGCCCCTCCTGCGCGGTTCGGCTCAACTCTGCTAAACTCCGCCAAACACAACTCATCTAGACCTGACCTGACCTGATTGTTAGGAGGAAGAGCCCCCACTGGAGACCTACTGGAGGCAAGCGCGGCTGCTCTTTAGCAGGTGGCCGCAGCAAGCGTGAGCCTCTGGCGACTTGCGGAGGTGGCCTGACTAGACCAGGTGCAGCCTGCAACTCAGCCTCGAGAGCCCCACTTGCCTCGTCCTCGCACCAGCTCCCTACCGCCTCACCATAATCATCTCTATTCCACCACAACCATCTCCATTTCGTCACTTCGCCTCCGGCCACAGTCACAGAACTGGCTCAGCCGTAATTCTAACTTGCCACAGAACCACTCCATTTTCATTCCACAGTCTATTGTCACCAGCACTCCTATCTGAAGAAGAAGACAAGGAGTGGGAGCTTGTGTCCAGGTGATACCCAGGCTTTTCCTCAGTTGTCCCCCGGCAGCCTAGCTTACCCAGCACCCATCAAACCCGGCTGCCTAGGTAGGACAATCAATCATTTAAATTGCAAAATAACTACAATCTTTTGCAACCTACAAGTCTCAAGATCCTTTTAAACAACAAATCATCAGGAAGACGGGCAGCCCCTCTTACCAGCAAAAGCTCCCTAAGAATGAGATCTGGGTGAGTGAGGAAAGCTCCAACAGGGCCCACTAAAAAAAGCGCAAAGATGAAGGCTTCCCCTGACTGCTTGGCTGCATCCACAGTGGCCCTCATGAAACCTCAATCACCTACAAATCTAAAACCAGACTTTGACTCAGGGCACAAATCTCAATTCTGGCAACCCTTGCTGCAAGCCCAATCCGTCAAAGCCCCCTGCCACATCAGGCTTCGGGGGGGTAGCCACGGCCCAGGAACATCAGATCAATGAAAGCCAAAATCAGGCCCTACAGAACCCATAAAACCTACGATAAAGAAGACTTCATTAAGGGACTACTTTAGGAGCACAGCACCAGCGATAGTCTTGAAGAAAAAACCTAGTCCCTTGGATAAGTTTCAGGCCCCCTCTTATACAATCACAGCAGCAGTGTTGCATCAAATTTTGGATCAGCCCATGATCCACGCGGCAATAGCACTAAAACTCCCAATCTCAACCTTACCCGATTACCAAATAAGGAGCACTAAAGTTCTGTCACCACAAGTCATGACCCACCCATGGGCTCATCTCAGCAACTTTAAACAATCGCATTTAGAAAGCCCTTCAGATACTCCTGACCAAGGTGAGCAAATGGTCCACCCAGAAGGGCCCCACGAGAATATAAATCACACCCCTTTAGACTTATCGTTCTTCATCAACAAACCTCAAAAGTCCACCGCCCAGGAAAACCCTCCATCAATTGACCTTAACGACCTTTGGTCACAATTACTGCACACCCTTAAAACCATGGCTGCAGCATTAACCTACCATTCGGACACAATGGACCTGCAGGTGCACCTTTTGAACACACTTGCGGGTGTACACCGCCGGGATTGATCAAAAACTTGAGGCGCTTAACTCACTCTCTATAAAAGCTCAATCCCAAGTCTAACTGGTCCAATCAGTATGCTGCTTCTCCCCCATTATTGACTCTCTATCGTCTTTACCTCAATTTCTTTCCTTAGTACTAACTGAAATTAAGAAGCTACCAGTGCCGGGGCCACCCGATTCTCCGTTCCAGGCTTTCAGCTCGGTCCAAGGGCCTACTCCTGTGGAAGTGCAACCTTTTCTCCGCATCTCACGGAGCCAGCGGATTGCAAAGCAATTCCCACTGAACCAACTCACCATCATAACACGCATTGGTTGTTGAAACGGAAAGAAAAAGACAGCGGAAGATCCGGAAAAACACATAAATGAAACCAAAATAAGTGTGAGTTATTTCCCAAAGATCAATTCAGAGTCACCAGGGGAATAGCCAGCTACGTCAGGAGCAAACCCGAGCTCGCAATTAATAGCGCACCCACTGGTTCCTCAGACAGAACTCTCACAAATTAACAGTCAAACAGCAGGTCCAGCTCAAAATCTACGGCTCTTCTCGCAGCTACCCACCGAAGCAACATCCGGACCTAACCAATTGCCAACAGAGGCGCCAGCATCCGACAAAGGGCGACCGGGAACTGCAAACTCCCAGACGCCACTTCTAGACGTCAGCTCCATCTGCCCATCTACAGTGGAGGACAACAATCTAGCCCTGCAGTGCACAGTTAAAGAGCTTGTCCACTTGAATCCCCCAAATTCATCAAGCCACCAACAGTTGGTGGTCGTGTGCAAAAGATCTCCCGTTTTACCTTTAACTACCCATCACCGAGAATTGTCTCTTCTTTTGCCCCTTATATGTACAACCAAGCTGGTCCCTGGAGAAAATTCAAAGCAAACAAAGTCGTTAACCATTGACAGGGTCTTTGCGCAAGCAACTAACAGCCCAGGCACCAAACTGCTGCTAACCCCAGAATACGTTTCCAGAGGCCCTCATGAGTTTCTTAATCGAGGGAACATTCTAAGACTTTTCAAATCATCCCCGCATTTAAGCACTTTGCAATCGAAAGACATAATTGCCATTGAATTCATTTTTTTTAAAAACAGACTTTTATTGAGTTTCACAAGATAACATATTCAAATCCCCTGCCCCCTAACAGGCCACCCAGGTGAACCAGAATGTAGTGAATCGATCAGTCCGCAAATCGGAGCTCAACGGCATATCTCTCTTCTCATAAGGCGTCGGTACAAGAATGCAGACCGTCCACAAGAGTGGTCCATTACCATAGAGTAACACAATCAAAAGACCCCCCCTCTCTCCCTGTCAAATCTCCCCCAACAGCACCCCCCACCCCAACCACCCTCCCAAGCATGTCGCCAGGATCTGATGTAGTCAAGTGGACACTGAAGCCTCCCGCGCTGCCTGACGGATTCCCCTCCCACAGGGCATAGCAGCAAGTATAGCAAGAGTCCAGGAGGAAGCTGCTTATCCCTGGTCCAGGGTCCTCCCCTCGCCCCGCACTCCCAAGAACATGGAGAAAGTCTCAAGGGTCACCTGCCCCAACCCCCTCCCCAGGCTCCTCCTCTCCGTCCTCAACCGGCTGTTTGAACAGTTCCAGGAGTGCCACCCATGCCCGGGCCATTTCCTGCGATTTCTCACTTTCATTCCGCCGAGCCATGCACAGCCTATAGTTCCCCTCGCTTCCCGCCCACTTCACCATCTCCCTATTCCACTGCAAGAGATTAGGCCCTTTCCTCGCCTTCCAATGAGAAGTAAGTTCCCGTTTGGCCAAGACCAACCCCAGGTCAATGAACTGGCTGGTGACCTTAGTCTTAGCAGTGTGCGGGAACCAATGCAACAAGCAGACCTCCGGTACCACCTCCAGTTCCCTCTCAGTCACAGTCCGCAAAGCAGTCGTCACCGCCCGCCAAAAGTCTCCCACCCGTGGACAGTCCCAGAACATGTGGAGGAAGTTTGCCCCATCTTGGTCACAATGGAACCGCGCATTTCGGGAACATTTCCATGGGCGCTCCATAATTCTGTCCCAGGCTTTTTCCGCAATGGGATCCCCCATATCCGCCTCCCACTTGAGTCGCAGTGCAGTCAGGGGTTGACGCATATCGCAGGTAATCCGCCGATAAAGGCAGGTCACGGCCTTAAAAGTCCCCGCCGCCATCACTACATACTGACAGGCAAGGGATGTGGTCGGCTCCACCAGTCCCTGTCGCCAGTGTTTCCTGATAGCCGCAGTTAAAGCTGCATGCAAGAGGAAGTCCCCCCGCAGGAGATGGTGCCGCTCCTTGAGGTCATCAAAAGTGAGAAGATTACCATCCTCATAGAGGTCACCCAGTGCCATAACTCCCGCCTCTTCCCAGGCCGACAACTGGCTCCAATCTCCCCTGTGAGGCAACACCCCACACATCCTCAAGGGGATATCAGGTGCATAGGGAACCGGAACATGCGTCCTCCAGGCTAAGCGCGCCCAGCATTGTCGCACCGCCCTCAAATCCGATGGCATCGAAGCATCTCTCATCGGAACTCGGAGCAGCACACAAGATAAATGGTGCCAGCTCGGGTCCGGCCCTCCCCGGTCCTCCGGGCGCCGGATGTGACGCGCCACCCACTTCGTGAACCACTGGAGCTGTGCAGCATGATAGTAGGCCTCCAGGTCCGGCAGCGCAAGGCCCCCCTCTCCCCTGGGCCTCCATAGAGTAGGTAACGCTACTCTCCATCTCCCAGCGCCCCAGATGAATCCCGTAATCAAAGTGTTCAGTTGCACAAAGAGTTTACCCGGGATCCAAACTGGGAGGGTCCCAAAGTAATAAAGAAACCTGGGCAATATGACCATTTTCACCAGGGCGACCCTGCCGGCCACAGACAATGGGAGGGTCCCCCAAAAGTAAAAACAGGTTCTCACCCCGCGCACTGCTCGCCCCACGTTGCCCTCCAATAGATCAGCGGGTGCATGATAAATCTGAGTCCCCAAGTAGGACAAACACCGAGGCTCCGATGGGACATCCCCCGGACGGACCACCCCGTCTGGCTCGGTGGGGAACAGACATGACTTGGTCCAGTTCACCCGAAGACCCGCCACCCTCCCCAAGGTCTCCAGCAGGCTCCGTGCCCCCTGCAGGGCCTCCCCAGCATCCGGCAAGAAAATGAGGAGGACGTCCTCATACAATGCTATGTGTTGCACTCGTCCCTCTACTAAGAGCCCCAGAAAATACCGTCCTGATCTGGCATGCGCAGCCATGGGCTCCAGTGCCAGCGCAAACAATAGAGGGGACAACGGGCACCCCTGCCTCGTCCCCCGAGCGAAATCAAACATCCATCCTCACTCTAGCAGTGGAAGCACTGTAGAGAAGTGCCGTCCATTGAACGAACCGTTCCCCCAGCCCAAATGCCCGCAATTCCTCAAAAAAGGTAAGGCCACTACAGACTATCAAAGGCCTTTTCAATGTCGACCGCGAAAATGCAGTCCTCCGCCTTGTCATATGAGCCGGACCCCAAGATCCGCAGAAGTCTGCGAACATTCATCGCAGTGGTATGGGAGGGAATGAACCCAGCTTGGTCCTCATGGATCAGTTTCAGCATATGGGGCATCAATCGACGAGCCAGGATGCGACTCAAGATCTTGTAGTCAAGATTGAGCATCGCCAGAGGTCTATACGAGGAACGATCCCACGCAGGTTTACCCGGCTTGAGAAGGGGGACTATGAGGGCTTCTCGCGTGGTGGCAGGGAGGGCCCCCTCTCGGTGCGCCGTGTTATAAAGCGCCACCAAGCAGGGAACTAAAACATCCATGTAAGCTGCATAGAATTCAACAGGGAGCCCATCAGTGCTGGGGTCTTATTCCTGGCCATGTGCTTTATGGCACTACGTACCTCACCCGCTTCAATGTCCCGACCCAGAACCTCAGCATCCGCAGCCGCAAGCTGCGGGAGCCCTGCACCCGGCACAAACTCCTCATCCCCCGGGCACCCAGGACCCAATCTGCTCCGGTACAGGTCAGCGTAATACTGTAAGAAGTGATCATTAATGTGCTTTTGGGAGCACAACACCTCAGCACCCTGCCCCCGCAGTTCGACTATCGGGGTCCGCCTGCGCGCCGGGTTGGCCAGCCAGGCTAGCAACGTCCCCACCTTATCGCGTTCCACATGCGCCTTATCTATGTAGGCCTTATAGTCATAGCAGCGCAACCTCTCGATTTGAACTGCCAATGCCTCTCGAGCCTCAAGCAGCCCCGCCTGCCTGTCTGGGCGCTCCGGACGCTCTTTCTCCAACTCGCGCACCTGCCGTTCAGCCCGCTGAACGTCCTGCAGCAACCCCCTGCACGCTCCCACCACCTCGCCGATACAGCGCCCCCGAACTAGAGACTTAAAGGCGTCCCATTCCACCACCAGGGATGACGCCGTATTGGCGTTGAGTCGAAAACAATCCTCTATGGCCGACCCAATGTTAGCGCGAAACACTGGGTCCTCTAACGTGTCGGGACGAAGCCGCCACGTAGGAATGGCAGGGCGATCTCTCATCCAGTGTAACACTGTCAGTAGTGGATTATGGTCAGAGGATGTCCTGGCCAGGTACTTACTGTGTACCATCGCCCCATGAACATCTGGAGAACCAAGGATCGAGTCCAACCGAACATGGAGAGCATGCAATGAAGAGAAATAAGAATAATCTCTCTCACCCGGATGGTGCACCCTCCAGGTGTCAGTCAGCCCCCACTGTCGCTGCCAGTCGCGCCTCACCATAGCCAATCGATGTACAGGGGAATCAGCAAGAGGGGGATGAGAGCGATCCAGGGAAACATCCGCAATGCAATTAAAGTCGCCCCCCAGGAGCACCGAGCCAGTCAGCAAGGGGGCCAATGTCCCAGACAAGTGCACAAAAAAGGAAGCCTGATCCGTACTTGGTGCATAAATACTCCCTAGAACAATGTCCCTACCATCCAATCTCCCCTTCACCTGAACAAATCTGCCATCCGGGTCAATTACCTGTCCAGTACTTTGAAACGGCACCCCCACCCGAACCCAGACCAGCACACCCCTTGCATATGCTGAATACGTGGTACAGAATACCTGTCCCCGCCACCTCCCCTGCAATGCCAGCGCTTCTTGCTTGTTCAGGTGTGTTTCCTGTAGCAGTGCTATCTGCACCCCACGCCGACGAAGATAAGCATGGATCATGTGGCGGCGAGTCATACTGTGCATCCCTCTAATGTTCCAGGACAAACACGTAATACCTACGGCGGTATCCATGGCATGGTAAAAATAATACTGTACATCCTATCTCCCCCTGCGACATGCTTGGTCCCACCCTCACCTCCCCCTACCCCAACACCCCAACTCCCCCAACTCCCACACCCCAGGATAGGTTCCCCAAAACTAGCCCCCATCCAAACTAAAAGAACCATCAACCTTGCCAACATGGAGAGTGAGACGTGCGCCGACCCAAAAGAGGACCTAGTGCCCCCAGCCAGCCCTCCCCCACCATATATGACAGGATCAACAACAGCCCTTCGGAGGCCCCAATAAGGTCATTCAAAGAGGGCCAAGTCCCCTGTGTTCGCTGGGGAAAATCCCCCTCCACCCGCCAGACCTGGGCTGCAGTACAAGGACATCCATCCCCGCCAGCCGACCCCAGTTCAGCCAAACAAGTCCACCGTCTGCGGGGTTATCACCGGAAGTTCAATCTCGGAATCCCCACTCGTGCTGCCATCCGGAGAGGACCCCGGGCTCTCCCTCACTCATCCAGGAGAAGCAGGAGCTGGCGCCACCCCGACTGATCGCCACCACTGCCCGCACAGCACTGTCCCGTTCACGGCAGTGGTCTGGCAATGAGGGAGCCCTCGATGGACTCACAATGTCAGGAGATCGTCTCTCTGCAGCGCTTTCCGGGGACCTCCGATCCAGTCCCGTCTGTCTAGTTTCCAGCCAGCGCCACGCATCCTGTGGGGTGGTGAAGAAGAGAGTGCTAGGGCCATCCACCACCCTCAGCCGCGCCGGGAAGAGCATCGCATATGGAATGCGCAGCCGCCGCAGTTTCCGCTTGAGAGCCACAAAGGAGGTACGCTGTTTCTGAACCTCCCGTGTGTAATCCAGGAAAAGCATCACCCTAGAGTTGTCGATTTGTTGGCGCTGTTTCTCTCGAGCTTGCTGCAGAAGGTGATCTCTATCTCTGTAGTGCAGCAATCTCACCACCATCGGTCTCGGGGGTGCTCCCGGCTTGGGAGGCTGCGCTGGGACCCTGTGAGCCCTTTCAAGGGCAAAAAACGGGGACAACCTCTCCGGGGCCACCTCCGATCGAAGCCAGCCCTCCAAGTACCGGACTGCCTCAACCCCCTCCGCTCGCTCCACAACTCCCACTATCCGGAGGTTATTCCTTCGAGAGTGCCCTTCACTGTCCTCCGCGCGTAACTCCAGTGTCCGCACCCTATTTTCCATCTGCGTCAAGGACTGTTGCAAGGCATTCACCCTATCCGGCACGTCCTCCAGCGTCTTCTCGGTCGCTTTCACCCGCTCTTTCAGTTTCCTGTGATCGTCCCTCAGCAACGCAAGGTCCACTCCAATAGTGTCTATCTTTGTTTCGAGGGCCTCCCGAGAAGCCGTGATGGCCTGCATAATATCTGCCAAGGACGGGCCGCTCGGAACCTCCACACCAGGGGTGCGTGTCACGACCTCCTCATCCTCCGACCGATGCTCCCCCTCTACGTCCTGGAGGGCCGTGAACCCCCTTCTCCTCGATGTCCGCCCCATCCTAGGCGCTCATCCAGGGCCCCAACAGCCACCACCAGCCTCAAGTTACCATCTACCCCAGCAGCGCTGGAGCAATGCAGCCAATCCACTCAGCGAGCCAGTTACAGTAGGTCAATCTCCGGACAGCGTTCGTTCAGGACGGGCAGCTATACCGGCATCTAGTAATCCAGGGGAGCTCAGGCTCCGGCTCCCGCACCCCCGCTGCCAGATTTAGGAGGACGGAAGGGGCCAGCACCCCGCCACCAACCAGACGCCGGGGTCACCCAGCCACCCGCGTCCACCGTGCTGCGGTGCAGAAAGGTGCCGCCAAAAGCCAGCCAGCCACCCACGGGCAGGGTCTCAGAGCCCCCAGTCCATCCAAGTATCTCCCAGCCACCGGTGGAGAACACGGGGCAACTCGAGCAGGACCCTCTGCTATTCCTCCAGCGTGCGCCTTCACCTCCGGAACTGTCAGCCCCTACGCGGGGGCCACGCTCCTGCACCGGCCAGGCAAGGGGCGGTCACCCGAGAGGGCAGCAACGCACCAACCCAACTCGCAGCCACTCCGGAGGGCTCACAGCCGATCCACACCTCCTCCGACAGGCTCCAGCCGCACCGGGGGCACCAGACCGCGTAGTCCCTCACCCCAACAGCTGCCTCTACTCCACAGCGATCGCTCAACAGTCTCGCCCCACCTCAGTTAAGTCCCAGCGTCATTCCGGGCCCCCAGCAGGAGGCAAGGAGCGGCTCCACTCTGCCATCCACTCAAAAGCCCGCATCGTCCACCACTCCGCTCTGCAGGCCGCTCCCCAGCGTCCGCTCCGAGCTGCCATCTTAGGATGAGGCAGCAGTAGCGGTCAGCCTCAACCCTCCGTTCAGCCCACTCTCCACGGACACCTTGCTCACCAGCCACCACTGCAGGGCAAGCTCCAGGGCTCTCCGCTGCTCTACCAGGCGATGCGGCCGCCATCTTGAGCCGATTCAGGTAGAAACGCGGCGTGGAGGAAAGACTGGCCCCACTCCTTCACCGGGACACCTCCGCCGTCGCAGGAGCGCCCTCCCGGTCCCCAGGTATGTTCAGTTAGTTTGGAGGACTAGGGGGCCCCCGTAATGGCTCAGGATCTACTCGGACAGAGGGAGGCCGCGGAGGAGCTCCGGAGTCCCCGTCCGTCTACATCGGCGTCAGGCCACGCCCCCCCATGATTGCCATTGAATTCATACCAACCATAGGAACCCATGGGGGAGAAGCAACCCAAATCCCACTAGCGTCTCCAGGAATTCAAGAACTGGTTCAGTCAAAACCTGATCAATTTATAACCTGGGGCAAATTAATAACAACACCCAGTGTCCCCCGCTATCCATTAATACTAGAAAACAATCAGGTTCATGCTCTCAGTGTAACTTCGGCTCCTTTTTCAGTACTAAAGTCAGCAAGAAGCCGTTCGCCAGCAGCAACCCTAGAGCATATAACTAATCAGCAAAATCCTGAAAGGGCAGACTGGTCATGGCTACCAGGATCTTGATCCAGAAGCCAGAACAATTAAAAGACCTCCCATCACGGTCTAACAATATGTTCCTGGAATATCAACGGATTTTAGCAGAAAAATCAATCTGCAGCCACCCTTGGCTTTTTAAAGGAACATTACATTATTCTCTTACCGGAAACCTGGGCAGTAGATAGTATCCCCGTTGAAGGCTACCCGGAATTTACGTCCTTTGCCTCAAGACAGTCTAAGTTCGGCAAGCCGAGCAGCGGCCTCACGATCTATGCATCAACCAAACTATCCCAAAGCATCAAACAGATAAAACTTGAAGAAGACTGGCTCTTCGGAATAGTATTGGGAAGCCCACCCACTGATAGCCAGTTACTCCCTTCAATAATTATATCTCTCCACGTACCATCGAGAAAAAATCAAAAATGGATTGTTTGACCAACATCGTTTGCAACCTACTAAGTGAGCACAGCAGCATACCTAACATAATTTCAGGAGATTTCAACACCAACCTCTATTGCAACCCGTCCGAGGACATAGGTATTGCTTCCCCAATGGTTCCCCACACCTCGCTTCACAATCGACCCCCGTAGAAAATAGACCATCGAAACTGGGGAAGTAAGCAGTCATCCAGCTAAGCAGCACAGGGTTCACTGTATTGAATTGGCACTTTCACATGGATACTCCTCCCGCCTGGACATGATCAGACGGCCGTACCCACTCCTTTTTGGACTTTTCTTTAGGGAGTAGTGAAATACTCCCTCTGATTGAGAGTTATTACATCACACCACAAGGCAAGAGCGACCATCATCCACAAATTATAACACTATCCACCAACATCTCACGTCATCAGGAACTTTCCCATACTCATTCAGGTTGTCATAGAGAGAACCTAAGGTGAATGAAATGGTCGGATGATGCGGCTCTCCCTTTGATGGAAAAATGTAACGCTCTACTACACTCATTACTGAATACAGATTCTTCGGTTATCAGTGGCTGGACTAGCTTCATTAACCAATTATTTGGAGAAGTTCCACCTAAGAGGAGCACCCAGCAACAAGTATTTCAATTCCGCATCCCTCCAGCTACAAAAAAATTAAAGGCACACAGAAACCGAGCCCTCCGCTCATCAAGGAAGAGCCCAGGTAACAAAACTAAATTCAACAACTACAAGAAACCCCAAGCAGCTTTCAAGTTTGCTAAACACAGTGAAAAACAAGCCGTCTCAGATCAATTTTGGGTCTGCCGCCTCTAACCAGTGAGCCACACCTCGTGGAGAGGTGTGGCTCACTGGTTAGAGGCGGCAGACCCGTAAGCAGAGAATCGGCCAGGGACCAGGGTTCAATTCCCGACGCGGCAGGGTCGTGGACCAGGGTCAAAACGGACTCGATAATTCTCGCCGCGGTACCTACTCTAACCAGGAACACACTCAGCAACTCTGGGCATTAAGCTTGCCTCATCTCTACAACGGCCCCCCACAGACGCCGGGGATGCCTGGTTTCACCTTGGAGATACCCAGAAAGGGACCATCTCACAGGGATAGCCAGGACGGGTTCCCCAGCGGTCTATAGCGCCCTGACACTTCCGAGTAGCTGTGCGCTGAATAAATTAAAATTAAATAACAAGCTTATTCATGAAAGCAAGAACCCCAATTCAAAGCAATTCTGGTCTCTCGTAAATATGGGCTTACAAGGAAAAAGCAGCCACAGTAGCGCAAACATCAGCGCAGACAAATTGAGCCAGCTTTTATCATCTCAGACTTTGGCAGGAAATATTGAAAAGTCACACCAGCCAGAAATATCGGGATCACCTGGATCACAATTACTTGGAGTCAAGGAATTCTGGGGAACAAACCCCTCACAGCCTGCACTAATGGTAGCCATCAAGAAGAGCGCCAAGCTGTGGTCATTTCATTCAGACAGGGCAATACTGTGAAAAAGGAAACATGCTTGGGCAGTGATTTCCAATTGTAAACCAGGCGTCAAGTCACCCTATTTATTAAGCAAGTTCGCACTTTATTGAAAACAAAAGTTTTTAGCTCTGAGGATGGGTGAATGGCCTTTTTTAGCAGACAAGAACTAGGGCTGATATCCAGAGCACCCAAAGTACATACACCTATAAGTATATACTAAAGTATATACAAGAGGTATTGAATGTTCAACCCAAAAATGGTACCCAAAGGCAACTGCCACTGGATAATATCTCTCTACAGAAACCAATATTTATTGAGAGGCCTGCATATCTAGCAAGTTTTCCCACTGTTCAAAAGGTTTTGCATTTTGATGGGATATAATCTTTTGTTTGATGTTAAATGGACATTTTATGGTTGAAAAACATTTTTGCATTGCATGAACTTGGCCACTCTTTGACATGACCCTGTTACCAAGGTTACACCCCTTGAGATCCCCACTTCTGTAACTATATGCATATTTAAGGACTGCATGCATTACGCAAGATGTAGTACCGAAATAGTGTAACCAAAACGTTGTCTGACAGAAATATCGTGTCTTGAATTTCGCCTTTTAAATTATCACGTCACTGAAGTCAGTAATATAAAAAATAAACGCAGTTGTAGGATTTTTTTAAAAACTATATTTAGTATACCATATGTCTGTGAAAGTATATTTAGCTAGCAATATTTTCAAAAAACAACCTTATGCAAAGGTAAAATATATTACACCTATTTATTGTGCACTAACGTGTCAGCTTGCTCTAGGTCTATGAATCATCAATACATTTCCCTCTTGAATAAAACATTTACCTGCATGCATAGCTTCTGGCTTTTTTCAGGAGTATGTTACCGTAATATATTAGTATTTGTGGAGCACTTTCTTACCCCTTGTGAGGCCCAAGGAACCTTCTGGATAGTCCGATGGCTTTATTTATATAGTGCTTCATACCCCCTGATTATGTTATGAGATGGACGGTCTGATTTTCGCGAGACTTTTAGAGGTCAAATTATGTTTTTGCTCTAAATTTATTTTAAGGGTAAAAACATAAAAATTATAAGTGCACAAAATGAAAAAAAAATTTTTTTAATTCTTTTATCTCTATTACTGCGTTGGTTTAAACACTAATGATGATGTTTGTGATCTGTTGCTAGGAGGAGAAGAACCCCAAGACTTATTTTCAGACTGAAACTTTAGTGATCACAACTCACAACCTATTCTTTGGTGGAACAGAAACCGTCAGCACGACCTTAAGATATGGATTCCTGATTCTCATGAAGCACCCGGAAGTGGAAGGTACAATGTAATATTAGACTGTGTCGCTCAGAACGGAAACTAAAAGATTAAAAACAACTGCTACTTCAAAAATTAAATATTTCTTCTCTGATGCATTGCTTGCACTTCCCTATTCAACAACTAATGCCTTATTGAAATTTTGGGGTAATGGAATATCTCTATGATTTCTAAAGAAAATGGTACATCTACATAAGCTACTGCAGTGAGTGTTCTTTTCCCTCATATTAATAGGCGTGGGCAAAATTTCAATTATGCTGTAGTATTCAGAGTAATTTTGGTAATTGTGCATTACTTTTTGATGTGAAATTGCAGATAATTATGTGATTACTTCATCTTGTATAATTTAGAGTAATTTGAGGGGAATTTCCTACAAAAATAGCACAGTTGGCGAGCACGAGCGGCAGTTCAAGCTCGCTTTTCATGTTCTGCTGAATATTTATTTTTTTGCAGTTTTATATAGCACAAACTCGACCTACAGGTATTGGAGAACTTTTCATGAGCATTGATCCAGCGGTAATTACCTGGTAATTTCCCCATTCAAAACCACATCACCTATGGTTTACCGCTGTAAAGGGTGAAAAATGATGGATCTTTTGATGATCGTGTTTCACCAAACAGGAGACTTTACATATATATAAAAATTAAATGCAAACAATATTAGAGGCAATAATGAGAGTGGTGAGTTATTTTAAATGGTTTTATTTAAGTCAAAAGTTAAGGTTCTCTGACTCTTTATTCATTAGTCAAATATCAATCAGGTTACAGAATTGAAAAATAGCATTAATACAGAACATATTACAGTCTGCATATAAGCATCACATATAGGAAGGGAAATGTGGCTCAAATTGTCAGTCAAAACTCTTAAAGAGTTTCTAAGAAAAAGAGTAAGTCTTACAAGGTTAATCAATAATTAATAATGGCAAAAATATCCCATAAAAAGAAATAAATGCAGTTTAGCACCTAAAATCTAAATCTGTTCTGATCCTTTCAGCTCTTTCCCTCTGCCTCTGCTTCGCTGTGCTAGTCTGTGTCTCTGTCTCAAGCTGCACCATAGCCCCCACAGAATGCAGCCCCTCCCTGTCTCTGTGTCCAGCACAGAAACTGGGCCTGGCCCTCAGAAAAATGAAAAAAGAAGAGAGAGGCAAAAAGCACTCCTCCCACTTTTAAGCCATATTTCAATAAAGGTTCACGTGCTCAGTCCTCATAGCTGGTCCAATCAGAACTTCAAGACATGTCATCTCCCCATGAGCTGACTGGATACGTCATTAATCAGGCTTGTTCCTGTTCAAATTTCAGTCTTGTGATTTATGAAAAAAAAAGTGTGTTCTTCTCTCCACGTTTAAACAGGCTACAAAAATATGCAACATTGTGTGAAGGTCGAAGGAAGCTGTAGGCAGAATTTTTAACAGAGCCCTTTGATTGAAAGTTGGGAGGGAAGAAGAACATATTCCAATGTAATGTTTCAAGGGCAAACTTCAGTTTGCCTGAGTCCACTAAAGCAAACTAAAATCACATGATTTTCTACACTGTGAAACACAATTCAGCAAATTTTTACTCTTGCAAAAATACATGATGCCATTTTGACAGTACAAATACATTTTCTAAATTAAGATGCATTCTATAGTGAGATCAGGCCCTATGTTTTCATCTTGCTTTTCCACAATCTGCGTGCCATTTTAGAACTCATGTCTGCAGCTTTTTGGTCATATAATAATGCATACATTTTATAGGTGAAATCTAAGCTCCATCAATTCACCCTTTTGATAAATATCAAATCATTGTACCTCAAATGATTTTGAAATTTATCACACTAATTTAATTTCACATGTTACATTTGTTTAAAGAACAAAAAAACATCATTAGTTGAGTCAAATATATGTTTTTCTCTACCTAAAATATTACAACTCATCTTTAGTACACAGGTGTCTAAAAGAAAACCTTACTAAATTAGTATGTTCTTTATCACTGGTTATTACAAAAGCTGAGCATATAACAATGTTACCTCTATTTCCTAGGCCACACAAATTTGGTCTGTAAGCAGATCATATATGGCCCAGCTCAAATGTTGTTGTGCAGATTTCTGTAAGTAGCTTCTTGGAACAGTTTGACAGTTCTCATTTATTTGTTTCAGCAAATTTTGGCTCCTTGTCACCTGCTTGCCTTCAGGGTGGCTCATACAGTGTGGCATCCTGTACTTTTTCCATGCATTTTGACCACTCAGGTGCTGAAAAACTCTGACAGAGCACCATCAATTCCGAGCACTTTTCCAATCCAAGCTTTTCACTTTTATTTTCACTTTGATCAGAATCAGATGTTTCAGCTATGTGTGCAAATGATTTTTCAAGGGACCACTGCAAATTTTTTGGATTCCCTTTCAGCCAGCTTTTTCCTACCTCCACTCGTAGGCCCACAGCACAAATTTCTTCTTCAGAGGCTGCATCTGACTCTTTCACCCTAAGGATACCGCTTTCATCTGAGTCAGTTTCCACTTTTTGCTTTTCCAGTGCCACCTCAGTTTTCTCTAGTGCTGCTTTAAACTCTGTGTGTTCCCTTACAGCTTGACTGACCCTCTTCTGTGGACTTTTGACCACTGCTGGCATTTTTTCTTGAAGAGGAGCTGTTTTATCAGGGGGACAAAAGACCATTCTTGTGTGAGAGGCATGCACCCATTTTGGAAGGCCACCACATTTCACAACAGTCTTTGCCAGGATCATTTGTAACAGGCATTTCCATTTCACAGCATCTCTCAGATCAAAGTTTTGACACCATTCATTATGTAGATCTTGTGTAGCAGCTAGCTGCAATCTGGTGAGAAACTGCACGCTCCACATCAGTCAGACCTTCACGGCAATGGCTAGTCTTTTCATTAGTCGTTTTCACAAGTGCATTTGCATGTAAATACTCAAGCAACTTTGGTGATGCTGAAACACAGTCTTTTGCAAAGTGTAACTCTGTGCTGCCTTTATGTTGCTTTATTATGCTTGAAACTTCAGGCAAATAGCTACAATCCACTTCTTGTCCAGTCTGTGGTTTTGCACTCATCATCTTTGAGACCTCATTATGATCTGATTTCAGAAAAACTGGCAATATATACCTGGGCATCAGCTTTTGCAATAACACATTTGAGACTAACAGGATACAATATTGTGCAACTGAATTAGCATTTCTCTTTCCCAGGACAACAGTGACTCTCAATTGAGAAATTATATTGCATGTTATGGTAAGGGCAATCAATCTCAAATTGTGGGCTGAGGTAACTGCTGACAGCCATGAAACTTTGACAACATAATGTATAGGAAGCACATCATGTGTTGTTCTTAATGTGTCATTGTTACCTTTCAAATATGGTCCATCTACAAAATGGTTGGGCTGAATCAGATGTTCATCATTAAAGTCTAACTTTGTTTTCAGGCAGAAATTCATGACATTTAAACATTTAGGTTCAGTTTGATCACAAACAATTTCATTTGCTGTCAGTAAGCTAAATACATTTGAATTTAGACATTTCTTGGTCACAGTATTTTCCCAAAACAACTCCACAAAGGAAGCAACCATTACAATAATTGGAAATTCCATTATTATAAACTCACTCTCTTTATGACTGACATCTACCACAGCTACTAAATTAAGGCAGCTGGGCATTTCTGTGACGTTAGGGTCAAGGGTCACTGGGAAATATGTCACAGACCTTTGAACGCATTCATGTTTTTGAACAGGCACTGAGAGAGCGCAGCCCTCCCTCTCACTGCACATCAGTGTATTTTCTTTTAACCCCTTCAGCGCGGCGCGGATTTCCGCGCCACGCTGAAGGTTCTGTGCGCGGGCGTGGCCATGACGGAATGGTTCCGTCATGCGCACAGCGCAACCGACGTGCATGACGGAACCGTTCCGTCATGCGCGTCGAACGGGTTAAATAAACTTGCATTACTAGTGCCGGGGCGCGACACCTTTTCTCTTTCAACTCTAGGAATGTTTTTGTGCAATTGTTGTCCAATGGAAGCGGATCAGACACATCCTTGTGTGTCAGCCTCAGTAAAGGCTTAGCCACTAGGGAAAGGTTTAGTAACCAATCACTACAGCAGCTAACCATTCCCAAAAACTTCCTGACTTCTTTCTGAATTTGAGGTGGATTCATCTGGTAAATTATTTCCACTCTCTCTGGTGACACCTTTCTAGGTCCCTTTCCAAGTATGTGTTCCAGACATTCATTTTCTTTCTGACAGTACTCCTCACTAGCTTCATGCAATGGCACTGTGACATGAACTTGGCAAAAATCAATACCAGTAAGCCATTCTTCAGCACATGGAATGTGAAAAAACATATTGGCTGGATTCGGTACCTCAGGACAACATGGAAAAATTATGCTATTAATCTCCTGCTCTAATCTGTTCTTTTTATTTAGTTTCTGCGAACCTATGATCAGAAAGTTACATAAACTTCCAATCAATTCCATCAAAAATCCTTTTATGTTTAAAATTCCTGCAACTGATGCTGTTCTTGAATACATGTCATCTAATTCTAATTTGAATAAGACATGCTCTGCACATTTTATTAATCTGACATTTTTCTCTGTGAACTCCCTTACTTCTGTGTTTATTATTTCTTTCAAATCAGAAGGTAATTTTTGAACTGTCTTTTCTGAAAACAATGCTACAGCTGTCTCTTGTTGGGCCATTTTAAAATGTACATCCTCATCAGGAATCTGAAAATTAACATTATCTGGTGTACAGTAATCTGTGCTGTTTAATTTGCAAAACAATTGTTTTTTCTGTCAGGCCTTGTTTCTGGAAATTATTCCCATTTGCTCTGGACAACTTATTTAAATTAATTTTAGCATTTTCCATATTTTGTGGGACAATTTGGGCTTGAAACATTTCTGCCATTGGTACCTGTTTCTGAACTGACATTTGCATTTGCTTAGCTGGCACCTCTTGCACCTGCATTTTTCTCTGTTTTTGCACATTTCCTACTGCTGCATCTTGTTTAAATTTAAATTTCTTCTTCCAGTGCTCAAAGCTGTCACAAAGATGGCAAAAGGACACTTTTTCCAGCAGTACAACAGCCGTACCTGAATTTGCACAAACCAAAACACCTTTATTTCCATCCTGTGGAACACCAAATCTTTCTTGAGCACTTTTTACCTCTGATTGTAAAACATCACCCTGTACCACAAGTGCATTCTCTGCAAACAGCTTATTCTGAAAACTTTTCTGTGCAAACCTTCTCTGTACCATCATAGGTTTTTCTTCAAATTCTTTTGGCTTCATTCCCTGTCCAGCACAATAGTAACCTTCATCCTTTAGGTGCCATTCTATCAGCTTTTGCTGTATGTGCACACTGATCTGATCAGAAAATATTAAACCAATAACCAACTGAGTCACAAAGAATATTATGCTGGTGGCATCTGGACATACTCTACCACTGTTTTGATAAAACATTAAACACACACTTTCACTAAACTCATAAACCAATTTTAGCTCCTGTTTTGTTCTTTTAATCTGTACCCAATTAACATATTTTGCTGGCACTCTGCCCTTCAGAAAAGTAATCACTGCTTCATTTTTCTCAACAACAAGAGAAAATGATGGTGCATTCATGCAAACATTTTTCACTGTCTCCTCACCTGGCCTTTGCACCGCAACTTTAGATTCAAACCATAATTCAGTTTGCATGGCAGTGTCAAAAATCATTTCCAAATTAGTACACAACTCCTTTAAAATTTCGATAAATCCATCAACTTGTGGGTACCACAGCATAAGTTTGTCCCTCAATTTCGGGAATGTATTCAGAAATTCTGCACATTCACTTTTGTTCCGTGGCACATGAACATGCACTTCTCCCACCATTTTTCTCAATGAGCAAGCAAAAGCTTCTCCCTCATTCTGCTTATTATTTTCCTCAACTAAATCTGGTGGTTTCTTTTTCTTATCCAGTTTCCATGCTAGGTCTGGTGGTTTCTTTTTCTTCTCATGTTTTCTTGTGCACTTGTCTCCTAATTTCTCAAACCCATTGCATTTAAAAATATATTTAGTTTCTGCAATGTGCAATTGCATTTCTGAAAAACACATTGTCTCATTTGCCTCATCATCCACATATACCCTGAAACTTTTCTGAAATGGAAAACTTCCTGAAACAATAATTTCATATTTTTTAGCCAAATCGGTCAGTCTACCATGTGTAGTTACTGCACATGTATTTATTTCCTTACTCAGGGAAATTAATTCTTTTTCCTGACACTGGTTCACATTTTCATGATTTAAATAGCAAGGACTGTTAATTTCTCCATGCTCAAATGTTGAATTTAAAACACTAAGGCCCACATGCATCAAAGCAAAAACCGGTCGCAAACGGG